>NW_012267245.1:2516249-2522486 GCF_000151885.1 Dipodomys ordii | reverse complement strand
TGTTGGTGGGAGAGTAATGGGGGAAAGTCAGGAAAGAGGGAGGCCAGGGAGGGCAGGAGGGTAAGAAGCTGGGGTTCAGGGGGGAGGCTGTGGAGGTGTCTGGCAGGGAGTTTGGGAGAAGGGACCTGGGAGGGCTGTGTGTGGTTGGGAATTAGCCTGGTGTTGATGCTGGGATTGCAGTGGAGCAGGGACCTCCGCCCTGTGGATTGATGTCTGCGTTGTGTTCTTTAAGGTCAAAGAGAACAACTACCGGGGCCATGGCGACAGTGTGGACCAGCTCTGCTGGCACCCCAGTAATCCCGACCTGTTCGTCACTGCCTCTGGGGATAAAACCATTCGCATCTGGGATGTGAGGACCACCAAATGCATTGCCACCGTGAACACAAAAGGTGACGGTTCAAACAGGGCCTGAGGTGAACAGCCACTCACCGGATGTGAGGTCCAGAGACCCTGATTTAATGTGAGGAGAAAGGTGGATGGGTATTAGCATAAGTGAAGATGAGAGTCAGGTTCACACCTATAATTCCAGCTACTCAGGAGGCTGAGATCTGAGGATTGCAGTGTAAAGCCAGACCTGGCAGGAAACTTCAGGAGACTCTTATCTGCAATTAACTACCAAAAAGCTTGGAAATGGAGCCGTGGTTCAAGCGGGTAGAGCGCCAGCCGAAGTTCTGATAGGTTAGAATGGGGGCAGCTTGGAGGGTGTGGTGATCTGGAAGGAAACGGTGAGGAAGGCTTTTTCTTTTTGGTCGGTGGTGGGGCTTGAACTCAGCCTAGGCACTGTCCCTCAGCTCTTCAGCTCAAGGCGAGCGCTCTACCACTTGAGCCACAGCACCACTTCCGGTTTCCTGGTGGTTCACTGGAGATAAGAGTCTCATGGACTTTCCTGCCCTGGGCTGGCTTTGAACGGCGATCCTCAGATCTCAGCCTCCTGAGTAGGATGACAGGCGTGAGCCACCGGTGCCTGGCAGGATGAGAAAGCTTTGTATCACATTTATTGGCTGTTCTTGCTGGATATTATCCCTATCCCGCCACTCATGAGATCACTGATAGTCATTGATTCGAAGATGTCTTTGATTGGAAGACGTGCCAATATTTTATGTGTCTTAGGGAAAGAAAATTGTCAGATAACCATGCTTCACTAAAAACTTGGGAGATCTCTCCAGGTATTTACTTGTTTACTCTTGCTGCTGGTACTGGGCTGATTTTTTTTTTTTTTTTTGGGTCCAGTCATGAACTCTGGGCCTGGGTGCTGTCCCTCAGCTCTTCAGCTCAAGGTTAGCACTCTACCACTTGAGCCATAGTGCCACTTCTGGCTTTTTGATTTTTTTTTCCCTTGAACTCAGCTTTTGCTATCTTAGCTTTTTTTTTTTTTTTGCTCCAGGGTGGTGCTCTTACCACTTGAGCCACAGCACCACTCCTGGCTTTTTCTGTCGATGTGGTACTGAGGAATCGAACCCAGGGCTTCGTGCATGCTAGGCGAGCCCTCTACCACTAAACCCTGCGTCTGGCTCCCCAGGGGAAAACATTAACATCTGCTGGAGTCCCGACGGGCAGACCATCGCCGTGGGTAACAAGGACGACGTGGTCACCTTCATCGACGCCAAGACGCACCGCTCCAAAGCAGAGGAGCAGTTCAAGTTCGAGGTGAACGAGATCTCTTGGAATAATGACAACAACATGTTCTTCCTGACCAACGGCAACGGCTGTATCAACATCCTCAGGTGAGGGAGGGGCTCCCGCACCAGCCCGGGGTCTGTGGGGGTTAGCCAGGAGCCCTCCCTGAAAGGACTTCACAGATAAATGGTCATCAAAAAGTCCTCCCTAGCTGGGCACTGGTGGTTCACACCTGTGATCCTACCTTCTCAGGAAGCTGAGATCCAAGGATCGTGGCTCCAAGCCAGCCTGGGCAGGAACGTCCATGAGACTCTGATCTCCCATGAACCACCAGAAAACAGGAAGTGGGGCTGTGGCTCAAGTGGTAGAGTGCTCGCCTTGAGCTGAAGAGCTGAGGGACAGCGCCCAGACCCACGACCAAAAAAAAAAAGTGCTCTCTTTCATCGGGCGCCTTTGAGCTAGATATGCACCGAGTCCTCTGTATCTTTGACTTCAGTTCTCATGGAAATTCCAAGGAGTCGTTGCATCTTGCTTTTAGAACTCAGGGCCTCAGCACGCTTGCTTATTAGCCTTTTTCTGCTCTGCCACTTGAGCCACTTCTGGCCTTTTGCTGGCTGATTAAAGATTAAAAAAAAAAAAAAGTTTCATGAGCTCACCTACCCAGGCTGGCTTCAAAGCGTGATCTTCAGCTCTCAGCCTCCTGAGTAGCTGGGATGGCAGGCGTGAGCATCTGGCTCTCAGATGAAGATCTGAGCTTCAGGGAGCTTAAGCCACTAGAGCTGTACACACCTCGAGTTCTGGCAGATTGGACGCCCCTAAAGCCCCAGCTTCATCTCAACAAATAAGCTTGAGTACAGTGGTGCATGCCTGTAGTCCCAGCTGCGTGAAAAGGGCAGGTAAGAAGATGTTGGTTTGAGGCCAGGTCCAGGCTCAAAGTTTGAGACCATTATCTAAAAATTTACTAAAGCTAAAAGAGTCTGGGGGGTGTGAATCAAGTGGTAGAGCACCCACCTAGCAACAGTAAGACTCTGAGGTCCAACTCAAGTATATGGTACTGCATATTTGTTAGAATATGCAGCAGTTACATCTTATATGCCTTTGGCCATCTGTGGCTTGTAAAGAACCTGTACTTTTGGGGATGATGTAATTTTCTTGCGCCCAGTAGTTTTCTAGCTTGCATCTTGTGTTGTCAGTTTGCAGTTCAGACTCTCTGTTCATCCCAGAAAACGAAACGAGTTACGGTTGTGGTGTTGCCATCTTTTTTTAAAATTGTTAATATAAACGTGATGTGCAGAGGGTTACAGCTACATAAGTTAGGTAAAGAGTACATTTCATTGCTTTTTCTTTTTGTGTGTGCTAGTGTGGGGCTTGAACTCAGGGCCTGGGCTCTGTCCTTGAATTTCTTTTTTTTTTTGTCTTTTTCTTTTTTGGTACTGGGGATCGAACCCAGGACGTTGCATTTGCTAGGCAAGCGCTTTGCCACTGAGCTACATCCCAGCCCTGTCCTTGAATTTCTTTTGCTCAAGGCTAGCTCTCTACCACCTGAGCCATAGCACCACTTCTGGCTTTTGCTGTGTAGGTGGTACCTAGGAATCGAACCCAGGGCCTCATGGATGCTAGGCGAGCATTCTACCACTGAGCCACTTTGCCAGTAAGAGTACATTTCATCTTGAACAGCGTCACCCCTTCCCTTGCTCCCAGTTTTTCCCCCTCTCATCTCCACACACAAGTTGTGTAGTTCTTTTTCTCCATAAGGAGACCCACGGCTGAGTGTCTTCACTCGATGCTTCCTGCCTTGTCCATCTGCACCGTCTTCACTCGATGCTTCCTGCCTTGTCTCGTCTCCCATTAAGTCATCGGTGTTATTTCTCAGCTACCCGGAGCTGAAGCCGGTGCAGTCCATCAACGCCCACCCTTCCAACTGCATCTGCATCAAGTTCGACCCCACGGGCCGGTACTTCGCCACGGGCAGCGCGGACGCCCTGGTGAGCCTCTGGGACGTGGACGAGCTGGTGTGCGTGCGCTGCTTCTCCAGGTGAGGGCCGGTGTGGGCCTTTCCCTCTCCTCCCGCCGCCCTGACGCGGGGTCCTGACGCCCCTCCCTCGGGTTTCAGGCTGGACTGGCCCGTGAGGACCCTGAGTTTCAGCCACGATGGGAAGATGCTGGCGTCGGCGTCCGAGGACCATTTCATCGACATAGCCGAGGTCGAGACGGGTATGTGGGTGACCTCCCTCCCTTCATCCTGGCTCTGGGCCTCGGGGCTCTGAGTCTCACTGCCTCGCCCAGGGGCTGACCCAGGGCCGGGTAAGGTGAGAGCGGGGGTCAGGAAAGAGTCACTAAGATTTACTTCGTTCTTCTGCTACCAAGAGATGTTTAAATGGAGACAAGGGAAAGGAAAGCTACTTTCAGCCATTTAAACGTTTTGTTTTGTTTTGTCGGTCTTGGGGCTTGAACTCTGGGCCTGGGTGCTGTCCCTCAGCTCTTCAGCTCAAGGCTAGCGCTCTACCACTTGAGCCACAGCGCCACTTCTGGTTTTCTGGTGGTTCATTGGAGATAAGAGTCTCATGGACTTTCCTGCCCAGGCTGGCTTTGAACTGCGATCCTCAGATCACAGCCTCCTGAGTAGCTAGGATTATAGGTGAGAGCGGCTAGCGCCCAGCTCATCTAAACATTTCAAGTCCTTTACTGGGCATGGTGGCTCATCTGTAATCCTAGTTACTCAGGAAGTGGACATTGGGAAGACGGAAGTTCAAAGCCAGTCTGGACAAAAGTTCTAGAGACCCCATATCAACCCTTAAGCTGGGCATGCTCCCGTGTGCCTGTCATCCCAGCTATGGAGAAAGTGTAAATAGGATTGCAGTCAAGGCTGGCTCAGGCAAAAAAAAAAAATAAAAATAAAAGCAAAGCAGGCTGAAAGCGTGCTCATGTGGTAGAATGCTTTCCAGCAAGCACAAGGTTCCCGAGTGCAATCTCCAGAGCCACCCAAAGCCAAAATCAAATCTTTCTGTCCAAAAAACATGTTACCAAGATTTTTGCTTTTAAGTTGGGCACTGGTGGCTCAAGTCTGTAATCCCAGCTACTCAGCTTTTGTTCAAAAACAAGAAAAGTTGAAAAACCAGGTGCTGATGGCTCCCGCCTGTCATCCTAGCTCCTCAGGAGGCTGAGATCTGAGGATCACAGTTTGAAGCCAGCCAGGGCTGAAAAGTCTGCAAGACTCTTAATCTATAATTAGTAAAAAAGCCAGAAGTAGAGGTGTGGCTCAAGTGGTCAAGGGCCAGCCTGGAGGAAGAAAAACAGCAAGAAAAAAAGCCTCAGGGTGAGCATTCAGGCCTGGCACCCAAACCAACAAAGCAAGGGAGGTTGAACATGGAGGAGGGAGGGGAAGGGAGGTTTCTGGGCTGGGCCGGTGATGGACGGTGGCCACTCGAGCCGTGGTGCTTGCTCTTAACAGGGACTTGTTTCCTCCTCTGCCATTGCTTTCTCTAGGGGACAAGCTCTGGGAGGTGCAGTGTGAGTCCCCAACCTTCACTGTGGCCTGGCACCCCAAAAGGCCCCTGCTGGCATTTGCCTGCGACGACAAAGATGGCAAGTACGACAGCAGCCGGGAGGCCGGGACGGTGAAGCTGTTCGGGCTCCCTAATGACTCCTGAGGCCGCCTGGCGGAGAGAGGCCCAGGGGGGAGAAGCCTGGGGAGAGGCCCGGGGAGAGAGGCCCCGGGAGAGAGGCCCGGCCCTGGCTCCGTAGTTGATCTGTTCTCTGGGACTTGCTGACCACCCCCAGTACCTGTAACTTGGTACAGATCACACGTGTCTGTGTCAGGCTCTCAGGGTGCCTGGGCAGTTCCCTCTCTGCCCCTCCTGTGCTAGAACCCAGGACCCAGGGCATGCTGGGCAGGCCCTGTTACCACGGAGCTGCATCTCCGCCCCTTCCTGTGTGCTTCTGTGGGCCCGTTCTGTCTTCATTCCCACACCAGGGGGCTCTGTACTGTGCTCAGTGGCTGGGGCAGTGTGGTCCCTCCCCACTCCCCTCTTCCCACCTCCTCCTCCCTCCTTGCCTCTCCTCCTCCCTCCTCCTCCGCCCTCCTCTACTTTTTACATGTGGTAGACTTTATTAGGCTTGAGGCTTGTGCAGCGCCAGCTTGTGGGCGGTCGGGATGGAGGTTTATTACTATTTTTCTATTTCAAATAATTTTAAAAGATTTGTAATTTTGAGACAAGCGTTTAATAAAACTGGTTTGTGTTTTTTTTTTAACTCTTGAGACTTTTAAAATGATGGTGTTCCTTTTCCTATTTTGCTCTCACGCTAAGGAGGTATTGCAGCTTAAATTTTTTTCTTTTTTAAGTCCCGAGTATGTGTGTTTCTATGTGTGTCTGTCTGTATTTATTTATTTTGGGCCGGTACTAGAGGTTGAAGTCAGGGCCTGGGCGCTGTCCCTGAGGTTTTTGTTTTTGTTTTGTTTTTTTCTCAAGGCTAGCGCTCTATCACTTGAGCCACAGCTCTATTTCTGGCTTTTTGGTGGAAATAAGAATCTTAACAGACTCTCCTACCAGGCTGGTTTCAAAGCAGGATCTTTAGATCTCAGCCCCCCTGATTAGCTGGGGTGACAGGCGTGAGCCACCA
>NW_012267245.1:2512228-2515404 GCF_000151885.1 Dipodomys ordii | reverse complement strand
TCCTGTGTCCCACCCTGTTCCTGTGGGAAGATGTGTCTGTGCAGAATTCTGGGAGAAGATCAGACCTGACAGGATGCACTAGGAAGGTACCGAGCACTGTGCTGGGAGCATTGGAAATAGGTTTAATGTGTGTGTGTGAGAGAGAGAGAGAGAGAGAGAGAGAGAGCGCGCTTGGGAGGTTCAGGTTGTCCCTTGTATTTTGTGGTCCTCCGCCACTGGGGGGCGCTGCTGCACTCCCGCCTCCCCCAGGCAATGTCTCTCCATTGGCCTCTCTCCTGGCCTCTCCAGCTACTGGCTGTTAATTCAGCGGCTTCGTTTGGAGCAGCGCCGTCCCTTGGCGCCTTGGCTTTGTGATGCGCTTGAATTTTGTAACCATGTGAAGCTACTCGTTCCTGGGTTCAGGGATGTCTTTCCCTCCAGCCTCCTTCCCCCCCCCCCAAAATAAAACAACAACTCTGCCAGGTGTCCTAGGGTCTTGTCTGACACATCCATTGCTGGATTGCAGGTTTCTAGCTCAGTACCCAGGGCTCCCAAGCAGGTGTTCAATAAGTCTGTATGAAATAGATGCACGGGAGAGGAATTGCAGATCTGAGCAGAATGCTGAGATGCGAATGTGAGATTGGCTTGGTGGAGGAGGGAGCCTGGGGAAGAATGGAGCAGCTAAGAGAAGCGAAACTCAGAGCTCAGCTCAGTGGTTCACGCCTGTCATCCTAGCTACTCGGGAGGCTGAGATTTGAGGATCACCGTTTGAGGCCAGCTTGGACAGGGAAAGTCTGAGAGACTGGCAAAATGCCAGAAGTGCAGGTGTGGCTCAAGTGGTAGAGGGCCCGCCTGGAACACAAAAAGGTCAAGACCAGAGGGCCCAGGCCCTGAGTTCAAGCCCCAGGACTGGTGGAGACCCAGGAAGAGGAATCATCACAACTCTGCATGAAGTGCTTTGCAGGCGAATCTGTGACCTTGCTGTCGGCAGTCAGGGGCCCCAAACATCCAAATCTGGGGGACCAGTGGCCTTGCAGTCCTGCAGTTTGTCCAACCTGCGGCCTGCCTGGCTGCCCCCCGCGGCACGGTGTGTCTAGCTTCCCGGTGGAGGCGTCGTAGTGGGTGTGGAGATCGGGGAGGGGCTGCCAGCTACCGTGGAGACTGGAGGCTGAGGAGCGGCTCCCCAGAATGGCATGAACACAGGATGGATGTGGGGTGGGGCAAGGTGGGGAGTCAGGACCACGAAGGCAGACCACGTTGTGGGGGGGTTGGTATCTGGGAGAGATAGTGACCCCAACTCTTCTCCCTGGCTGTCTTGGTCAGACCAATCTTTTTGTTTTGGTCGGTCATGGGACTTGAACTCAGGGCCTGGGCGCTGTCCCTGCGCTCTTCAGCTCAAATCTAGTGCTCTACCACTTGAGCCACAGCGCCACTTCCGGTTTTCTGAGTGGTTTATTGGAGATCAGAGTCTCAGACTTTCCTGCCCTGGCTGGCTTTGAACTGCGATTCTCAGATCTCAGCCTCCTGAGTAGCTGGGATGACAGGCTTGAGCCACTGGCGCCTGGCTTCCAACCTCTTTTCTGAAAGTGGTTTCTCGAAGATTCTCTCAAGGACGTAGCCTCTTCTAGCAGCCTGTGCCACCAGAGATGGAGGGCAAACAGACTTGCCATGAGCACTTGGGGTGAAATCAGTTGGCTGTTGTTGGGTTGGTATAGTAACGACCAGCCAGAGCGCTGGTGGCTCACGCCTGTCGTCCAAACTACTCGGGAGGCTGAGATCTGAGGATTGTGGTTCAAAGCCAGCCTAGGCAGGAAAATCTGTGAGACTCATCTCCAATAAATACCCCAAAAAGCTGAAGGTATTGCTGGTGGCTCAAGTGGTAGAGCACTAGTCTTGAGCAAATGAAACTCGGGGATGGTGCCCAGGCCCTGAGTTCAAGCCCCAAGCCTGGCACAAAAACAACCACCAACCAGAGCCTGGGAAGCTCATAGCTGTTTGGACCTGAGCCCACGGGCGTGGGGTTATCCGGCTTCTTAGCCAGTTTGGCACTGTTTGTCTTGAACTACAGGGTCAGTTAGTCCCCCGAATGCTGAAACCTCTCTGAACTTGCGGCTCCCCGTTGTAAGGAGAAGGATTTCCCATCGGTGGGGAGTGAGTACCCTGGAACACGCAGTATGAAGAGTGCTTGTGCACAGAGTGCTGATTCTCTGGGATTGCAGGACAGGGGGGACCCTTGGAGACCCCCAGAGAGAGAATTCCTGGAGCTGAGCTGCGTTGGGAATACCTGTAGTTCCTGGGCGGGGGGTCCTACCCTGGAAATGCCAGAATGGGTGATCTCAGCCACTCAGGAACAAATGGTTACTTCACTGGAAAGAAGACAGAGGGTCAGAGAAGGAGGGGAAGGAGGGAGGGAGACAGCCCCAAGACCCAATATAATGACCCACTTTCTCCAATGAGCCCTCGGCCGGCCCATCCGCTGCAGGTCCCCAGTGCGGCCGCTAGAGGGTGGTGGAGTCAAGGCAGCAGGTGGAACACTGCTCTCTTGTCTGGAGATGGTGTCTGTACCTTTATTCCCAGCTCTCCAGCCCGGCCGTGTATTTGCACTGGGCCGTCCCCTCCCTCTATACTTGCGTGCCGGATGCAGATGCAGAAAACCCTTCACAGCTCAGGGCCCTTTTGGGCTCCTGCTTTGTCTTGTTGGCACGGGGGATTAGCAGCAGCTGAGGCGTGTGCCTGGCTTTGCTGGTGGTTGTGTTTATTTCTCAAGGGCACAGGTTGTGCAGAACAGGGGGGGCTGCTCCTCTCCCCCCCTATCCTCCCCCTCCACCCTGGGGTGGTTTGGCAGAGGAAGGGAGGAGCCCCACGGATTGCTTGCTCATCTGCCAGTTCAAAAGTTAGGGGCCTGTTCCGTCTTGCATTCCTCCCCCGCTTTGCTTCCCCAGGCTCCCCATCTTCACCCTTTGATCCTGTGGGTGGAGACTGAAGGGAGCTTTGAATCTTTAATCCATTTTCAAAGCTAGCTGGAAACAGAGCTTGAGGGGGGGCTGGAAGGGGGTTAGATTAACGCAGAGAGGTGCAGGTACCCTTCCAAAGGATGGAGAGCTGGGTTTATCACCGTTTAAGACAATTAGAAGAGATTCCATTTTGGCCTGTACCGGGTGATTGTGTGTGTGTGTGTGTGTGTGTGTGTGTGTGTG
>NW_012267245.1:2502202-2511855 GCF_000151885.1 Dipodomys ordii | reverse complement strand
GCCTGTCATCCTCGCTACTCAGGAGGCTGAGATAGGAGGATCACAGTTCCAAGCCAGCTGGGGCAGGAATGGCTATGAGATTCTTCTATCTCCAATGAAACAGCAAAAAAAATCAAGAGCCAGAAGTGGAGCTGTGGCTCAAATGGCCGAGCACAAAAGCTTCAGAGGCAGCATCCAGGCCCTGAGTTCAAGCCCCAGGACTGGCACCAAACAAACAAACACATCTGGGAATCCAGAGTCTCCCAAGCTGGGAACATCCGGCTCCACCACTAACCAATGCTGTGACCCTGGCTGGGTCTCCTCATGTGTCAAAGTGGGGGTGATCGGGCTGGGCAGGCTGTGGTCTAGAACAAAGGCTGGACCTTGTGGACCAAGAGGTCATCATGTCCAGCTGTGGCCCTGGGAGGCTTTGTGTGGCCTGGCCTTCTCCTCCTCTTCTTCTCCCCTGGGCTCTGCACCCCTGCGGGGTTTGTGGGTCCCTCTCAGCTGCCCTGGGGCTCTGTTATCAGCCTGTCTTTCATTTCTGCTTGGCAGTTGGATTCATCAGGCGTGTGCTGACTCTTCTTTTTTCCCCTCGCTGCTGCTGACGGGAGCTGGGACCAGCTCTGTATGAGGATAAGTTGTAAGTAAACACATTTGCTACCAGGCCTCCCCTCCCCCGCATCCCATGACCTCCGATTAGAATTGGACAGCATTGAATCAGGGAGCCGAAGACTGTTTGGAAAAAGCTTTTCTGAAATCAGTTTGTTCAGGTAGCTCTTTTTTTTTTTTTTAATGGGAGAAGAAATTGAACATGTTTGGTTGATTTGTCAGGCCTGGTTGGGTACTGGGGGCTTATGCCTGTAATCCCCACTCCTCGGGAGTCTGGGATCTGAGGATCGTGATTTGAAGTCAGCCTGGGCAGGAAAGATCTGTGAGAATCTTACCTCCAATCAATCACCAAAAAGCTAGCAGTGGAGATGTGACAAAAAAGCTGAGTGACAGGGCTCAGGCTCTGTGTTTAAGCCCCAGGACCGGGTGTGTACACATGCACATACGCATGCATGTGCACACACACACACACACACACACACACACACACACACACACAGATTGGCATGTCCTTACTGATAACTCAATGATAGAGACAGAACAAGAAAACAGTGTGTGAGCCCAAAATTTCTACCACAGTAATGTTGTGTGTCAGTCATTCAGTCAGTCCAACAATATGGGGTGAACATCTAGTAATGCAGTCTGTACTCTGCTCTGAGTATCAGAGACAGAGTTGAGTACGAAACAAATTCTTGCCCTTCAGGTTCTTAGGAACTTTCCATCTTTCCTTCCATCCCTCTTTCTTTCCCTCTATCTCTCTCTCCATCCCTGGCTCCATCCATCCATCCACCCATTCATACATGTACCTACTCATCCATCCATCCATCCACCCATTCCATCCATCCACCCATCCACCTACTCATCCATCTATCCATCCATCCACCTATCCACCTACCCATCTATCCACCCACCCAACTACCCATCCATCTATCCATCCATCCACCCATCCACCTACCCATCCATCCATCCATCCATCCATCCATCCATCCATCCATCTGTTGATCCATCTGTTGATTCATCTACCTACTCATTCATCCACCCACCCATCCATCCATCCATCCACCTACCCATCCATCCATCCATCCATCTGTCCATTTATCTACCTATGCATCCATCCATCCATCCATCCACCTACTCATCCATTCACCCATCCACCTACCCATCCACCTATCCATCCATCCATCCATCCATCCATCTACCTACTTATCCATCCATCCATCTATCCACCCCCCATCCATCCATCCATCCATCTACCTACTCATATATCCATCCACCTACCCATCCACCCATCCATCTACCCATCCTATCCATCCATCCACCCATCCATCCATCTATCCATCCACCTATCTATCCACCTACCCATTTGCCTATGTATTCACCCATCCACCTACCCATTCATCTATCCAGCCACCTGTCAATCTATCCTTCTACCCATCCACCATCAACCATCCATTCCCAACCCATCTATCCACCCACCCACCCATCCACCCACCCACCCACCCATCCATCCATCCATCTATATATCCACTTATCCACATATTCATCATCCATCCATTCATCCATCCTCCCACCCATTCCCCATCATCAATTCATCCCCCATCCATCCATCCACCCATCCATCTACCCATTCATTTATTCATCCACCTACCATCCATCCATCCATCCATCCATCTCTGCTTCCCTTCCCTACCTCACCCATCATCCATCCATCCATCTGTACACACACGTTTCCCTGTCATCGACCCTCTCTCATCCATTTATCTTCCTACTCACCTGTTATCTTGACATCCATCTAGTATCTATCCACATTCTATCCCTCTGTACCTCTTTATCCATTCATCCAGCCATCCATGTCACTGTAAGTCGACAAGTCCTGGGTTGTACTAAGATTGAAATGACTAAAAATCAGATCTTTTTTCTCTTTCGGCTTTACCTCTGGTGGGTGAAAAGCCTTTCTTTATGCGACTCTACGTGACAAAGAAGGGCTTGCATTTACTTCTTATTTCTGAGCAAGCTTCACTCTTGCGGGGGAGGAGGACTACAGCTCTGATTTTTTCTTGGTGGGGCTACCCCAACAGGAAAGACCAGGAGGAATCTTCTAGGCAGGAGGAAAAATGGAAGTCAAGGCCGCAAGGTGTCAGGTGGGTTTCAGAGGAAGGAGAATTCATGACCTTGGACCAGTCTTTCCAGAAGGGAGCAGGCGAATTACTGCTCAAGAGAAGTTGTCAAAGGCTGCAAAGATCCTGGCTTACCCATCTGGGGCCAGTACTTTACCCTGTGGTTGCCTGGAGTCCATTTGCCAGGCTTGAGCAGGAAGTGACGTGGGTTGGGGGGGGCGGGGCGTTGGGGTCATCGCAGTGGGAGAGGAGGAAGGCCGGAAGTATGGACCTCTTCCTTTAACATGATGATCTCCATTTCCACCTATTTCCCTGCAAACCACACCTTCCATTCTTTCCCTGTGGCTGAATGACATTCTACTGTGTGTGTGTGTGTGTGAGTGTGTGAGTGTGTGTGAGTGAGTGTGTGTGTGAGTGTGTGTGTGAGTGTGTGTGAGAGTGTGTGTGTGAGTGTGTGTGTGTGTGTGTGTGTACTAGTCACATTTTCGTGATCAGTTGTTGAAATTGTCTTGCAATCTTTCTTGTTCTTAGAGAATTGGTTGAGCTTCTTGGATCTGTGGGTGTATAGTTTCCACCAAATCGAGAAAATGCTGGATGCTCTTTTCCTCAAGTATACTTTTCTGTCTGTTCCTTTCTTCAGGAACTCCAGTGGCAAGTAGAATAAATTTCTTGACATTTTTCTGTTGTGTACTCACTCTCTGTTCTTTTGAAAAGATTCTGATTTCTTCTTTTTTTTTTTTTGGTCGGTCGTGGGGCTCGAACTCAGGGCCTGAGTGCTGTCCCTGTGCTCTTCAGCTCAAGGCGAGCGCTCTACCACTTGAGCCACAGCGCCACTTCCGGTTTTCTGGTGGTTCATTGGAGATCAGAGTCTCTTGGACGTTCCTGCCTGGGCTGGCTTTGAACCATGATCCTCAGATCTCAGCCTCCTGAGTAGCTAGGATGACAGGCATGAGCCACCGGCACCCGGCTCTTCCTCTCTCTCTCTTTCCTTGGTTCTCTGGTCGTGTTGGCCTGGTTCTGTATGTAGTCTGGGGTGGATTCTTCCTCTCTATGGAGGCTTAACCAGCAGACACTGTATCTGACCTCCAGGGCCGGGAGCTGCTTTCTCCAAACTTCTTGCTCTGCTGAACACTTTGGCCGAGACACGTCAGGCATTTCTGTAGTCTCTGCTCTCTGGTGTAGGCCATTTACCACAGGTTGTAAGCAACAGCGCCCCTGTCTCCCCTCCCATTCCCTGCCCTGGGTGCCCAGTGGCCTTTCTCCAGGCGGTTAGGTAAGCTCTCTTTGTTCTCCTGTCTCTCTGGGATCATTATCTTTTATTGCCTGATGTTCAGGAGCTTGGAAACTGGCTATTTCCTTTTTATTCCTTCCCAGCTTTTTGATTGCGAGCACTCCATCACGCTGCCGGCCCCGGTGTCCGTTCCCCTCTTATTGCATTCTTCCTCTTCCAAAACACACATTAAGAGGAAGCTGGTTCTGGGACAGTGGGCTTGGGCCCGTTCCAGCATCTTGGTTAGGACTGTTCTGTCTCGTGTTTGAGGGGTGAAGAGACTAATCCAAGGGCACCCAGTTAAATGGCAGGAGCATGGTCCCCCTGATTCTAACAGTTCCCAGAGGAGAAACAAGCATTAGTTGTTGTTGTTTTTTGCCAGTCCTGGGGCTTGAACTCAGGGCCTGGGCACTGTCCCTGAGCTGCTTTTGCTCAAGGCTAGCAGTCTACCACTTGAACTACAGCACCACTTCTGGCTTTTTTTCTGCTTATGTGGTGCTGAGGAATCGAACCCAGGGCTTCACGCATGCTAGGTGAGCACTCTACCACTGAGCCACCTTCCCAGCCCTTGCTCAAGAGTCTCCAGCGCTCTACCACTTGAACCATAACACCACTTCTGGCCCTTTTTGATGGTTCATTGGAGATAAGAGATTCATGGATTTCCCTCCCCTGGCTGGCTTTGAACTGAGATCCTCCGATCTCAGCCTCTTGAGTAGCTAGGATGATAGGCGTGAGCCACCAGTGCCCAGCTATATTTTTTTAATTTCTATTTTTGTAGGTCATGAGGCTTGAACTCAGGGTCTGGGCGCTGTCTCTGAGCTCTCTCATTCAAGGCTAGCACTCTGCCACTTTGAGCCACAGCGCCACTTCTGGTTTTCTGGTGATTCATTGAAGAGAAGAGTCTCATGGACTTTCCTGCCTGGCCTGGCTTTGAACTGCGATCCTCAGATCTCAGCCTCCTGAGTAGCTAGGATGACAGGTGTGAGCCACCGGCGCCCAGCATTATTTCATCTTTTTTGTTAGATGTTGATTTACTTATACTTGACATGGTATGAGGAGAATCTCTCTATTTTTCCCAGGATAACTTGAAACTCCTGGATAAAAGTGATCCTCCTGTCTTATTCTTTTCAAATGCTGGGATTATACGTGTTTGCCACTATGTCTATCTTATTTGTTTGTTTTTGGTGGCAGAGATCGAATCCAGGGCTGTGTGCATGCTAGGCAAATTTGCCATCACTGAACTGTACCTGCAGCTCTAGAGTTTCATATTTTTTAACGATATCTTTTAGTTTCTGCTTGTTTTGAGTGGATAAAAATATAATTGTCACCAGGTGCCAGTGGCTCATGCCTGCAATCTAGCTATTCAGGAAGCTGAGATCTGAGGATCACAGTTCAAAGCCAGCCCGGATAGGAAAGTTCATGAGACTCTTATCACTGAAGAACCACGAGAAAGCTGGAAGTGAAGCTGTGGCTCAAAGTGGTACAGCACTATTGTTGAACAAAAAGAGCTCAGGACAGTGCCCATGCCCTGAGTTCAAGCCCCAAGATCACCACAAAATAATAATAATAATAATAATAATAATAATAATAATAGTCTTTGTGTATTGATCTTGTGTTCTGCTATACAAGTCATTTGCTCAGTTTTGTAGCTTTTTTTTGGAAGACTTCTTGACTGGAGAAAATTAGTTCTACTTCTGCCTTTGCAATCCCAATAATTTGCACGTATTTTTCTTTTTGGATTGTTGGAAACTGCAGAGCGATGTTGAATTGAAGTTGTGAGAACACGCTGGCCTTGTATCTGATCTCAGGAGGAAAGAATCCCGTCTTTCATCAGGAAGACTTTGTTGTAGGTATTTTGTAGTTGGCTTTTATCAACTTGAATAAGTTCCTTTTTGCGGCGTACATTTTCTGAGAATTTTTTTTTTTTTTAAAGTCAGGGATGGGTATTGAATTTGTTCGGCTGCTTTTCATTGTCTCTGGGAATGAGTGCACGGTGTGTTGTTTTCGGTTTGTTATGATTGTATATGATAGGGATTGATATTACCAATACTAAACATAGCCTTGGATTTCTGGCCTAAAAAATATCCTCTTGGTCATGACTTATTATCCTTTTAGAATCTTGTTAGGTTCCAATTGGTAAAATTTGTTTATATATATATATATATTTTTTTTTCATCTGTGTTTAGGAGGGTTATTCTTCTGTGGTTTGCTTTTCCCATAATGCTTTTGTCTCGTCTTAGCTTCTGGAATAAATTGTGAAGTATTTTCTTTCAGTATCTTGGCAGAGTTTCTGTAAAACCTTCTTCCCCCGAAAGTCTGACAATCTTTACAAATTCAATCCTTGAACTGGAAATGTTCTTTCTTTATTATTATTATTATTATTACTTTTTTGTGTGTATGTGTGCCAGTTCTGGGATTTGAATTTAAACCCTGAGCACTGTCCCTGAGCCTTTTCACTCAAAGCTGGTGTTCTACCACTTGAGCCACAGCACCAGTTCTGGTTTTCTGGTGGTTTATTGGAGATAAGATTCTCACAGACTTTCCTGCCTGGCCTGGCTTTGAACCATGAATTTTAGACCTCATCCTTTGAGTAGCTAGGATTACAGGCATGAACCCCCTGACTTGTATGTGTATATGTGTGTATGTGTGTGTGTGTGTGTGTGTGTGTGTATGTGCATGCGTGTTTTAAACAGCTTCAGATCTCCACTTAACTGTTTGAATTTATGGAGGATAGTTATCTTAACCATTTTAATGACCTCACTTGCTAATTCTGACAGCCGTGGCAGTCCTCAGGAGTTCGGGCTCATTGATTGCCTTCCTCATTATAGTTTGTGTTTTTGTTTCCACTTTGCCTGTCTGCTACCGTCTTCGATCGGGTGTCACGCGGTGTGAGTTTTACTGTGTTCAGTATTGGACATTTTTGTCTCCCTATTAATCTTCTTAATCTTTGCTGGGGTATTGCCATCAAGTTACCTGGAAACGGCTTGAATTTCTCTCTCTCTCTCTCTCTCTTTTTCCCTCCTGAATCTTTTATTATCTGTTAGGAAGGGCAAGAGCTAGGTTTAGTCTATAGAAATTATTCCACAAGACTCCAAAAACCCTGACAGTTCCATGAACTTTTTAGCCTATACGTGAAGTTAGGCCAACACTGACTCAATCCCAGTTACTACTTACAACTCTTCTCTATTTTATTTATTTATTGTGCCATTCCTGGGGTTTGAACTCAGGTCCCGAGCGGTGTCTCCGAGCCTTTTTGCTCCAAGCTAGTGCTCTACCACTGAGCCACAGTGCCACTTCTGCTTTTCTGGAGCTAAGAGTCTCACAGCTTTTCCTGCCCAGACCGGCCTTGAACCGCGATCCTCAGCTCTCAGCCTCCTGAGTAGCTAGGATGACAGGTGTGAGCCACTGGCGCCTGGCTTATTTATCCATTTTTTTAAAAAAAATTACTTCTTCCTTGAGTTCAGGGAGAGAGTCCCCAAACAAAAATCACCTGGTCTGTTCTGGTCTCTGTGACTTCTGGGAGGGGGCTCTGTGTCTGGGGTTGGGGTATCATTTTCTGTACTCGTGAACGAAAACTCTCCAGATGATGAGTCACAGGCCCCTGTGTTAGGAAAAAACTCCAGGCCTTGTTTGGGAGACGAGGAAACATGGGGGTGAGGTAAACTCTCATCATTAGTGGGTGACAGAGTGCAGATCCAAAAACAGATCTGCGTGACTCAAAAATCTCAGCAGCACTGTGTACCAGGATATCATTTTAAGGAAGGGATGGCCACTCAGGAGACATCATAACTGACTGGTGGCCAACAGCCATTCATGGCGGAGCCCCACCTCTTATTAGTTTTGTGGTCTGGAATGATGTGGTAGCGCCGGGCTACCGGTGGCTCACGCCTGTCACCCTGGCTATTCAGGAGGCTGAGATCTGAGGATCGCCGTCGAAGGCAGCCTAGATAGGGAAGTCCGTGAGACTCTTATCTTCAACGAACCACCCTCAAACTGGAAGTGGAGCTGTGGCTCAAGCAGTAGAGTGAAAAAGCTCAGGGACAGTGACATAAGAGAGATATTTTGCCCTTCGGCTTAGCCTTGGATAAGAGTATAGCATGAAGATGGGCCTTGTGAGGAGTGTGTGTGTGTGTGTGTGTGTGTGTGAGGCTTGTCTTAGGCCAGCCTTGCCTAGTTGCTTTAGTGGGGAGGAGGAGGAGGGGAAGAGGGGGGCGGGGAGGGCGACTGGAATGGGATTGGATTAGGCCTAATAAGATTAGGCTCACATTTCTCAGCTCTGAGGAATGGGGTGCGGAAAGCTTTTTTTTTTTTTTTTTTTTGGTGGTTGAAATGAAAAGCAGTGAAGCGGTTTGTGGGAGAGGAAGGATGGTCGGGGCAAAGTCTCGGGAGGGTTTTAATGTTCCCCCAGGGCCTCGGCTCTTCTCATCGGCTTCATTCCGTTAAATGAGCAGTAATCCCGTTTTCCGGGTTGGGGTGGGGGGGTGTGGAAGGCTGGTAGAAGGTAAGATTCTGGGAGTCCCACACACGCAGGGGCGAGGCGGGGCGGGTCTGCGCACCTGATTCTCAGAAGTGTGATTTCCACGTGGCCCGCAGGAAGGCTCGGGGACGGGGGGGGTGGGGAACGGGCCAAGATGGCTCCGAAATGCATAGTATTCATGGTGTCATCCAAGAAGCTGATATCAAAGGCTGCACTTGAGAGCTAAACCCAGGCACAGACAGGGGAGAGGGGGAAAGGGCTCATCCAGACACAGCCAGGAAGCTGGGTAAAGCTCCCCCCAAGGTGGGTTCCTGGAAGTCACCTGTAAAGAATTACACACATGGGCCAGGCACAGGCGGGGGGGGAAGGAATGACTCACGCCTGTCATCCTAGCTACTCAGGAGGCTGAGAGCTGAGGATCCCGGTTCAAAGCCAGCCCCGGGCAGGAAAAATCCATGAGACTCTGATCTCCAATGAACCACCCGAAAACTGGAAGTGGCGCTGTGGCTCAAGTGGTAGAGCGCTAGCCCTGAGCAAAAAGAGCTCAGGGACAGCGCCCAGGCTCTGAGTTCAAGCCCCACGACTGTCAACAACAACAATAAGCGAATCTCACACAGGGTCTGCACCTGTATCCTGGCGCTGAGGAGGAGTAGGAGAGAGACCTGATCTCTTCTGGAACAGTGGGCACATCTGTCCTGCAGATGTTTTAGGGCGCCCCTGGCCCCGACCCAGCCGCTCTCCTCTATGCTGAAGACACAGCAATGAATTACACGGCGTCCTTGCTGCTGCTAATCTTGCATTCTGTGAGGGGATAAAGACACTAAAGACAGAGACATAAAAGATGTCAACATTTGACAAATGCTCCGAAGGATGAAGTGGAAGAGAGGCGGCCGTTGTGTCCAGCGGGGCTGAGGCTGGACCGTTATTTCATTTTTTAATCATTTTTTGCACTAATCTCATGGGCTTTCCTGCCTGGGCTGGCTTTGAGCGACAGTTTTCAGATCTTAGCTTTCTGAGTAGCCGGGGTGACAGGTGTGAGCCTCCAGTGTTTCTCTGTAACATGCCTGATTTTATTATTTTGTTTGTCAGTCCTGGGGCTTGATCTCTGGGCCTGGGCGCTGTCCCTCAGCTCTTCAGCTCAAGGCGAGCGCTCTACCACTTGAGCCACAGCGCCACTTCCGGTTTTCTGGTGGTTCAT
>NW_012267245.1:2495160-2499667 GCF_000151885.1 Dipodomys ordii | reverse complement strand
CTCAAGGCTAGTGCTCTACCACGTGAGCCACAACTCCACTTTTGGCTTTTTGGTGGTTCGTTGCAGATAAGACTTTTTCTTTCTCGATCGCTGTCTGTCTCTGTCTCTGTCTCTCTCTCATTCTTTCTTTCTCTTGTTTTCTGCTGTCTCCTCTGAGCTGAGTGCATGTACCTTGAAGGTCGATGCTTGTTGAATGAATGTGTGATGGACAGATGATTGAAGGGATGGATGAGGTAACAAATCCCCATGATCTGCTGTCACTGTGTCTCACCAAAAGTGACCAAGCAAAGCATCGCACCAGACTTACACGGGTCGCAGAGCAGATAGGACAGGCCAGGTAGGCCCAGTGTCTCCTCAGAGCCTAAAGCATGAGACTTTTTTTTTTTTTAATTCTTTGATTGAGATTGATTACATAAATTGCACAAGATTCACAGCACTGTGGGACAGTGATATTTAGTCAAAGTCTCAAATGCAATTTCGCCTTCATGAGGCATATTGTCATTAGCCTGGTCTATAAAGCTATGGACTCTACAAACTTCGACACGACAGCTATTTCTCTCCCATCAGGAGATATATGCATTTTCTCTCCTTTTGTTTAGTGTCAGCTGTTCCCTCTTTCTCTCTCATTCCCTCCTTCCCATTACTGCCCTTAGAGTTGCTTAGTTCATTTTCATCAATGTCCAGAGCAGCTTATGGCCCTCCCCCCCCACTGTTGTATTTCCCCCCCCATTTCCCTCTGATTCTGTGCCCTCCTCCTGGCTTCCCTCAGATGTGAGATCAAAGACCATCTGTGAGGTCAGGACCATGTAGTCACCTAAAAATGACACGACAAATTAAGGAGAGGTCCTTTGTTTCTCGAGTCCTGTTTGCTTTGTCAGAATCTCCTGAGGATGTGACTTGTAAGCTCAATGCTTAGTTAAGGAATGAATGAATGATTGTGTGATGGATGAATGAATGACTGTGTTACAGGTCCTCAGGTGACACAGACACATTATCTCTCTCTTGGTTTCTCCTGTCTCTGCTGAGCCTAAAGCATTCACCTTTAAAGTCAATAGTAGTTGAATGAATGAATGAATGAATGAATGAATGAATGCATGTCTGTGTAATGCAAAGCCAAGCCACCCCAGGTCCCGGGAATGAGCTAACTGCTATTCTGAAGGGCTCACTGTCATCCATGATGGAGCCTCACAGAGCCATTAACTTCTTTGATCTGCACATCCGTCGGGAAGGGATTATGCATCGGCCTTATACAAATGATTAGCGATGGCACAAAAGAATCACGATCACCCAGATAGAAAACCAGGCCGAGATGCCCACAGGCTCACGATTCCAGCAAATCAATTTGGAAAGTGTGCTGTGCAGGGATTGCGGCAGAGGGGAGAGGTGGCGTTTTCCCTGGCAGGTCTGGCGTGCGTTCAATCTCCAGCTCAGCTGTTTACTTACCCTGGGACCTGGGACCTCCCGAACCCTGCTTGGAGCCCTGGAAACCTCTTCTGGAAAAATGGAGACAATGAGCTGATGAATAGGGTGTTTCCCTAGGGTGTTTCCTGGCCAGGTACCATCTGCTTTGCTCTCCAAGTCCAGCTTCATGCTTTGCTTGGTCACTTCCGGGGGTCATGGTAGCCAAGGGTTCCATTACTCCCCCCCCCACACACCCAATGAAGATGAAGCTCTTTCCTTTCTGTCTCCTTCTCTGCAGCCCCTAATAGTGGGTGCTGTCAACACCCCCATTTTTTTCAGGTAAGATTCAATGGTTTAAGGGGCATGAAACTCCCACAAATAGAAGAATTGGAAGCCAGTTTATGGAACACAGAAGCTTTCAATTTTTCATGCTAGGGTGCAACTCTGTGTGTGTATGTGTGTGTGTGTGTGTGTGTGTGAGAGAGAGAGAGAGAGAGAGAGAGAAAGAGAGAGAGAGAGAGAGACTGGCATTCAACACTTAAGCCACAGGGCCACTTCCGGTTTTCTGGTGGTTCCTTGGAGATCAGAGTCGCAAAACTTTCCTGCCTGAGCTGCCTTTGAATCACAATCCTCAGATCTCAGCCTCCTGAGTTGCTCAGATGACAGGTATGAGCTACTGGCGCCTGGCTGGGCTAGAATTTTATTTTTTGCCCCTGGCTGGGCTAGAATTTTTTTTTTTTGCCAGCCCTGGGATTTGAACTCAGGGCTTGGGCGCTGTTCCTGAGCTGCTTGCTTTTGCTCAAGGCTAGCATTCTATCACTTGAGCCACAGCACCACTTCCGGCCTTTTCTGTGTGTGTGGTACCGAGGAATCAAACCCAGGGCTTCATGCATGCTAGGCCAGCACTCTACCACTGAGCCACCTTCCCAGCCCAGCCCAGCAGCTTTTATGGGTCTCAGTCCTTCCTAACTAGGTACAGTCTATGACCCTGGGGAGGGCAGCCTTGGTGTATATGACAACGAGCAGAAACCCCGAGGTCAATGAGGGGGGGGGGGGGGGGGGAAGAAATCCCTGGGTGAGCAGAGGAAACCTATTTCTGTTCTATTAAGTCTTTTCTTTTCTCTGAGTCTCTCTCTCCCCCTCCCTTTCCCCGCCTCCCCCCAGAGCGCTGTACTAATTAATCAGCAGACATCAGAGACACCAGCTGGGACCAGTGGGCTGGACTCATTAGTGCAGAATGACATTAATATTAAAAAAAAAAGTCTTTTGAGACAAACGCAATGATTCAGGGTAGGCAGAGCTGGCTGGTGGGGGCAGAGAGGAAACCACGTGGGTACCTAGGAGAAGACAACACACCAGGTTCCCGAGAGGCCCAGAAGGAAGAGAAGGATCCAGCCCACGTAACCTAGCCAGGGTCCCGCTCCTGCCAGGCTGCCTGGCTTGCTCTGTCTTCGTCTCCAGAGGCTGCGTGGAAATAAATCCGGGGAGTCGGTCATTCCTGTTGGAGAAGACAGGGCTGGGGTGGGAGGGTCTAGGCGGAGCCTGAGCTCTATCCTCTTGATTTCTCATTCTGTGTCCTTCAGTACTCCATTAGACCTCTTTTTGGGTCTGTCTTTTCCTCGACCAGGTGAGGTGTGTGTGTGTGTGTGGTGTGTGTGTGTGTGTGTTGGCTGATACTGGGCTTGAACTCAAGGCCTCCCGGGTCCAAGCCTTTAGCTTTATTCACTCACGGTTGGCACTCTACCACTTGAGCCATAGCTCTACCTCTGGCTTTTTGCTGCTTCATTGGAGGTTAGAGTCAGGCTTTGGCCTGCCCAAGGCTGGCTTCAAACTGCGACCGTCAGATCTCAGCCTCCTGAGTCGCTAGGGTGACAGGCGAGAGCCGGTAACGCCTGGCTGCGATTCATTTCTTCACTCACTCATTTCTTCATTCACATTGACTGAGCATGGCCGTGGGGGTATGGATTAGGAATGAGACATGATCCCTACAATTGTTGGAGCAGCTCTTGGACCAGAGGGAGGCAGCCTTAGGCCTGAGTTCAAGCCTTAGTACTGTCACACACACACACACACACACACACACACACACACACACATACACACACACATATGCATAGGCAATTGGGGACATGAGCCTGGACTTATTTGTTAGACAGCAGCACAGATCTAATCTGAAGCTGAGGCTGCGGCTGAGATTTGTGCGGATGGAGGCTTGGCCTGCCCAGAGCACTGCCAAAGCCTAGAGGCCTGGAGTGTGTGCCCGCTGCTCAGGGGACAGCAAGGGACAGTGTAGCTCCATGGCTGGTGTGGCTCTGGGGATGGGGGTGGGGTGGGGGTGGGGAGGGGTGATGGGGCTTCTTGGCTGAGGGTAGATCTAACGCGGGACTGACGAAACAAATGGAGAGGCAAGCTGGGCACAGGTGGCTCACGCCTGTCATCCTAGCTACTCAGGAGGCTGAGATCTGAGGCTTGCGGTTCGAAGCCTGCCCCGGGCAGGAAAGTCCGTGAGACTCTGATCTCCAACGAACCCCTACAAAGCCAGAAGTGGCGCTGTGGCTCAAGGTGGTGGAGCACTCTGCCTTGAGCTGAAGAGCTCAGGGACAGGGCGCAGGCCCTGAGTTCGAGTCCCACGACTGACCAAAACAAAAAAATCAAAACAAAACAAGTGAGGCTTGCTCAGGTCAGGCAGGGCCAGGGAGACAAAAGTGTGTGTGTGTGGAGGGGGGGGACTTGGGGTGATACAGATGGGGGGGTGGAGGCTAGATGTGGAGGCCAGGAGGACTCTGGAGGGCTGTGGAGCTGTGCATTTGTCCCAGAGGAGGACAGACTGTCCCCACTGGTCCCCGGCTCCCCTCCTCCCCAGCCCCCGGCCGCTGTGCTGGTGAGCAGGGAACACGCTTCACGGAACATATGTGCTGTTATTGTTAAGTGATTAGCTGTGGAACGCTGGTGTGCCGATCACGGGGAAACAAAAGCTGTTTGCCAAGAGATGTTCCAGCCTGGTCCCCTTCGAAGGCCGGGTTTTTGCTGTGTGTTTGCTTCATCAGCAGTGCGGCTCCTGAATAATAATAATGGCTGCGTGTACCCAGAGCCTGCCTGCCTGCCT
>NW_012267245.1:2493197-2494416 GCF_000151885.1 Dipodomys ordii | reverse complement strand
ATTGGAGATAAAGAGTCTCATGGTCTTTCCTGCCCAGGCTGGCTTTGAACTATGATCCTCAGATCTCAGCCTCCTGAGTAGCTGGGACGACAGGCGTGAGCCACTCGACTGCCTGCAGGAACACTGCTCAGTGGCCACATCAAAGGTCCCCCACCAATTTCCCAGAAAAATGGAAAAAAACGATCAGGGAGTCAGACAGCCTTTGATGAGGTGTTGGGTGGCTTTGGGGGTTCGTGTGTATGGTCATTGGGCCTTTGAACCCTGTCAGCCCAATGGAAGGACTAGACTTGCTTCTTGTAGAGAGAATCGAGCAAGAACCAAGGCGTGAAACCCCTGGCCGGAGGCCCAGTACGGTTTGTTCCTAATGGATGACACATGAGAAAATCTGAAGGTACGCTCCTCGGCCAATGACACGATCTGGGTGGGAGGTGGCGGTTGTCATGGAAACACAGGTCTCTTGCACAAGGGTCAGGAACCCTGAAGGGTGTGCAGCTGGACTCTCTGACTCTCCCAGCAGCAAAACTATGGTGGTGATCTGTGTCCAAACTCTTCTCTTTCAGCTTTAGCTCCTCCCTCCCTCCCTCCCTCCCATCTGTCCTTCCTCCCTCCCTCCTTCCCTTCCTTCCTTTCTTTCCTTCATCAGTCCTGGGGCTTGAACTCTGGGCCTGGGCGCTGTCCCTCAGCTCTTCAGCTCAAGGCTAATGCTCTACCACTTGAGCCACAACACCACTTCCGGTTTTATGGTGATTCATTGGAGATCAGAGTCTCACGGACTTACCTGCCCAGGCTGGCTTTGAACCATGATCCTCAGAGCTCAGCCTCCTGAGTAGCTAGGATGACAGGTGTGAGTTACTGGTATCCCACTCAATTTCTTTCTTTCTTTTCTTTTCTTCTTCTTCTTTTTTTTTTAAAGCCCTAGGTACTGGGGTTTGAACTCGGGGCCTGGGTGTAGTCCTTGGCTTGTCTATCTATGGTCCCAAGACAGAACCGAGGTGAATGGAGAGGCCAGCTCTGACTTCAATTTGTTTCTAGATCATTCTTTCTGCCAGTCCGGCATTCACTCAGTTATGTATGTATGTATGTATGTATGAACGTATGTACGTGTGGGGGTATGTATGTGCCAGCACTGGGGTTTGAACTCAGGGCCTTGCGTTCTTGCTTCACTTTTCTGCTCAAGGCTTTGAGTCACAGCTCTACTTCCAGCTTCTTTTTTTTTTTT
>NW_012267245.1:2466541-2491822 GCF_000151885.1 Dipodomys ordii | reverse complement strand
CCCAAAAAAAAAAGAAAACAAAAGAAAGTCAGATGCTGGGAACTCATGCTTGTAATCCTAACTACTCAGAAGGCTGAGATCTGAGGATTGCATCTGGAAGCCAGCCCGGGCAAGAAAGCCCATGAAACACTCTCTTTTCAATGAACCACCTAAAAGCCGGAAGTGGGGTGGTGGCTCAAGTGGTGAGCACTTGATTTGATCAAAAAAGCAAAGGGACATTGCCCAGGACCACCCCCATTTCCACAAAAAAGAGAACAAAAGAAGCTAGGGTGATGTTTGCCAGGGACTGGAAGAGGTGTTGCTGCTTCACATCACAAGGCTTCATTTTTGCAGGATGGAGGATTCGGGAGAAGGGCAGCGGATAGTTATACAATGGGAAGATGCCTAAATAACTGTCCACTTAAAAGTGCCCAAGCAGCACCATTTTATATTATGTCGATTTGGCCATAATTAAAAGGTAACACATTGAGAAAGCATGCGGGGGAAAAATCAGCAATTGCACATCAAACTCCTGATTTCTGTTGTTGTTTCTCTCCCCACCCCCCACCCCTTGAATAATTGCCATTTCCAGCAAAGACAAGGTCTGTGTTCTCTGCACAGTAACAGTTAGCTGGAGAGAAATGGGGCTTTCCTCCTTTGTTATTTAAATTTTTTAATTTGTTTACTTTCAAGAAATAACACACAGGAAGGGTTCAACCATCAAAACAACCGAAAACAGTATAGGATGAACAAAAAAAAAAGCTAACTTCCGCACCTGCCACCGCCCACAGCTCTCAATCTCCTACTGTGGGTAAAGCCTGCCTTAGTGTTTTCAAAAGGAAACTTCTCCAAGAGGAGTGCTCAACCACTTGAGCCACACCTCCACTTCTGTCTGTGTGCTTAATTGGAGATAAGAGTCTCATGGACTTTTCGGCTCAGGTTGACCTCAAACCATGATGTTCTGATCTCAGCCTCCTGAGTAGCTGTGATGATAGATGTGAGCCACTGGAGCCTGGATCAGAAAGTCTAAATAGATTTCCCTACCATGCACTTTCATTGATAATAGGTGTTGTCTTTTGCTTTGATCATTGAATGTGTCTAGCAGATATTCTCAAAGTTGCACTTTCTTTTTCCTCCCAGCGACTGCCTGACTCATAATAACATTCAAAATGTACAGATGAGAGCCGGCAGCCGGTAGCTCACGCCTGTCATCCTAGCTACTCAGGAGGCTGAGATCTGAGGATCGCAGTTTGAAGCCAGCCCAGGCAGGAAAGTCTGTGAGATTCTTATCCCCATTTGATCACCAGGGAACTCTAAGTGGTGCTGTGGCTCAAAGTGATAGAGTGCTTGCTTTGAGTGGAAAAAGCTCAGGAACGCGACTCGCCCAGGCCTTGAGTTCAAGCCCCATGTCTGACCAAGTTAAAATGAAGGAAAAAAAAGTATGGAAGGCTCTCTACATAAGGATGGTCAGGCCTCAGATGCGTTTTCTTTTTTTTTTTTTTGCTGTTTCATTGGAGATCAGAGTCTCATAGACTTTCTCCCCCCCAGACTGGCTTCACACCTTGATCATCAGATCTCAGCCTCCCTGAGACGCTAGGATTCCAGCAGCCCCTGCCTCTAAATGCAATTTTTTTTCAGGTAAGGGGTGAAAGAGAGAGAGGAAAGAGCTAGAGAAAGCAGAGAGAGCTAGGAAAGAACAGAGAGAGAGAGAGTCTAAATGCAATTTTGACCCGTGATATTTTCTAGGTAGGATGGGTTTGTCACGATCAGGGGAGAGTTTGTATTATCCCTGTTTGTAAATCCCTGAGAGAGGGGTTTGAAGATCGAATAGAAGTTTGCAAGATGGACCAGAAGAAGGAGTAATCCACAGGAAGGAAGTAGTATGGGCGGCGTCTCTTGGCTTGCCAGTGTCTATTAGTCCTTCTTGAAAGAGATGCGACTGGATCTGACACAGAAGATATCACTGCCCAGGGCCCAGCACTGGTAAGGCACTGGGAAGGCAAGCGATGGCTCCCACTCCACGCTATCTGCCTCTGCATCCAGAGATCAATCTTCCCTGGGGGGTGAGGTCTGTGCATTGAGTGGATCGCCTGACCAGGCCTGAGCCAATCACTGCCTGAGCGGGTGAGGCTCTCGCCTAGGGCCAGGTCACCTGACCAGGCCCGAGAGGGTGAGCTCCTCTCATTGGTCAGATGAGCCCGTGCCCGAGCCAATCCCGAGGGTGGAGCTCTGTGGTCCTCTTGCGGGGTCTCACCAGGGAGACTTGGAGCCTGCTGGGTGGGATAGGGTGAGCCCCACACCATCCTGGGCTCGACACCTGGAAAAAGGGGGCGATTGCAGGATAGGGTGAGCCCCACACCATCCTGGGCTCGACACCTGGAAAAAGGGGGCGATTGCGGGATAGGGTGAGCCCCACACCATCCTGGGCTCGACACCTGGAAAAAGGGGGCGATTGCGGGATAGGGTGAGCCCCACACCGTCCTGGGCTCGACACCTGGAAAAAGGGGGCAATCGAGGAGCAGCCTGGGAAACCCAGGGGAGCCCCTGATGACCTGGTGCATGTGCGCGTGCATGCGTGTGTGACACAGACCCGTCCAGGAGTCTCCTTGGACCCTGGGCGGTAACAGCCCGGGGTGGATGGGAAAGGACACGGGACACGGGGGCCCCAAAGCAGGGGCCGCCCCCTTGGATGACGATGATGAAGCCGGTGTGTGTGTCGGGAGCGAATGGGATCCATGAATCAGCAGCAACCCCGGGAGGAGCCCCCAGCCAGCGAGGCGAGAGCAGGCCGGCCCAATCCCCATGGCATCGTGCTGACCCTTTGTAGAGAAACTTGTTTCCAGGGCAACCGGTGCGTCCTGATTGGACAAGTCAACCTTTGCGGGGAGCTGGTAGCATCTCAGAGATGCCGCCCTGGGCCTTCGACCCACGAGGCCTTGGGACCGGGGAGTAGAGGGGGGTGGGGGGTGAGGGGGCTTACAGCCACGATCTCCTTCTATCCTTTGTGCATGAAGGGAAAGGGGGACACCCCCTCCCCCCATGTTACAGACGCATCCATCAAGCTTTCTAGAAAGCCAGGCACCTGTCCCTTCTCTTCTCCCCCCCCCCCCAGCTTCCCACGCTGCCACGAGGAAATCAACGTGAAGACAGCTCTCTAGGTATTTGATGTTCAACCACCGGTGTCCCCCCCCCCATGCTCGGCTGGCTTTGATATTGGGGTTGGTGGGGATGTCAGAGATGGGGTGTGTGTGTTGGGGATCACCCAGTGTACCCCCCAAGAACATGGCATGTGACATAGACTGAGACATCACCTGCTGCTTCCCCCCCCCAGTCCCCCCACCCCCATCCTTGGGCCTTGGTCGCTTCAAGCGCTTGGCCTTGCCCTTCCCCATCAGAAGTCTGGAAAGATGGGGCTCAGATGGAGCCACCTTTCCCTCCCCCTCCCTGTCCCCCCCCCACGTGCTGCAGTAGAGAGAGTGGGAGGTTGAGAAGAGGTTGGAGAAGGTGGAGAGGGGTGGAGGGAGGCGGGAGGCAAGGAAGCAGGTTCATTAGCCTGTCCCCAGGGGACTTGACAGCTGGTTATTAAATGCGCCCCAGGTCGGGGCCCTGAGCTCCAAGGACAAGAGAACAAAACAACTGTGGGTGTTCTGTGTGGGAGGGCTGGAGATCCGTTCTGCCTGGACCCCAAAAACTCCTTGGCTTTCTTGTCTACAGGCAGCAATGGGGGTCGGGTGGGGGCTTTTCAGAGTCTGTAAAGCTCTCATCCAGTAGGCATGAGACTCCCACAAGGAGCAGAATCCCCCCTTGTGCTAGTTCCTGTAAGCCCACCCACCTTGGGAGCTCCACTTTCTTGTCTACTTGCTCAAGCCAGGACCCTGGCCTCACCCCAAACTCGGATCCACATGGCAATCCCCCCCCCAACCCAATGAGCCAATGTTTCAGTGTTTCAATGAGTTCTCCACCCATTCTCCCTCTGCTCGGATTTGCCTGCCCAGGTTGACTTTGAACCACAATCCTCAGGATGAGCAGCCACCAGCACCCAGGTTTCCCGTGGGTACCTTTCGAAGCCATACTCCAAAGGTGGCACCGTGGGTGGGAATTGCTGTTTGTGCATCTCTCATCAATTCTTCTTTTGCCAGTCCTGGGCCTTAAACTCAGGGCCTGGGCACTGTCCCAGAGCCTCTTTGTGCTCAAGGCTAGCTCTCTACCACGTGAGCCACAGCACCACTTCTGGCTTTATCTGATTAATTTATTGGAGAGAAGAGTCTCATGGACTTTCTTGCCCAGCCTGGCTTCAAACCGTGATCCGCAGATCTCAGCCTCTTGAGTAGCTAGGATGACAGATAGGATTTGCAGGCACCTGGCCTCTTAACAACTCTTTATACACATCTGTTCTCACACCCAGCTCCTCAGGCCCTGAGTCTTTGCTCACGTGTTCCCTCTGTTTGTGTGCATTCCTTTCCTGCTCCTCTTTTTTCCTTTGAGGGTGCTGGGAACCAAACCCAGGGCTCCACGTATGCTAGACAAGTGCTCTACCACCAAGCTACACTATAGTTCCTGCTTTTAAAGAAATAAGTTGCTCATTCATATATATATATATATATATATATATATATATATATATATGTACACACACACATACACACACACACACATATTGATCGCAGGTACCAGGGTTTGAACTCAGTGCTTCATGCTCTTGTTGGCCTTGATTACTCCCAGCTGGTGCTCTACCACTGGAACCACACCTCCAGTCCAGCATTTTGCTGGCTATTTAGAGACAGAGTTGATCCTCTGGATCCTAGCCTCCTGAGTAGCAGAGTTTATAGACGTGAGTCATGGGCATCCAGATGTTTTTGGTGAGGGGGGGGCGGGTTCCCCTTACTTCCCTGCTGTTCTTAACATCTGGGTCAGAAGCAGGCAGTGTGGTGAATGCTCAATCAAGGTCATAGGGGAGGAGGAATGAAATGGCCACCACCCGATTTCTCCGGTGTCAACATTAGAGTCTTCTGGAGGTGTGTATCAGTTTCCTGCTGCTGCTGTAACAAAGCACCAGGAACTCAGTGTCTTAACGCTAATCCATTCCCTTGCCTTGGATCAGGTTCTGGGATGAGAACCAAGCTAAAAGTCCAAGTATTACAAAGCAGTCCCTCCCCCTCCCCCCTTGCCTCATCCCCCTCCCCCCTCTCCCCAGTTGGGGGGTTAGCAGGGGGCATTTGTTTTCCGCTTCCGGTTCTGGAGGTCACTTCCTTTCTTGGGCTCTATCATGGTAGAAATGTTGAGCCGAGTCTTTCCCAAGTTGCCATCACTCCGGGTCTCTCTTCTACCTCCCTCATCTCTTTGGTGAGGACGTTGACCTTTGCATCTAGTCCAATTGGAGAATCCAGAACAATCTCCTGGCTAGAAAATTAGCAACCTTTTCTCTACAGCCTTAATTCCCATTTGGTATACATGGTAACAGCCTATTTGCTGGGAGTTGGATGTGAATGTCTTTGGTGGGGAGGGAAACATTATTATTCTGCTCTCCACCCCGTGGAAGGAGCTAGAAAAGCCAGCATCACAAGGGGAGGGAGATGGCAAAAAGTAAATGGAGATGGGAGATGAGAGAGAAGGATGGTTTGACATAGGTTTGAGGGTTTGGGAACAGAGAGAACTTTCCAGCTTGTAGTGGGAGGGGACAGAAACTCAACAAACAGGGCTGGGAAGGTGGCTCAGTGGTAGAGTGCTTGCCTAGCACGCATGAGGCCTTGGGTTTGATTCCTCAGTACCCCAGACACAGAAAAAGCTGGAAGTGGCACCGTGGCTCAAGGGGTAGAGCGCTAGCCTTGAGCCAAAGAAGCTCAGGGGCAGTGCTCAGGCCCTGAGTTCAAGTCCCAGGACTGATGAAAAAAGAAAAAAAGAAAGAAAAACTCCACACATACCATTTCACCTTTGGTGGTTTAAGTCACCGATGATGAAGTCTGATACTGGATAGAAAGTTCTAGAAAGAAACTGGGTGCTGGGAGCTCACACCTATCATCCTCGCTACTTAGGAGACAGAGATCTGAGGATCTCAGTTCAAAACCAAGGGGTAGAGCGCCAGCCCAGAGCACAAAAGCTCAGACATGGCATCCAGGTCCCGAGTTCAAGCCCCAGGACCAGCACACACACACACACACACACACACACACACACACACACACACACACACACAAAATGAGTTTCTTATTAACTTCCCTGGAACTGGTTTTGAAATGAGGGGGATGAATACTCACAAGGGCCTTCCAGCTCCCACAACCTGGCCACTCAGACATTTGCTCCATCTGTTCCACCCATCTGTTTTCTTGTGTGGATGGAAACTAGTAGTAAAAGTCCTTAGGAAACCCAGTAGGGTTTTCCGTGGGGAAAGTTGTAGGGAGGAAGGAAGTGGTGTATGCTGGATGGAACAGAAGATCTGGAGAGTCTCTGGAGAGATTTCTCTTTCCCTATGAAGTGCTGGGGGTGAGGAGCAGAGGAGTCCTGGGTTCCTAGGAGAACGGGGGAGTCTGAGCAAATGGCCTGGGGCTCTGTCTACCTTGGGAATGAAGCTTCCCCTCAGAGTTGGAGTCAATATGGATCCGTGGCCCTGGCTTAGGGGTCGCATGTCAGTTGGACACGCTGTATGGCTAGATGCAATAGGGAAGATCTGAGACTGGGTCTACATCTGGGAAGAGGGCGGGGTTGGGTATTGATTGGCAGGAGAAAGGGCAAATGTCATTATCACGAAATGACTGAGGGACGGGAGCAGAGGAGCATTCATGCGGGGAACAGCCACAGCCTGGCGCCTCTTACCTTCACTCCCGCAACTTTGATACTCATTAAAACCACTCAGAGAACCAGCTCACACCGGTCGACCTCGCTACTCAGGAGGCTGAGATCTGAGAATCCAGGTTCAAAGCCAGCCCAGGCAGGAAAGTCCATGAGACTCTTATCTCCAATGGATCACCAAAAAGCCACACGTGGAGGCCTGGCTCGATTGGTAGAGCACCAGCCTTGAGCATAAAAACTAAGGGACAGTGAGAAGGTTCCCGCATCCAAGCCCCAGCACACACACACACACACACACACACACACACAAAGGTGGCAGACATACACATGGTAGATAACATGTCTCATCATGTGATTTCTTGTTCCCATCATGCTTTGAGCTCCTGCTTCTTCCCATAATGCCCTGAGTTTCCACTGGCTCCATCCAGTGGATACCATGATGGTGGGAAGAAAAGGAAAAGATTTCTCTAAATACAGATAGCATGATCAAGAGAGAGGAGGAAGACGGCTTAGAACAGACCCCAGGGGGTTTCCTTAGTCCCGTGCTTCTTAATTGGTAAGGGAGGCCATATTAGCTGGGGGTGGTGATGTCTCCCAGGGCCATGTTGTCTTCTGAGAGGCATCAGGCTGAAGGTAGAGATTGGACATCCTGAAGAACAGACACTCATCCTGTTGATGGACAGGACCACCATGTAATGTCAAGCACCTCGGACCCCCTGGCATTGCTACTTTCTCTACAGGCTCCACCCATTCACCCTTCCTGTACCCAATCAGTCCCCACAAAGCCTTTAGGTTCCTGGTCCAAAGGTTTCTTCTGCCCATAATACTCTGGGTATCTGCTCAACCAATGAAAAGAGCCGGGGTGGTGCATGCACAAGCCATCCACCAATCAGCACCGAACATTGGGGAGGAGCCCCCAATTTAAAAATCGCCCTTGGAGAGGACTCTATTGGCCTTCTCTTTGGGGGTCTCTCTCCAGATGGAGAGTCTCTCCATTTTCTTCTCACAGCTCTCCTTTCACTCACCAAAATAAACTTCCTCTGTTTACTTTCAACGCTTCCCTGCCTTTTGATTCTTTAACGAGCAGAGGAAAATAAATCTGTTTCCCTAGACTGGGAAAATACTTCAGAAATGCTGAATTCCCTTGCAATTGCTATTATGGGGTGAAGCCTGGGCCCTGTTTTCTTTTTCTTTCTTTCTTTTTGTTTTGAATGCCAGTCCTGGGGCTTGAACTCAGGGCCTGAATGCTGTCCCTGAGATTTTTTTTGTGTGTGTGCTCAAGATTAGCGCTCTACCCCTGGAGCCACACAATCACCTGTGACTTTTTGGTGGTTCTTTGGAGATAAGGGTCTCACTGATTTTCTTGTCCAGGCTGGTGTTGAACTGTGACCCTCAGATCTCAACCACCTGAATAGCTTAAGATTGTAGATGTGAACGACTGTGAGTTTCACATCTCAGCCTGAGTAGCTAGGATTATGTCCTAGGATTCTACCACTTCTCTCTCTCTCTCTGTCTCTGTCTCTGTCTCTCTATCTCTTTCTCTCTTTCTCTGGCAGCCATGGGACTTGAACTTAGGGCCTGGTCACTGTCCCTAAGCTCTTTTTGCTCAAGGCTAGCGCTCTACCACTTTGAGCCACAGCACCACTGTTGGAGTTGGAGATAAGAGTCTCAAGGATTTTCCTACCTGGGGTAGCTTAGAACCAGGATCCTCAGATCTCAGCCTCCTGAGTAGCTAGTATGCCAGGCGTGAATGCCATCGTTTTTGATCCTGTCTACCTAACAGGATCCTTCTCTTTGCTTCAGTACTGGACCACCACATTTGTGAGCCATTCTTATGTTAGTTTGGTCCTGTAGGGTGTATGTGGTCATGTCTGCCTTAGCCCGCAGTATACCCACCTCAACCTCAGCCTGTACATATCCGGGAAGAAGGAATGGTCCAGGAGATAGAGCTGTGACAAGATTCCATTTCTGGGTGGCAGGATGATGGAGATTTTTTGTTGTTGTTTTTATCCTAGTTTTATTCCCATCACATTCTCTGGACACCCCCCCCCCGCCCCCGCCGGGCATGGAGGTGATTACTTTGCTCTCACAGAATAGATTTCGGCTGACAGTCAAGAAGAGCTCTTGCTTGCCGGCTAAATGATGGCAAATCAATTTGAAATCTCGGCTGGAGCTGCTGATGGAGGCTGGCAGCCCGAGAGCCTCTGATTGTGGGAACCAAGGCAAAGCCCGGCTAGGCCTTTGCGAAGATGCCACAGGCGTCAAGATCTGCTTTGGGGGATCCTCCCTTCCCCGGGAGGTGCAGAAATCACTTGAGTGGACTGCTGTGTAGGTGTGGAGTAACACGCACCAGTGAATTTCCAGTTGTGACATGAATAGTCTTAGTTGTCATTTACAGAGCGCTTGCTGGGAGCTGGGGCCATGAGCGTATTTGTAGAGGGTTTGAGAGGTGAAGAGACACCTTCAAGGTCAACTAGCTTCAAAGGGTGGCTCAGCCTAGCTCATCTGTCATCCCAGCTACTCAGGAGGCTGAGATCTGAGGATTGTAGTTCAAAGCCAGCCCGGGCAGGAAAGTCGGTGAGACTCTTATTTGCACTCAGAAAACCAGAAGTGGTGCCGTGGTTCAAGTGGTAGAGCGCTCGCCTTGAGCTGAAGAGAGCAGGGACAGAGTTCAAGCCCCACGACTGACAAAATTGAAAAAAAAGTCCAAGCCAGACTTTCAGATCTGTCAGGGATGGTGGAAATCTAGTCCCCCTATCTCCCCCCCCCCACAACTCCAGATTGTTGTGTGTTGGCTTGTAAGTCTAGGCTATGAGCTCTCGTGAGCTTAGTGAAGTCTAACAGACGGTGGATGGGGACAGATGGCGTCTTCGAAGCCCTTAGCTCTTGTGCATGGTGTACAGCGGGTGCTGAGGGAATGGGGGTTCCTTTGCCTCCCCTCCCCTTTTTCTCCCAGTCTTTATGTGGACTACGACCGCTTGTCCAGTTGCAAGAAGAGGTCAGCGAGAAGTAGATGTGGGCAAGGGCCCATGACCTCCTCATCTTGGCTCTGGAATTCTAGGAGATGGCTCTGATGCTATTTAGTGAGCCAGGACCATCAGCTGGCTCTAGACCCCGGGGCTGGGGAGTGCTCCTGGTGGGCTCCCTTCTACCCAAGGCCCTGCCCAGTGGAGAGACTCCAGCTGGGAAACTCTGGCCTGGGGGGTGGTAGCAAGTCATCCTTCAATCAGGCGAGAAACTCCAATTAATTACAAGTGCTAAGTGAGTGGTCTGGAAGCCGGGTTTTGCAGTCAATTAGGGAGATGTTCTCTCTCTGTGTGTGTGGAAAGTGTTATCAACTCTTTACCTCCTGGCTGCTTTTAGTTGGGCAGCTTTCTGACTGGAATGAATCTGGCAACATTGAGGGAAAGCAAGCAGGAAAGCACTCTGTGTGGTACGAGACCACGCTAGGTTTCTTTTTTAATCTATCTATCTATCTATCCATCTATCATTTATCTATCTATCCATCTCTCTCTGTAGTTCTATCCCTCCATCTCTATCCATCCATCCATTCATCCATCCATATATCCATCCATCCATCCATCCATCCATCCATCCATCCATCCATCCATCCACCCATCCATTTGTCGATCTCTCCACCCATTCTTCATCTGTCTGTCTCCGTCTGTCTCTCCATCTATCCATCTATCTCTCCATCCATCTATCTCTGTCTACCTCTTCATCTCTATCTCTCCATCTCTCTCTCTATCCATCCATCCATCTCTCCATCCATCTATCTGTCTGTCTATCTACCTACCTCTCCATCTCTATCTCTATCTCTCCATCTCTCTATCTATCCATCCATCCAACATCTGTCTCTTCATCTACCTGTCTTTCCGTCCATCTGTCTAGCTCTCCATCCATCTCTCTCTATCTCTCTCCATCTCTATTTCTATCTTTCCATCTCTATCTCTCCATCCATCTGTCCATCTGTCTGTCTATTTATGTCAGTCTATCTCTGTCTCTGTCTGTCTGTCTCTGTCTCTCTCTGTCCCTGTGTGCCAGTCCTAGGACTTGAATTCAGGGCTTGGGTGTTGTCTCTGAGCATTTTTTTTTTTTGTGCCCAAGGCTAGCTCTTTACCACCTGAGTCACAGCTCCACTTCTGGCTTTTTGTTGGGTAATTTGCAGATAAGACTGAAGATTTTCCAGCCTGGGCTGGCTTCCCACAGGAGTCACGAGCACCTTCCTTTTCTTTTCTTTTTTTTTGCTCAAGGCTGGTGCTCTGCCACTTGAACCACACCGCCGCTTGCAGCTTTTTGGTGCATAACTGGGAGAAAAGTCTCACAGGCCTTCCTTCCCAGGCTGGCTTTGAGCCACAATCCTCCTGTCTTAGCCTTCTTGAGTAGCTAGGATGACAGGCACCAGCCACACGGATGTCTGGTGACCCCTCAGAATTCATGACAGGTGTTGCCTTCTCCGGGAAGCCTTCGTCCAGTTGCCCGAGTTTCCCTGCATCCTGGCCCTGGTGGTGGGCTAGGGGTCTGCTCATCCACCTCCTCTATTAGCAAGGAAGTTCCTGCCTGGAAGAGGCAGTGCGATTGGCAATCTTGGCACCCAGCATTGCATATGGCAGACGCAGCAAGAACACTGATTTTAACTCAGAGGAGTAGGAAATCAGAAGAAGGGACCTGAGGGTCCCCAACAAGAAGAGGTGTGGGCGTCCAGTGATAGGAAGGAGGAGCATGTTTATCTAGGTGGGGGGTGGGTGGGGGGTGGTGGTGTATCTGGATTGCTGGAGGACAGTTTCTGGGGTGACAGAGACCACACAGATTCACTCCAGCAAATGGATGTCCTTAGAACCTTGCCCTTTCCAGAAGGATCTGGGAGGCTCTGGGAAGACACAGATTGTTTTGGTCAGTCATGGGTCTTGAACTCAGGGCCTGGGCGCTGTCCCTCAGCTCTTCCGCTCAAGGCTGGTGCTCTACCACTTGAGCCACAGCGCCACTTCCGGTTTCCTTGGTGGTTCATTGGAGATAAAAGAGTCTCACAGACTTTCCTGCCCAGGCTGGCTTTGAACCGTGATCCTCAGATCTCAGCCTCCTGAGTAGCTGGGAATGGCAGGTGTGGTGGACCACCAGTACCTGGCCCTTAGCAATCTCTTTCTAGAGCCTTCTGGGGTTGCCATTTGATGAAGTCGGCTGCCACGTGTGAACTTCTCCCAGCGAGGGGCCCATGGAACAAGAAACAGAATGTGGGGTCCAGTCAGCAGCCTGCCAAAGAACCCAGCCAGCTATCAGGAGTACGAGAAACATCCTTGCCAGCTCAGCCTTCTGCTGAGTCTCCAGGGAAGACCCCGAGAACAGAGGACCCGGCCCAGCACTGGGCCCAGGTCCCCTATCCAAGAAACTGAGATTCAATAAACAGGTGTTTCTCTTAAAGGGCCCTCAAGTCAGGGAGAGGGCCCCGTGGTGGTGATGTAGTATTTGCAGAGCGCCATTGGATGAGTGTCTGGCAGTGGGCGAGATGTGTGTGTGTGTGTGTGTGTGTGTGTGTGGGACAGTGAGAAAGAGACAGACAGACAGACAGAGACAGAGAGAGAGCGCGCATTGCAAACATCATACACACATGGGGTCTGGAGGGAGAGGGGTCACTTGAAGCCCTGGGGTGACTGTAGGTCTGATCTGCCTGGTTGGGGGGGGGTCCTAGTGCACAAGGTCACCTTGACCTTTTGATGTTATTGTCTAGGTCTATACCATCCTCTAGGCCTTTGGAGCGGGGGCTGGGCAGGGAGTGACCCACAGTTTAGATGACTTTTCTCGGGGTGGGGCTGGAGTCTTGGGCGTGGAAGGGTATACAGGTAGGCCAGTGTGTGTGTGGAGGGGTGGTGTGTCTCCATGGTACCTAGAAGCAGAGAGAAACAAGGTAGACCAGGGTGGTGGAATGAAGCCAGGGGATGTCTGCTCTGGTCACTACGTGACCTGTAGGATGCTGGGCGCTGACGTCTCCATGTGTCCCCAGCCTGTGTGTCCCGCACATGGCCTGGCTGAGGAGAGCATCTGTCCCCATTTGTGGAATGACCTCTGCCCTCTTACATGACTTTGGGTATTTGGGACTTGAACTCAGGGCCTGGGCGCTGTCCCTGAGCTGCTTTTCTGCTCAAGGTGAGAGCTCTACCCCTTGAGCCACGGCGTCACACTTCTGCTTTTTTTTTCTGAGTGGTTTAAGAGCTGAGTCTCCTGGCCTTTCCCACCTGGGGTTGGCTTCGAACCACGATCCTCAGATCTCAGCCTCCTGAGTAGCTGGGATGACAGGCGTGAGCCACCCATGCCTGGGCAGGACTTGGAGATAATCTCAGGAATATGTCCCGAGGAGTTTTGGGGGAGGGAGAGGGTACTCAGGGATGGGTGTGGGGGCTCAGCCTGCACTGTGGGGACTCTGCGTTGGCCCAGGGAAATGGGGGTGCTCCTGGAACTCTGGCTGGGAGCAGCCTCTACTCCCCCTTGGACAGTTTCTGCGAACATTTTCACAGCGTCACAGCTGGTTGTCCAAGGAAGATATTCTGGGGGTTCTTGAGCTCAGCCCCACCCTTGCCAGTTAATGGGGTACCCCCGCCCCCCATGTAACCCTGGTAGTGTCGGCCGAACAGAGCAAAGACAGACCAGTCAGAGAGCTGCTGTACAAGGTGGTTTTCTTTCTTTCTTTTTTTTTCCTCTTCTCTTTGTTGTCATGGTTGATTTTGTACATCAGCATTTGCATCATACAAAGGGGGGTGCGGGTCGGGGAGCAACAGCCATGGCTTTTGGTCAGGTTGAGGGGGATGGGGCGCACAAGGGGGTGACCCTTCCCTTTCCCCTCAGGCACTGACACATTTAAAGGAAGCGGAGCAACGAGGACACAGCACAAATGTGGGAAAGAAGGGGGGCGAGTCCCCCCAATTGAGCAGGATGGTTCTCTCTCCCCACCCTGGGTCTCCACAGCTGTGTGTGTGTGTGTGTGTGGTGGGGGGAGAGAGGAATGACCAAACAAGCACCTCCATTTTCTTCCCAGTTGAAGTGAACACAGGCCACAGGAAGGAGGGGGTGTCTGAAATATGGGGGTGGCGGTGGAAGGGGTGTCCTCAGACCTAGATGAACTATTCCCCCATCCGAGCCAGTGTGATGCTCCACCTCCCCCCCAGTCTCTGAGGGGGGGAGGAGTCCGTGGGGGGCTGCCCAGATCATAACAGTGGGGGGCCGGAGGGGGTGGGCAGCCCCGCTAGCTCGTGGGGGTGGGGGAGAGGTCTCCCCTTTATTTCGCTTTAGCCACAAGTCTTTGTGATGGCTGCTTTGCCCACCTGTGAGGGGTCTTGGTGTGTAATACTTCTGTTGCATTCTCTTTCTCTCTTTCTCCCTCCCTCCATCTCTCTTTCTCTCTCTCTCTTCTTTCTCTTTCTCATTCCTCAGGAGCCTGCCTCTGTAGGAGTATCCCATGATGCTTTGCATCAGGACCTGAAGTGGACCATGTCCATTTTGGAAATCCCCGACCCCATGGTCAGAGACTGAGAAATCCTTTCCTTCACACAGGGAGGAGACTTCTTCCCCTTCCCCCCTCCCTTTTTTTGGGGGGGGTGCCAGTCCTGGGGCTTGAACTCAGGGCCTGGGTGCTGTCCCTGAGCTTTTTTTTTTTCCCCTTTTGCTCAAGGCTAGTGCTGTGACCCTTGAACCACAGCTCCACTGCTGGTTGGTTTTGCTGGTTCACTTGGAGATCAAGAGTCTCATGGCCTTTCCTTCCCCAGGGTGGCTTTGAACCATGATCCTCAGATCTCAGCCTCCTGAGTAGCTAGGATGACAGGCGGGAGCCACTAACCTGTTTCTCTCTCTCTCTTTCTCTCTCCAGCTGTGTGTGTGTGAATTCTGGGCCTCCTATAAGCAGGGTCCTAGCCAGGACAGAGTCTCATCTCATTCTGTAGGCCACACACATTGTCTACGCTGGTACCCCATGCGCACACCCCTTCTCCTGCTTGTTATAGGAACCCCCTCTCAGGGCCACCCACTGGCTTTTCCCCAGCCTGTGTCACGAAGGACGGCCATAGTGAAGGCATCCAGGTCTGTGCTGGGCAGACATCTCCTCCTGCCCCTGACTCCACAAGACCTCAAAATTCTGTTTCCCCAAAACAGAATGGAGGGGTCTGATGGGTGCCAGCCCAGACTAAGCCAGCCCAGCCTGGAGGGCACGGGAGGAGGAGGCCTGAAAATCCCAGAGCCCATCCTAGAGATCAGGGGCGGGGGGGTGGAGTGGGGTGTGGAGACCCCATCTGAGGATCTGGGGGTTCCCTCAGACACCCCTGGGATATTCTACATGGCCGGGTCTCTACCACCCACCCAGCACTCTGTAACCAATTACTTTCGCGGTGTGAGGGGGGGGGTTCCCTGTTGAAGGGGACAGTATCTGCCCTTGTGTCTAAAGTGGAGCTTATATACCAGCTTTTTTTTGGGGGGGACTTAGAACCCCTAAACTGGGCCTCTGGCCCAGGACCTCAGGGCCTTGGAGAATAACCATCCTGCCCAGGATACAACGAAAACGAGACAGACGGACAAGCAGACAACGGGGTGCAAGGCGGCTCCCCATCACAGACAGACATGGAACCCCCTAAGTCGCGGGGGGAGGGGGAGGGCTCCACACAGGGGTACAGGGGGGAGGGGGGCAGGGGAAAAGGGGGAAGTCTTGGGGGAGCTGGCCCTGCGGGAGCTCCAGCAACCCCCCCGGAGAAGGGACAAAACCAGGGGGGACTTTTCTGGTTCCCGAAACATATGGATTGTTTTGTCTCGTCTTGAAAGTATTGCAGTCTAACTGATATGGCTTTAACTATTGGAAACGGACAGAGAAGACAGGCGGTGTATGTCTCTCTCTCGGAAATAAAAGCATAAATCCACTAAAATGGAAAACCTGCAGAATGCAAACGGGGGTGGGGGGGGAGGGGGAGCTGGTGGGATGGGGTGGGTTGGGAGGGGCGGAGCTTCAGAGGGAGGGGGAAAGAGGCAAGTTGCCCCTCCCTCCCTAGCCCCCAGCTTTGGGGATGGGCCCCGACTGGGGGGGGCGCGGGGCCCAACATGGCTTCCTGGGGGGCACTGCCTGGGTTGTGATCCCAGTGAAAAGTCTGAGGACCTCAGGCAGGAACTCCTCCCCCCGCCCCCCACCCAAGGGTGGGTAGATTCTAGGCCAAGAATAAGGTCTCCTGTTGGATGTGGCCCCCCTGGGACCAAACCTCTGGTTTGGGTTGGGGTGGGGGAGTCTTACCCGTGTTCTTTCTCTCTCTCTCTCTCTCTTGCCACGCATACACACATCTGTACACGCACACCATTTCTTTTTGGAAGTGAGGGAGTGGTCGGTCGTGGGGCTTGAACTCAGGGCCTGGGGGCTGTCCTTGAGCTCTTCTTGCTCGAGGACAGTGCTCTACCACTTTGAACCACAGCACCACTTCCAGCTTTCTGGCGATTTCCCTGGAGGTAAGAGTCTCATGGCCTTTCCTCCCCCCAGGCTGGCTTTGAACCACGATCCTCAGATCTCAGCCTCCTGAGTAGCTGGGATGTCCGGGGTGAGCCACCAAAGGCTGGCTTACACGGGCCGTTTTTTGTTCTTGTTTTTAAAGCTTACACACGTGCATGAGATGAATTTCCTATCTCACCTGGGAGGGCCCAACCTCCACCCAGAGACACCTGGTCTACCCCTCACCCTGATCTCTCATAGAGGCACGATGACTAACACACACACGCACAATCTCTAGACACGGCTCTCCCAACCACGACACAAGCTTTGGCCGCGTCAAATGGCAGCTGATGGGGTCTCTGCCACACGACCCCACAGCAGGCAGGCACTCACTTTCCCTTCTTCCCTTCTCCCACTCGCTCCTCCTTCTCTTTACCCCCCCCCATCCCCACCCCATTCTCACACAACTGGAAAGAGCAGGAAGTCCTGCCCATCAGATGGGCATGGTGATGAATGACAGTCCCTCCCCTTCCTCCCTGGGAGCCCTTGCTCTTGGCCAATAGGATTGAATGGACAGTTGCCATTTTAGCTTCTCCCCCTACGCCCCCCCCACCAACGGTAGGGTCCTCATTGAGGGGGGGACCACGGGGCCTTGGAAGCACATGGACAGAGCAGGATGGGGAAGAAGGGCTGTGTAGAATGGGGGCAGCTGGGCTTCCCCCATGGCAGAAGTCTGTCATGGGGAGAAGTCCATCACTGCCCGATGGCTCCAAGTGTTTTCTGGGGGGGGGGAATGGTGGGAGGGGAGGGGGGGAGGGGGTCCAAGGGACCCCTTGGCTGGGCAAATGTGGGCCTAGCCTGGCAGTGGGGTCCCAGGATCTTAGGGAGGTTGAAGGGGAAACAAGGGGTTACCCTGTCCTGGGGTTCTTCCATAGATGGATTAAGTTCCAGAGAGGACCCATTGGCTGCAGCCATGCCTCTCTGGGTGAGGTTTTGATTTTTTTTGGGGGGGGAAGGATGTGCTTCTGGGCTGGGGGGCGGGGGTTTGCCAGGGACAGGGAGGAGGAGGAGGAGGAGGAGGAGGAAGAAAAGGAAGAGGAAGGGGAGGGCCTCAGCCTACTCTCCAGACCCTAGCCCCGGGGACAGGCTGACCCTGAACCTCCCCCACTTTCTCAGAGCCAGGCCACTGGGTACCCCTGCCCTGACCTGGAGGCTCATGGGAATGTCAGAGGCCAAAGGTCAGCATGCTGGGCAGGACTGGAATGTGTCATTACTTTGGCTGGCTGGGACCAGGGGGGGGGTTTGCCCCCTTTGCCCCCACCCCCGGCAGTGGGGAGCAGTGAAGGAATGTATGGAGAGTTACCACACTGACATAGACCTTAGTTTTCTAGAAGGGGGAGGTGGGGTGTTGGGGGAGGGAGGACCCCAAGTATCGTGGACTCTGGGTCTAATGTCTGCCCCCCACCCCCAACCTTGCTGGAGACAAAGATGTCTTCCCTTTCCAAGCTATTTGGGAGTGGACTAGATTCTCCCAGGAATGAAAAGAGGGTACCAGAGGGGGGAGTGGTTGAGGAAAGGTAAGAGGGGGAGGAAACCCCTGGCCAGGGAAAGAGGGGGGGCGCAGAGGTCAACTGAGGCTTCCCCCTTCAGAACGGAGACTTAACTGAATTAAAAAAAAACCAACATAAGAGAAAATAAAATGAAGAAAGAAGAGAAAGAAGAAGGACAACAGAAAAGAAAAATTAGTCACAAAGTGGAATGGGGGTGGGGGTGGGGTTGGGGTGGTCCCCGTTACTTTTTGAACATGTCCTGAAGGGGCCCCGGCAGGTATTTGAGCACTGTGTCCAGGATGCTCTCCTCTTCCTCCTCCTCTTCATCCCCACAGCCTGCAGGGATGGCCTTCTTGGGCCGGGTCAGGCTACCCTCGCAAGGTTGTTCTAGAGCTGCCTTCTCCTCTGCCTCCTTCTCCTCCTTCTTCTTCAGCCCATACTGGGGAGGGAAAGGCAGAGAGAGGGAGACTATCAAGTGGGGGAGAGGGGCAAGGAGAGACGGAGAGACAGAGAAGCAGGCAAGGATGGTGTGATCCCCGAGGACTTTCTACATCCCTGGATCAACATTCACAGAAGATGACATCCATGGGTAAGCACCGGTGGCTTACATCTGTCACCCCAGCTACTTGGGAGGCTGAGATCTGAGGATCATGGTTCAAAGCCAGCCTGGGCAGGAAAAAGTCCATGAGACGCTTCTCTCCAATAAACCACTCAGAAAAAGGCCGGAGGTGGCGCCGTGGCTCAGGTGGTAGAGCGCATGCCTTGAGCCAAAGAAGCTCAGGGACAGCGTCTGAGCCCTGAGTTCAAGCCCAGGACTGGCCAAAAAAAAAAAGAGATTCTAAACATATGGGGGAAATTTTCAGTGTTTAGATCATTGAGGATTTCTAAAGGGTAAGAAGTTACTAGGGAAGCCAGGTACCAGGGTTGGGGAGGGGGACAAGGGATGGGGGAACGGAGGGGGGCATTCTGGCCTCTCTGAAGTTATCCTGGAAGGGAGGGGTGCCGGGGTTCAGCGGGGGCCATTTTGGCCTCTCTGGGGAAGCTGACCTTGTCTCGGATCTGCTGCCGGACCTTCTCGCGCTCGGCCTCCATGCGCGCATGCTTGGCCTTGCGCTCCTCTTCCTGCTGCCGGAGAGCCTCCTGCCTCTCCTCCTCTTTCTTCTGAGCATCCGGGTCCTTCTCCTCCTCACCCCCCAGCATCTTCCCCATGTCCTTGGTGGCCCCTGCGGGGAGGGGAGAGGAAAGGGGGGGAGTTGGGGAGAGAGGACCAGGAGGGTCAAGGTCCCCGATGGTGAAGAGGGTGGATGATTGGTCTGGGGGAGAGGTGGGACCCCTGGGGAGAAGTGGGGGGGTAGGGCTCACCCCCGAGGGCCTGCTTCATGACAAAGTCCATGCTGCCGATCTTGCGTTAGCGTTTCCTAGCACACGGCTGAATGTGCATGCAGCGTTCCCGGCTGGTCTGATTTGGGGGAGATGAGCCAACCTGCCAAACAAGAGTTGGGGTTCGGATGAGAAAGGCTTTGCTCAGAGAGGGTGGTAGAGTTGAGCACATGGTCCCACATTGGGAACCCCTACTTTGAGGCCAAGAAAGCAATAAGCTGGCAGGAAGGGAAGGGAGAAGAAAGGGGGTTGTTTCTTGGGGGGCCCAGGCATCTAGGGGCTGATGAACAGCTTCTGATCCCTATATTGCAAAAACAGAAAATAGTAATAATTTTGTGCAGGTCTTGAACTCAGGACCTGGGCGCTGTCCCTGAGCTTTTTGCTCAAGGCGAGTGCTCTACCACTTGTGCCACAGTGCCACTTCTGGCTTTTGTGTGTGTGTGTGTGTGTGTGTGTGTGTGTGTGATTCACTGGAGATAAGAGTCTCACAGTCTTTTCCTGCGCGGGCTGGCTTCGAACCATGATCCTCAGATCCCAGCCTCCTGAGTAGCTAAGAGGACAGGGGTGAGCCACCTGGCAGTCCCCAGACTTTAGAAATCAGAACACTGCAGCTTATGTGTGCAAGTGTGTGCATGTGCGTGCGTGTGGTTTATAGCTTAATATTGATTTTTATCTTGCATTTACCATGAGCACTGGTGATATTATAACCTCATAGGGGCTTAAAGTACCTAGCTAATGATATTCTTCCTGCTTTGCTCCCTAAGTCAGACATTCAGGGTTTTATTATATTTTTCTTCTTCTTCTGCCTCAGAAGATTTTCTCCAACTACAATCTGCATGGGAATTACAATATGCAAAATAAATGCAAATGAACTACTTCACTAGTTGTGGTGAGGGAACGAAGAGTAGAGAATTCAGAGACCCCCCCCCCCGTTGTTTCCTCTTGTCCCGCCTACCCACACCCTAATATCGCGACACTTCACAACTCCAATTCTTAGAGCTTTTCTACTCTAGCCATTCAGTTTCACTGTTGTTGTTTTTAAATGCCAGTCGTGGGGCTTGAACTCAGGGCTACCTGCTCTCTCCCTCAGCTCTTTGGCTCAACGCTAGTGTTCTACTCTTTGAGCCACAACTCCACCTTTGGCTTTTTTTTTTTTTTCGGTGGTTCACTGAAGATAAAAGGCTCATGGACTTGCCCCGCACTGGCTGGCCTCAAACCATGATCCTCAGATCTCAGCCTCCTGAGTAGCTGGGATGACAGGCGGGAGCCACCAGCACACGGCTCAGGCTCCCTTTGTATTCCTGTCTGAAAGAGCAGAGGAGGTTTAGAAAGAGCTCCTACTACCTTAGCTATGGCCGATCACTGCCTGGGACTTGGTTTATGCCAACAAAAAAAGAAAAAGAAAAAAAAAAAGGAACAAGTTTTCCAGGAACTCTAAGAAAACCCACCCTGATTGAGAAACCTCAGTTTGAAGGGTTCTCACTTCAGTCAAGATGTTTTTTTTTTTTTCCCCTTCAGTTGATTAAAGATCTTGGCGTTGGGAGTGTGTGGTTCACACCTGACATCCTAGTGACTCTGGAGGCTGAGATCTGAGGATTGTGGTTCGAGGCCAGCCAGTGCAGGAAAGGCCATGAGCCTTTTATCTCCAAATTAACCACCTCCAAACTCCCAGAAGCGGAGCTGCGGGGGTCAAGTGGTCAAGCACAAACGCTCAGGGACTGTGCCCAGGCCCTGAGTTCAAGCCCCAGCACTGGCACCAAGCCCTCCTAACCCCCCCCCAAAAAAAAAAACCCCACAAAAAACCTTAGAAGACTTTTTTCTTTCTAAGAACAGGAAATGAAGGAGATACTCATGGAGGGATTTCTTTTTCTTTTTTTCCTTCGGGAACTCTTTTGGGTGTCTACTCTGTGCTCAGGGAATCTCCAGGTGGCGAAGAAGATGGCGGGCTCTATTTTAAGATGCTGCTCACAGACGGAGCGAGACACCTGCACTTCGCTTTCAGCCGCATCCCCCCCCCCATTTGCATCTTAGCTTTGGCAAGCAATCCCTGGGACGAGGCGATCTTTCCCAGCGCTGGCTCTGGCTCCAACCTGCAGTATTTGAATAACTTCTCTCTCCCGCAACACGATGCATTCACACTCTTTCTCTTGGCTTGGGAGCTGTGTTCTTCAACCTCCTCTCTGGGCCAACTACCCTTTCCATGGGGAAACGCACCCATGGGCGGGGCTTCATTGACTTTGAACACACCTAGGCCTCTTTTAGTTGTGTTGGTTGTGGGACTTGAACTCAGGGCCCGGGCGCTGTCCCTGAGCTCTTCAGCTCAAGGTGAGCGCTCTACCCCTTGAGCCACAGCGCCACTTCCGGTTTGCTGGTGGTTCATGGGAGATCAGAGTCTCACAGACTTTCCTGCCCAGGCTGGCGTTGAACCACGGATCCTCAGATCTCAGCCTCCTGAGTAGCTAGGATGACAGGTGTGAGCCACCGGTGCCCGACTTACACCTTGACCTCTTATCTGGGGTCCCGGTCTCTCCATATTCATTCCTGGCATGAGGATTAACTGAGCACCTACTATGTACTGGTTGAGCACCTACTATGCACGGTGTGTATGTGTGTGTGTGTGTGTGTGTCTGGGTGAGGCTGAGCATGTGTGTGAGCAGTGCATGTAGGGAAATGATACCGATGTCAGGCGATGCACCCGTGGGAATGTTGAAAGGTGGCGATGTGGATGGAGATACGCCGCGTTCCCAAACAGCTTTGTTTAATCAGGGCAAGTCAGAGAAGTCAAAAAGGAATTATGAAGTATCCTCAGAACCCGAACCCTCTAAATAAAGAAATGCAAGGTGTCTTTTCCCAGCTCTTGCTCCTTTGGGTGCTTTGTGGGTGTCACTCAAACGAAGAATCAGATTCCTGCAGCACAGCATGGGGGCATGGCTGCTTCCTCCCCCCCCACACTTGCAAAGCTAAGCTTCTAGAACTTTCCCAGGGTCCCCCAGCCCAATCCCAGAGTGGCCCTGTCAGCCCGGAAGCAATCTTTTTGCTCACTGGGTAGAGAATTTCTGTAACTGATTTCTCCATTTCTCAAAACTCAAACTCCTCTCCCTCCCTCCCTCCCTCCCTCCCTCCTTTCCTGCTCACTTCCCTCCCTACCTCTTCCTTCCTTCCCTCCCTCCTTCCCCCTCTTCCTCTTTCTTTTCTCTCTCTCTACTGTCTGTGCCAGTACTGAGACTTGAACTCAGAGCCTGAGCACTATCCTTTAGCTTTTACACCCCAAGTTGGCACTCTACCATGTGAGCCACAGCTTCCTTTTTTGCTGGTTAATGGGAGATTTGCATCTCATGGATTTTCTCCCCACTCGGGCTGGCTTTGAACCAGGATCGTCAGATCTCAGCCTCCGGAGTAGCTGGGATTACAGGCGTGACCACCGGCGCCCAGCTTCGGGTTGCAGGGGAAGGGGCTGGGCTGGGCTTCAGGTGGTGTGGGAGTCTTTCCCGGGAGCTCTGGCACTTTGCCCAAGCAGAATGACGCCCCACGTTGCAGGAACGCGGTTGGCACAAGATAGGGGTTCAGCAAACGGTGGCTGTTCTCAAAACCATGAAAACCGGCACCAGGGACTCACGCCTGTCATCTTAGCTCCTCGGGAGGCTGCGATCTGAGGATCGTGGTTCAAAGCTAGCCTGGGCAGGAACATCCATGAGACTCTTTTCTCTCCAAGGAACCACCCAAAAGCTGGAACTGGAGCTGTGGCTCAAGTGGTAGAGCTCCAGCCTTGAGGAGCAAAAGAGGATTATACCTTCAGGCCCTGAGTTCAAGCCCCAGTATGGGCACACACACACACACACACACACACACACACACACACACACACGCATCAGCAAGCATGAGCACTTGTGACTCTGCCTTTTCTGGGTTTTTGGGGAGTCCCCTCTTTCTGAACCCCTTTACTTCTCCTTCCTCTCTTCCCCCCCTTGCTTCTGTCTGGATCCCTGGGACCTGTCCCTTTTCTAGCTCTTTCCACGAGCCTCACATTTCCCTAAAGCTCTGCATAATGATGGAATGGGGGGGTCTGAAATTCGTGCCCCCCACTTTTTCTTCTTCTTGCTCTTTGAGATCAGAGAATCTGCTACCTCTGTACCCCCCCTCAAAAGAACCCCCCAAAACTGCTCTAGCTGGCATTGCTCACAGGTCCCCCAAATGCCAAACCGGATGTGTTTTCACAGCTCTCCTCTTCTCTCCCTCCCAACCTCATCCCTCCCCCACCCCCAGCCTTCTAGAAGAATCTCTGGGACCCAGAACTCTCAGATCTCAGCTCTTTCCTCTCTCCTTTGCTGGCTGTGTCCCTTCTAGTAAGATGGAGGTGCTTTAGAAGGGAATCCTCTCTTCTTCTCCTTCCCACCACCCTGCCTTTCTCCATTACCCCTGTATGGATCGCTTGTGTGTGTGTGTGTGTGTGTGTGTGTGTCCCAGGTCCTGGGATTTGAACTCAGGGCCTAGGCGTTGTCCCTTGGCTTTTTTCCATTCAAGGCTGGCACTCTTCCGTTTGAGCTAAACCTCCCACTTCTGGCTTTCCCCCCCCCCTCCCAACGTTAAGCTAGAGATCAGACTCTGAGATGTTTTCCTGCCTGGGCTCACGTTGAACTGTGATCCTCAGTTCTCAGGGGCCTCCTACAGAGCTGGGATGATAGGCCCAGGGCCCACGAGTGTCTGGCTAACTCCATCTGGACCCACGGTATTTGCTCTTTGCTCTTGTAACCCTGAGTTGGCTGGGGAAGGTAGAGACGGCAGGGATCTCACAAGGTGCTGGTGAGCGTAGTTGAGATGAGGTTGCAGGAGGGAGGGAGGGGGAGTCTGGAGATTAGATTCCGGGAGCTTCTACATTTCTTGCCTCTCCTCTTCCCCCTGCTGCTGCTGCTGCGGCATTGATTCAGGACCTAAAGCTTCTGGATCTGTGTGTCAACTCAACTCTGCCTTCCTCGTGGGTCTGTCTGACAGATCTTCCTGAGGGTAGGTCTGCTTGTACCACCTGCCCGCCCTCCTGCCCTCCTGCCCTCCGTCCTGACACCCGGCACCCATTATTTCCAACTCCCCAGGGCCCGTGCACATGCTCTGCCTGGAACCTCTCAACTTCCCCTCCACGGGTTCAAATCCCAGGCTCTCCTGGACCGTCAGGTTACCTTGCACAGGTGACTCAGTGTTTTCCTCCCTCCCCACCCCCGACGATGTGGGAAGCGTCTAAGGCTGATCCAGCGCGTGGAGATGACGCCCATCAGAGGCTCACCCAGTCCGGCACATAGTAGGTGCTCAATGCACACTAGCTACACTATCAGCAGAGGCCCGTGCGCGTGCACACGCGCATGCACAGCAGCACCAGGCTCCTTTGCACTCTTGCCTGGAGAGCAGGGTGTCATAGTGCTTTCCTCTCCCCCAGTGCCTCCTCCTAGGCAGGCCTGGCCACCCGCACCCACCTGCCTCCCATCCCTCCCCGGCCTCCGTCCCTGTCTGGACCCCGCCTCTCTGAAGAGGCCTCCATGCTGCAGCCTCGCTCTGGGCCTGTGTGTGTGTGTGGGGGGGGCTGGTGTGCAGACGTGTGTGCAGAATCATGGGCAGGTGTCTGCATGTGCGGGCTTGTCTGTGAGGTGTGTGCGCAGGTGCATGTGTCCAGGGTCGTGTGTGGCATGTATGTGCAGGTGTGTGTGTGAGCATGCTCTTGTGTGCAAGGTCCTGTGTGCCGTATGTATGTGCAGACTCATGTGTGTGTGGTATGTATGTGCAGGTGTGCATGTGTGCACGCTCGTGTGTGAGGCATGTATGTGCGTGTGTGTGTGTGCAGGTGCGTGCATGCTTGTGTGTGCGGGTGTGTGTGCATGCATGTGTGCAGGTGTGTGTGCATGCTTGTGTGTGCGGCATGTGTGTGCATGCATGTGTGCAGGTGTGTGCATGCTTGTGTGTGCAGGTCTGTGTGCATGCTTGTGTGTGCACGCATGTGTGTGCATGCTTGTGCGTGCATGTTTGTGTGTGCATGCATGTGTGTGTGCAGGTGTGCGTGCATGCTTGTGTATGCAAGGTCCCGTGTGCCCTATGCGTGTGCAGGTGTGCGTGTGAGCAGGCGGGCGCGCGGGGGCTCAGCCTGGAGGTGGAGATGGG
>NW_012267245.1:2458469-2461053 GCF_000151885.1 Dipodomys ordii | reverse complement strand
CAGCCCTTCCCGGGTGAGCCAGCCAGACGGCCTCAGAGCGAAGTGGAACCCGTGAACGTCAGTCACTGTGTGGAGGGGGGCGGGGTGGGGGGCAGGGGGGGCAGCTGGGTGCAAAGCAAGAATGGCAGCCGTGGAGAGGACACTTAAAGCTGGGGGGGGGTCCAGAGAGAGTAGGTCACTATGTATGTATTTATTTATATTGTGCCAGTCCTGGGACTTGAACTCAGGGCCTGGGCGCTGTCCCTGAGCTTTTCTGCTCAAGCTTGGTGCTCTACCGTTTGAGCCACAGCACCACTTCCACTTTGCTGGTGGTTCATGGGAGATCAGAGTCTCACGGACTTTCCTGCCCGGGCTGGCTTTGAACCGCGATCCTCAGATCTCAGCCTCCTGAGTCGCTGGGATGACCGGCGTGAGCCACCAGCTGCTTGGCTGGGGAGCAGGTGAGCAGGTAAAGGGTCAGATTCTCAGGTTCAGGCCCTGGCTGCAGACTTTTCTGGCACACTGGGACTGGCGTCAGTTTCCTGCCTGTGTCCTTGGGGAATGGGGGGCTGTCTCCCCCTTCCTGAGAGCTGCCCCATCCTGACACCCTTTAGTCCCCCTCTTCCTTATTCTGTGAAATACAAGTACAGAGAGATCGCCTCTCTCCAGGGACGTGGAAAGAGTTGCAGAGTATTACAGTCACAGGCAAAAGGCCATATTATCATCACCCTGAGAACCACAGAATTGCTGTACGGCAAAGAGGGACACACCCCAACCACATTGCATTCATTCAGCCGGGTATGGAGGTGCACGGCTATAATCCCAGCCCTGGGGAGGGTGAGGTTGGAAGGTCTCAACTTCGAAGTTGGCTGGGGATGCACAGGGAGACCTTGTATTCAACCACCACAACAATCACAGCTAGGTGCTGGTGGCCCACGCCTGCAATCCCAGCTACTCAGGAGGCTGAAATCTGAGTATCATGGTTCAAACCCAGCCCATGCAGAAAAGTCCATGAGATTCTCATCTTCAATGAACCACCCAAAAGTTGGAAATGTTGGTATGGCTCAAGTGGTAGAGCACCAGCCTTGAGCAAAAAGGCTTTGGGACAGTGCCTAGGCCCCAAATTAAAGCCCAGGACCCCCCCTCTCTCTCTCTCACACACACACACACACTTACACACACACACACACACACACTATAGATTGATGGGAACAATTCCACAAGAAGCAAAACCAGAGTCTTGGGACGGAATGGGGAAGAGATTCATCATTTCTAACATATCCACCTTGATTGAATGAGATAGAATCCGAGAAGCTCTGTGGTCTCCAACCCTGATTTCCCAGGCAAACCGAACCCCAGAAACATAGACTATTTTAGGATGATAATGATGACCACTATTATTAACTTTGTGTCAGATCTGGGGCTTGAACTCGGGTCCTGGACTATCTGAGACCTGAGCTTTTTTCCTCTCAAGGCTGGGCGCACTACCTCTTGAGTTTTACCACTTCCGATTTTGTTTTGCGTGGTTCATTGGAGCGGAGAGTCTCTCGGACACTTTTCTGCCCAGGGCTGGCCTCGAACCACGATCCTCAAACCTCAACCTCCTGAGTAGCTGGGATGACAGGCGTGAGCCACCGGCACCCGGTCTAGTTTAGGATTAATAGACGTGTGTGTGGCCTCTTCTAAGCCCAGCTTTGAGATCTTAGATTGTGACAAATCTCAATGCCTGGAGTCTGTTCTGGTTCTCGGAGGAAAATTCATTTCCAGACTCTTCGCTCTGGGTGCCATGGAAGGCTTTTCTCTGTCCCCCCCTCCTCGCCCAAGCCTGTGTTACCCTGTCGACCAGACTCAAGAAGATGGATGGCCCGTTCCGATTGGTGGAGAGGCTGCGGGCAGGGGCCGTCCCAGCCGAGCCCAGCAGCAGGAAATAACTCTCATTTCCTATTTCAAGCCAGCATGCTTGGGTTGTAAGACAGATCTGTTCCCTGATGAAGTGAATTCCAGAGGAAATGATTGCCGTTTCATTAAAGTAAGGAAACTGGGCACTAGGACCGAGCTAATAAGCTGTTTAACAAGCTCACAGGGACTCTCTCTAGTCAAGGAAATGAAAGAGAGAGAGAGAGAGATGTAGTATCCAGGGGACACAGAATGCTGCGATTTAAGAGACATGAGGGGGGACAGGTGTGAATCTTGGGGGGAAGGGAAAGCAATAAGCAGTAATAAGTCAGGGGCTGGCGGCTCACGCCTGTCATCCGAGCTCCTCAGGAGGCTGAGGTCTGAGGATGGTGGTTTGAGGCCAGCCAGGGGTGGGCAAAGCTGAGAGACTCTGGTTTCCAATTAACTAGCAAAAAGCTGGGCGTAGAGGTGTGGGTCAAGTGGTAGAGTGCCAGCCTCGAGCAGAAGAAGCCACACACAGTCACATACAGACACCCACACACACCAATAATTAAAAGCATACCATTTGGTTCATCTAGCACAAATGGAAAATGAGTTCAGAAAGGGGGGGAACTTTCTCTCCAGGTCATACAGCAAGTTCATTTAACTTTTAAATTCTAGGTACGCATTTCCTTCCTTCCTTCCTTCCTTCCTTCCTTCCTTCCTTCCT
>NW_012267245.1:2456236-2458214 GCF_000151885.1 Dipodomys ordii | reverse complement strand
TTCCTTCCTTCCTTCCTTCCTCCCTCCCTTCCCGGCACAACTTAGCGCCCAATTCCACGTTTCCTAACACCCCACCACCATGAAAGCCCAGTATCCTTTCTAGAACATTCCAGACGTCAGCACTTTGTGTAAGACCACTCTACATGGCGGGTAATTCTCATCATTTGTCACACAGGTGTGGAGGGCCTGGTATGGACACATCAGTTCTGCCCGACACACAAAAAGTCGTGAAAGTCTAGCCCTGGTAGCTCACACCTGTCATCCCAGCTACTCAGGAGGCTGAAAGCTGAGGATCGTGGTTTAAAGCCAGCCTGGGCAGGAAAGTCCATGAGACTCTGATCTCCAATGAACCACCAGAAAACTAGAAGTGGTGCTGTGGCTCAAGTGGTAGAGCGCTCGCCTTGAGCTGAAGAGCTGAGGGACAGCGCCCAGGCTGAGTGCTGCCCAGGGAACTCTAATGAGGGCAATTAGAAGCTTCTGGAATGGACTGGAAGTTCTGGCCAATTCATCCCAGAGACCTCCTGGAAGAGATGGTGATAAATCTGGCCATCAAGGGGGTGAGGCCCGGTGGCCAGGAACCTGGTGATTTTGTTCTGAGTTGGAGGAGACAGTTTCTTGTGTTAATTTTCTTTCCTTTCAACACCCCAACAAGGCCCTTGATCCTCTTCTTGAGTTTAGGACAAAGTGTGTGTGTGTGTGTGTGTGTACTGGGGCTTGAACTCAGGGCCTAGACTCTGCCCCTGAGCTTTATGTGTCCAAGGTTGGTGCTCTACCACTTGAGCCACAACTCCACTGCCAGCTTTTTGCTGATTAATTAGAGATAAGCGTCTCCTGGGTTTTCCTGCCCGGGCTGGCCTTGAACTGCGATCCTCACATCTCAGCCTCCTGAGTAGCTAGGGTGACAGGCGTGAGCCACCAGTGCCCAGCTTGTTTGGGTTTTTGTTTTTGTTGAGATGGGGGGGGGGTCTCCGTTTTTGCCCGGGCCGGCCTCACATGGAGATCCTCCTAATCTTGGCCTGCTGGGTAGCTGGGATTACAGGCGTGAGCTGCCAGGCCCAGTATTTTCTGATCCCCTCCATCTGCCTTGTCGTTTCCTGGAGTTGGAACGCGAAAGACCCAGAAGCTTCCAGGAAAGCGGGGGACATCTTTACCCTCCTTCTCCACCTTCCCCTCTATTTTTTTTTTGTTTATTTTTTGGCTTCTTTCCTTGCACTATAGTAGCACTACCTCTAAGGCCTCGGAGGGCTCAGACTTGAGGCTGAAGAGCAGGAAGAATGTTCCAGACTCCATAGCTCCAAAGGCTTGTCTGCTGCCACTCAGCCTCCGATTGTTTGTTTCTGGCAAGCGGGGAAAACAAAACCAAACCAGCCCTGGCTTTTCTTCGGTTGGGAGAAGCCCGAGAGGAGTCTTTGCAGCCTTCAGCGTCTTTATCTGATTTAATCCCTGCTTCCTTCCGCCAAATGCCGCCCTCTCCCCCTCTCTGTTCTCCGTCAGGAGGATCTGGACTCAGAGAGGGTGAGCACTTTTTTGGCCCCTGCCCTGGGCAGCCCAGCTGAGGATGATGAAGATCAGGATTTGCAGCTGGCTGGCCTATTTCCAGAGGGGGCTTGGAGGAAGAGTCTGGAAGCTGAGTCTAGGTTTGGGGCTTCAAAACAAGTGGTCTGGGTTTGGGGGGACTCTGATAGGACATCCTGAATCCAGGCCTGGCCAGGGGCTGGGGTTTAATGGGGCGAGTGTTGGAGTCTAAAGGAATTAAACCACAACAACAAAAGGAGGGTTTAGGATTTGGGTGAGAAATTCTCTCTGTGGTGACCCTTTGACTTGCACTCCTGTCTCTGAGCAATTTTCTTTTTTCTTTTCCTTCCCTCCCTCCCTCCCTCCCTCTCTCCCTCCCTCCTTTCCTTCCTTCCTTCCTTCTTTCCTTCCTTCCTTTCTTCCTTCCCTCCTTCCCTTCCCTCCCTTCCTTCCTTCTTTCCTT
>NW_012267245.1:2455107-2456186 GCF_000151885.1 Dipodomys ordii | reverse complement strand
CTCTCTCTCCTCTCTCTTCCTCTCTCTCCCTCTGTCTCTCCTTCTCTCTCTCCCTCTCTCTCTCCCTCTCTCTCCCTCTCTGTCCCTCTCTCTCCCTCTCTCTCTCCCCCTCTCTTTCTCCCTCTCCCTCTCTCTCTTCCATTCTGTTTCTCTCCACCCCCACCTTTCACTGCGCCCCCTTTCCCATCCCAGACCCCCCCCACTTCCCTGCACCCATGACTCCAGGGGACCCCCTCCCCCATTGCTGGATGGGGGAGGGCAGAACTTAAAACCCTCCCCTGGGTTCCTCCAGGCAGCATGGGCGCCCGGCCCTCCGTCAGGGCCTCTCCCTTCCCCTTGGGGAGACCCCCCTCCCAGCTCCCCACCCGGCATAGAGCCCGTCCTACCCAGGGAGAGCTGGACGATCACCCGTCCACCCTCTGCCCCCCACCCCTCGCCTCCCTCCACCCACCCTGGGCTGGCCAGGTGGAGTGACTCACGCCTGCAATCCCGGCTACCCTGGAGGCTGGGGATCTGGAGCTGGACTGGGTGGGGGAGGCAGAGCCTTGAGCCAAGTAAGCCAGGCCGGAGCACCCGGACCTGAGTTCGAGCCCTAGTACTGGCACACGTTCTAGAAGGTTCTTCCAAGGACTTCCAAGAGGCAGGGTGGCCCCAGAAACTATTGGTATAGCCTCTTGGGTGTGTGTGGGTTTCAAACCATCCTGGTTTGTGAAACACTTTGTGCAGATCATCTGTGTTGTCGTTATTATTATTATTCATCTGTGTTGTTTGCATTCTTCCTTGTTTCTTTTCCTTCCCTCCTTCCTTCCTTCTCTCCCTCTTTCCCTCTCCCTCTCCTCTCTCTTTCCCTTCCTTCCTTCCTTCCTTCCTCCCCTCCCACCTTCCTTCCTTTTTCTCCTTCCTTCCTTCCTTCCTTCCCTCCCTCCTTCCTTCCTTTTTCTCCTTCCTTCCTTCCTTCCTTCCTTCCCTCCTTCCTCCCTCTCCCTCTCTCCCTCTTTTCCTTCCTTCCTTCTTCTCCTTCCTTCCCTCCCTCCTTCCTTCTTTCCTTCTTCTCCTTCCTTCCTTCCTTCCCTCCTTCC
>NW_012267245.1:2454502-2455057 GCF_000151885.1 Dipodomys ordii | reverse complement strand
GTGAGCCACTGGCCCTGGGTTTTCTCATAAACACCCAACACCCACTCTTCCTTGTAGACCAGGAGCTTTGGAAGAACCCGTCAGGGTAGAGCCGTTTCCCTCAGGACCTGGGGGCTGGGGGACTGACTCTATGATCCCCATAACCGAGGAAGGGCTGGGTGCTGGTGGCTCACGCCTGTCAATCTAGCTACTCAGGAGGCTGAGATCGGAGGATCGCGGTTCAAAGCCAGCCGGGGCGGGAAAGTCCGTGAAACTCTGATCGCCCATGAATCAGCCCAAAACAAAAGCCAGAAAGGGAGGTATGGCTCAGGTGGTAAAGCACCAGCCTTGAGCCCAACAGCTAAGGGACCCCATTAGAAACTGACGCTTCTCAGGGCCTCTTTTGGGGCTGACTTTGATCCAGGTTCCCCCCAGCCTCCCTGCCTGGGCCTCTACACTCCTTCCCCCTCCACAGGACTTTGATCATCTCTGAGCTTCGGCCTCCAGCTCTCCGTTAGGATGGAGAAGCTCCATTTTGATTGGCTCGCTCACAAACCTGCTCTGAGCCACGCGCCC
>NW_012267245.1:2452841-2454108 GCF_000151885.1 Dipodomys ordii | reverse complement strand
GTGTGTGTGTGTGTGTGTGTGTGTGTGTGTGCGTGCCAGGCCTGGGACTTGAACTTAAAGAGAGCCTGGGTACCATCCCTGAGCTGATTTGTTGTTGTTCAAGGCTAGCGCTCTACCACTTGAGCCACACACAGGGCCACCTCTGGCTTTTTGGTGGTTCATTGCAGTCTCATGGACTTTCCTTTCCAGGCTGGCTTTGAACTTGGATCCTCAGATCTCAGCCTCCTGAGGCGCTAGGATTTCAGTGGCGTGAGGCACGGGTGTCCCACGAGGAAGCCAATGAAGCGAGCTGGCGTTCGCCCTCCCAGGGACGATCTCGGGACATCCTGGTGGGGACTGGCGGCTGCCCCGGGCTGGAGATGTGGCCAGGAGGGGGCAGCAGCTGGCAGAAGGCCCGGGAGCCACAGGTCAGCCCCCAGATCTCCCTGCTGCCCGCCGCCCAGCTCAGCCACTGCGCTGGGGCCGGCCCGGCCCATGACTCGGCCTTTGCCATCCTGGCTCATGCCCAGAGGGGCAGACAGGGTGCTGGCCCTGCCAGGCCTGAACACAGCTGCGGGGGGGGGGGCGGCTCGGGGTCAGCTCCCTCCTCCCCCTCCTCCCTCTGCTCCTCCTCCCTCTTCTTCATCCTCCTTGTCCATATCCTCCTCCTCCTTCTCCCTCCTCCTCCTCCTGCTCTCCTTCTCCTCCCTTTCCTTCCTCCTCCTCCTCTTCCTCCTCCTCCTGCTCCTCCTCTTCCTTCTTCTTCTCCCTTCTCCTGTTCCTCCTTCTCCCTCCTCCTCTTCCTCTTCCTTTTCCTCCTTCTGCCCCTCCTCCTCCTTCTTCTTCCTCCTCCTCCTTCTGCCCCTCCTCTTGCTCCTCTTCCTCTTCCTTCTCCTCTTCCCTCCTCCTCCTGCTCCTCCTCTTCCTTCTCCTTCTCCCTCCTCCTCCTCTTCCTCATCCTTCTTCCCTCCTCCTCCTCTTCCCTCTCCTCTTCCTCTTGCTCCTCCTTCCCCTCCTCCTCCCCCTCCTTCCCCTCCTCTTCCTCCTCCTCCTCCTCCTTCTTTTTCCTCTTCTTCCTCCTCCTCTCCTCCTCCTCCTTCTTCTTCCTCCTCCTCTCCTCCTCCTCCTCTTCCTCCTTCTTCTTCCTCTTCTTCTTCTTCCTCCTCCTCTCCTCCTCCTCCTCCTCCTTCTTCCTCTTCTTCCTCCTCCTCTCCTCCTCTCCTCCTCCTCCTCCCCCTCCTCCTTCCCCTCCTGCTCCTCTTCTTCCTCCTCCTCCTCCTTCTTCTTC
>NW_012267245.1:2423870-2446711 GCF_000151885.1 Dipodomys ordii | reverse complement strand
CCGTGGCTCCCGCCTCTCCTCCTCGCTGCTCAGGAGGCGCAGATCTGAGGATCACGGGTTCGAAGCCAGCCTCGCTCCCTGAGCTCGAGAAATGGAGTTTCCTTCACTTGGAGCTGGCTTCCAGCCATCTGGCTTGGTTACATCTGCTCTCTTTCTCTCTCTCTCTCTCTGGCTCTCTCTTTTTTCCCTGTCTCTCTGTCTCTGTCTCTTTGGCTCTCTCTGTTTCAGGCTCAGTCTCTCTCCCGGCTCACACAGCTGGTTGGGGGGTGGTGGTTCTCCTTTGGACCCCAGACCTGGGTTCAGACACCCTCAAACCCGGGTGTCTGCCCTTGGGCGGCCTCTGGGTCATGTTCACCCATGACGGGGGGGGGTCATCCAAGTTCCTGAGCACGTGTGGCCCATCCCCAGCCTCCAGTCTGGGCAAAGGAATTTTCCAGAAGGTCCTTGGAGGTGGAGGCTGGGGGCCAGCAGCCTCACGTCTGCTTCTCCAGGCTGGGGTTGTGTTCTCCCTTGGAGCTTGGCATCCTGCCCTTTTCCTTCACCTTTTTTTTTTAATGTTTGATGCAGTTGGAAGACCTAGTTCTTGCCTGTATAATCTTCCCCGAGGTGACTTTGAAAGTATCAGTGGATTGCATGGTTCCTTTTTTCTCTCTGCGCTGTCCCTGAGCCTCTTTTGCTCAAGGCTAGCCCTCTACCACGGGGGCCTGCAGCTCCATTTCTGTTTGGTTCTCGTGGCTCCCTGGAGATCAGAGTCTCACGCTACCCTGGCGGGCTTCGAACCGGGATCCTCAGATCTCAGCCTCCCGAGTAGCTAGGATGACGGGCGTGAGCTACCGGCCCCCCTGGCCCGATTGGGTTTTATTAGAGGCAAAGGAGAGCGTAGCCATTGTCCCTTGGCCGCTGGCCCAGCCTCCCGCCTGCCGGTGTTTTTGGTAGGCCTGACACCTGCTCCTCTACGATCCGCAGACTTGGGGCTGGCCAAGACCCAGCCAGGGAGACAGACCAGCCGATGTGGCTCGGCTCCGCCATCTCTACCACAAGACTGCGGCTTGTCGCTCCCAGCATTGGTACTCTGGGAGATTCAAGATCCTTTCTTCTCCCGTGTGTGTGTGTGTGTGTGTGTGTGTGTGTGTGTGTGTGTGTGTGTGTGTGCACAAGCTCCTCCCATCCCCTCTTCCCTTCCTGCTATTCCTTAAAGTTTTTCTCTTTGGTTGGGCTGAGCCAGGTCTTTGCTGTGTGACTCTGGGACAGCCGATCTCCCTCTCTGAGCGGGCACCAGATTCATCTTTTACACACTGGGCTGTGGCTCCTTTCCCCACAGCCGCATGGCTGGATGGAGACACACAGGCCCAGGCACACGGAAGGCTGGAACTAAACGGCAGCGGGTCACAGCCCAGCCCGTAAACCCCGGTGTCTGCGCGGCCTATGAAATGCTAGCTCCACACTTGTTCTACAGCCCGGGCTGGAGTGTTGGGGTGATGGGCTTGTTCTGGGGAGCAGGAAGTAGAGGATGGGGGCGGCCTGTGCCCTCATCAGCTCCCAGGAGAAGCCTGGATCTTTCTGGAACATGGATGCCACAAGGGTTTAGAGCATGGATCCAATCTGCCATGGTCCCTGGTCTCACATTCTCTTTTCCTCATTTGCTAGATTATTATTATTAATGATTGATTATCATTATTATTTAGCCAGCTGACATCATGATAATGATTAATCCAGCTGCCAAATTATTGCTATAATTATTATTTAATACGTTTCCATTATCATTATTATTACTTAAGCCGGCTGGCATTATGTTATTATTATGACTTAGCCAGCTGACACTGTCGTTATTATTACCATTGCTCTCTTGCATTCTGCTGCCATTATTGTTGTTACTCTGATGGTCCTTGTTATTTCGCAGGTTGCCATTGTTATTATTATTATTATTATTATTGTTGTTGTTGTTGTTGTTATCTTTAATACCTAGCCAGCTGCCAGTTCCGGAGCTCAGAAGGTTTTCAAGGCCTAGGCAGATGCCTCCGTTGCTTCTAGAAGCACACGGAGCCCCTCAGCGGCTGCGATGGCAGCCTGGCCTCCCTGGTAGAGGCCACAGCCTCCCTGCCTCCCTTCGGGGAGAGGGGAAATGATCTAGGCAGAGAGGGGCAGGGCCCCCCCCCCCCCCCCCTACGGCTGCTCTTTCCGCTCCTCATTGGCTGGCTCTGCCATCTCTTCAGTTCCCTGGCAGAAGAAACTGAGGCCCAGCCCCTCCCTCCCCCTCCCCAAACCCTGTAAATAACTCTGCGTTCTTCACACCTCTCCTCTTTCTCTGGCTTGGGAGATTTCCCCAGCTGGTCAGGGCTCCATGCAGAGCTGGGCTCACAGGGATGGAAGGCCCCCCCCCCAGTTGATCATCTGCGTTCTCTTAGCTGGGTGACCTGAGGAGCCATTGCTACCTCTCTGGTCATCGCTGGCCTCATCCCCCCATGCAGGGCTGTGTAACTGACATGGACCATAAGGAAAATTTTGAGCAGCAACCACGGGGCCTGGCGGAGCGAGTGGGGGGGGGAGAAAAGGAGCCCAGAGAGGGCAGGGAACATGCAAAGGACACACAGCTAGCAGATGCCATGAGCTTTTGCGTCTACCAGGTCCGGCCTGGACTTAGTCCCTGTGAGTGGGAGTTGGGGCCCGGTCCGTGGCTGGGGGTAGAATTTGGGGGCCCTGAGGGGACCCTGGGATTGTCAGCACGTCACTCACTCCCACAACCAGCTCATCCTGGAACTGTGCCCTTCGTTCACTTTGGTGCTGGCACTGGGACTTGAACTCAGGACCCGGGTGCTATTCCTTAGCTTTTTACCCTCAAGGCGAGCGCTCTACCCCTTGAGCCACAGCGTCACTTCTGATCTCCTGGTGGTTTATTGACATCGGAGTCTCACATGGACTTTCCTGCCGGGGGCTGGCTTCGAACCTCGATCCTCAGATCTCAGCCTCCTGAGTGGCACTGACACCCCTTGGGGGGGGTCTCAGCCCCTACTTTCCATCCTGGTGCTAAGATGTCACCCGGGCTCAGCGGTGACAGTGGCTTTGGCTGGGCTGGAGTAGCACCTCGGGCTTTCTGTCACCTTGTCCCTGCGTGCGCGCCAGCCACGCCAGACCAGCGACGCAGGTCTGGCTCGGATCGCCCTCGCTTGCAAAAATAAAACCCTGCGTGGTGTGTATGTAAAGAAGGAGACTCAGGGGGGACCGCTTCAAAGCCAGCCCAGAAGGACACTCCGGAAACACTGTGGGAAGGGAATCCTGCGCTTTTGTAGGCCTGAGATCCACCGAGTCCCAGGCTAGCCCTCAAGTCCAAGGCTAGCCCACGCCAAGGACTGGTGGAAACATGAAGTCCACGCAGCGACCTTCCCACGGACACAGCTTGACGGGTCTGACGAGAAGGAGAGTTCGCACACCAGGACCGTGTCTCCAGGGGGCCAAAAGGGGTGTGTGTGTGTGTGTGTGTGTGTGTGTGTGTGTGTGTGTGTCGGTCTTGGGGTTGGAACTTAAGGCCTAAGGCCTCAGTGCTGTCCCTCAGCTCTTCAGCTCAAGGCTGGCGCTCTACCGCTTGAGCCGCAGCGCCCCATCTGGTTTTTGGAGTGGTTGATTGCAGCTAAGAGTCTCACGGACTTTCCTGCCCTGGCTGACCTTGAACCGGGATCCTCAGATCTCAGCCTCCCTGAGTAGCTAGGATGACAGGCGGGGATCTTTCATTCCTTGGGTCGCTTCTGGGGGTTCATGGGGCGGGGTGCTGAGGGGCCTGACCCCCCCGGGGAGACAGGTTCTGTTTTTAGCTGGAGTTGCTATTGCTTCACCCTTCTTTGTGCAGAAATAGCCCGTCCCAGGGGCTGCCCAAGGTGTGTGTGTGGGGGGGGCGCGGGAAGGCTTATTTTGACTCAGCGTGTGCAGAAATGGTGGATTCTTGTCAAAACACATCTGCCTCTTCTCCCTCGGCCCCCGGATCCTGAGCCGCAGCCAGGCCCGGCGGCCAGATGCGCACATCTGGAGCCCCAGGTCCCACTGGGAGCCGAGGACAGCTCCACCACCGGGTCGAACCATCATCACCCGCTCCGGAGGAGAAGCTTCTAACCGAAAGAAAGGGAGGGGACCCCTCTACCTTTCCCCCACACTACAGAAGGGTCAACTCCAACCTAAAGACAGCCGGGTGTGGTGGCGTTTGCCTGGAATCCCGGCCCATTCCGGAGGTAGAGGGGGAGAGACCTCAAGTCTGAGGTTAGCCCAGGGGAAACAAAGCAGCCCTTATCCGAAAAGCAAACCCACAAGCAAAAACAAAGTCAATAGAGAGCTACACATAACTAAACACATGGGGGTGGGCAGGGTTGGGAAGCGTGACTCAAGTGGTAAAGCACCTGCCTGGTAAAACCCGAGGTTCTGAGTTCAAATTCCAGGACCAGACTCACCAACCGTCAGCCCAAGAAGCCTCACGAAGACAAGCCCCACCGGATTCAGAGTGGGGGGACCCTCCCCTGCCCCGTCCAACCCCCCCTGTCATCCTAGCTACTCAGGAGGCTGAGCTCTGAGGATCGCGGTTCAAAGCCAGCCTAAGCCCTTGAGACTCTTATTTCTGGCGAACCACCAAAAAACCTGAAGTGGCGCCGTGGCTCAATCGGTAGAGCGCTTGCCTTGAGCACCGAAGCTCAGTGGACCGTGCCCCAGGGCCCTGAGTTCAAATCTCAGGATTGGCATTTAAAAACCCCAAATGGGATACTGAGGATATCTCTGATTCCAGAACCTTTTGCCAAGAAAGAACCATGGGGAGAAATCAGGAAGGCTGGGTTCCTGACCTGGGACTTTCTCAGCATGACTCTTATGACTGGATCCAGCTGCTGCTCGTCTGGAAAATTCCAGCCTCCCCCCCCACACACACACACCATGACCCTACCTGGCCCAAAGCAAGCAGCATTGTGTGAGTGTGTGGTTTGTTGAATGACTACAAGAGCATTGCCAAGCCTGGAGATCGCAGGGGGTGGAGGTTGGAGGTGGGGTGAGCCTCCCCCCCACTCCTCCCTCCCCTGCCTCTGTGGCTCCTCGGATTGGTACCCAGGCCGGAGGGGGCAGGGCTGGCTGTTAGCTAGCTGTGCGACTTTCCCTTTTCTTCCCCCCCACCGGGAAGCTCCTCTGGCTCTCCCTACTTCCCTCTCCCTTCCCCACAAAGTGGACCAGCCGGTTACTCTGCAGGGAGAAACAGGATCCTGGGGTCCCCGCCCCCCCCCCCCCCCCCGGGAGCCAGAGGGCTTGTGGCTTTACACAGTGCTTTGTGGTGGCAGATGTGGCTCAGCTAACAGGCAGGGAGGTTGGTTGGGGGGGTGGTGTATTGCATATGGCGTCGGGGAGGGGCAGGAGAGACCTTTGGAGGCAAAGTCTCCCTCCTCCCCACTTCTTGTTTCTCCCAAGGCTCTGGGGAGGGAGGGCGGGAAGGCAGGAGGGAGGGAGGGAGGGGAGGAGGGAGGGACTCCTTCGGCAAGTATTTTCCAGCATCAAAGCTGCTCACGCGCCCCCACACACAGCGCCTCCAACTCAACCTGTCCCAGCCTTGCCAGAAAAATCTTCCCAAAATACCCCTGCCCCCCTCCCTCCCCGCTCAGCTCCCCATGTCCCCCAATGGCCTCTCCTCAGCCACTCAGCAGCCCCCCCTCCCTCCCCAGGGCTCCATTTTCTTTAATTTCACCAGCCCAGAGTCTTGGCCCAGTGTCTCCTCAGAGTCTCACTGACTCTAAATAGAAAGAATCTCTCCCTCCTTCTCCCTCCCACCTTCCCTGGCTCCCTGGGTTGACCTACGAGGCTCAGAGAGGGCAATGCACTTGGCTGAAGCTGCACAGCGGGGCTGATCCTGGACACCTTTGGGAGCCACTGAGAGTTGCTGGGGGGAGGGGGAGGGGATGAGCCCCCTCTCCCGTGCTGCGCTGAGGTTCCCCCCAAGGGCTCAGGCCAGCCAGGAACCCCAGGTTTCCTGCTGGCAAAGGCTAGAACAGCAAGCCTGCCCTGCAAGCCTGGGAAGTGGGTAGGAGATGGGAAGGAAGAAGGGGAGGAGAAGTTGGCCTTCCCCACTAGTTACGAAGGACTCTTTGTCCTTTAGGGCCATAGATAGAATTAAATGAAAAAGACAAACGTGCCGGCCGTATACAGTAGGTGCTCAATAAGCGCACCGTCCCCGAGAATAGCAAGAACAAGAACTCCTTGCTTTCTTCTTGGAGCGGGGAGGCTCAGGCCTCCTCAGACCTTCCCTCTTGTCATTTTGTAGAGGAGCACTTGGGTCTTTGCGGAGGGAGAGGACTCCCCCACGGTTGGGTGTTTGTGGTGTGCGCGTGCGCGTCTGTCCTGGGGCTTGAACTCAGGGCTGTATCGCAAGGCTGGCCCTCTACCACTTGAGCCATCACATCCGGCTTTGGGGGACAAACTCCTGAGGGTCGATTCTCCAGCTCAGCCTCCTGCGTAGCTAAGGATGACAGGCGGGAGCTGCCAGAACCCGCCTAGTAGTGGACAGCTTTAAGTCAGGCCTTGAAGAAGGAAGCAGCACTTTGGCTCTGGGTGCAGACAGGGGATTGCGGGATGGGTGTGTGTGTGGGGGAGCTCTATCGGCGTGCATGACCCCCCCCCACACACCAGGCACACCCCGATGATGACGTGAGGCATGGGTGTGGCAGTGGCTTTGTCAGCCACAATCCTGGCTTTTGGGGGGTCAGAGGGACAACAACCAGAAAGCCAGTGACATCCTGGCAGCCTTTGATAATACCTGCTCAGCAGGGGGGAAAAATAACCCCCCAGGGGAGACCAGGAGAGAGTTTGGGGGGGGGACCAGCCATGCCCAGGTGGACAGGTCTGTAAACGCCTCTTAGTTCCAAGGAACCAGCAAAAAGCCGGAAGTAGAGGCGTGGCCCAGGTGGTGCAGCACCAGCCTGGAGCCAAGAAGACAACAGAAAGGCTCAGGGAGGGGTGCGAGGTCTCGGCATAGACTGTGGGTTTGAGTCCAACGAGTGATCTTCTACAGAGCTGTGAGCGAGAGGAGGCGTGTGTGTGTGTGTGTGTGCGTGCTCATGTGCGCATGTGCACATCAGACTGTGTGCATGTGCACATATGGGCGGGTCTTACAGGACACGCGGCCTGATTGACATCACTGAGCACCTATCCTCTGGAAAGCTAGACAATGGGCCCGCCCACTGCCGACTGATGGACACCTATCTTTGGGAAAGTCTGTGGGCAAGTCAGCTCCTGGGTTTATGACTCTTGATACCCACGGATGAGACAGGAGGAGAGTCTTCACTCTGCCTGCCGCCTCGTGGCCTATCCAGGAGTCCTGATGACCTGTGATCCTCAGAGCGTGAATCCCTGGGTCTCCTTTCTCCCCCACTCCATCCCATCTTTCTCTTTTTCTCTGGACCCTGCAGGGGTGTTTGGGTCTGAGGGACGTAGTGTGACTTCCCTGGCTGTCTTCATCAGCTGTCCCTGGTGATGGCCAAACACTAGAGAGAAGTCAACTTGGTAAATCGCAAAGATTTCTTTTTTGGGGGGGGGTCAGGGTTTCACTCTAGAGCCCCTGAGGTTGTGTTAGGACAGAGCCTTAGGGCAGCGAGTGTGGAGTGATTCACCTCATGGTGGCCAGGAAGCAAAGAGAAAGGAAGACAGGAAGAGAGAGGAAACGCCTCCAGGTCCCATCTCCTCCTTTAGGCCACACCCACAAAGGCCTAACTTCCTCCCGCCCCCCCTCCCCTCCCGTCTCTCAGTAGTAACGCAGGCCATGGCCAACCTTCGAGCCCACAGAGTCATCGATCCAAACCATAGCCCCAAGTGAGCAGCCGAGCAGGCTGCGTTGCTACCGGGGCTGTCAGGGGATGGAGCTTGGAGTCAGGCTTGACTCTCCTCTGTGTGATTGCTCCTGTAAGTTGCTTCTCTACTGTTACTGGAGCGCCATGCTGTCGAACCGGAAATGTGTAGCATATCACTGTGCTCAATGAAGAGACTCAGGGATGTTCTGGGCTGACTTGAACTCAGGGTCTGGGGGCCATCTCTTAAGTTTTTTGGTTTCCTCTCAAGGCTGGTGCTCTACCACTTGAGCCACTACCCTACTTCTGGCTTTTTGACAGTTCATTGGAGATGAGGGTCTTGTGGACTTTCCTCCCCGAGCTGGCTCTGAAGCATGATCCTCCGATCTCAGCCTCCTGAGTAGCTGGGATGACTGGTAATCTGGTTATGTCCCTGTCTTCGCTGAAATTCTTTGAGGTCTTGGAGGGAGAGGATTATGAAAGAGATGCTTATGGATGATTAGTGGTATCTGTCTTGTCTGTTTGTCTGTCTGTCTGTGGCACTGAACAGTAGGTACAGAAACCTTAAGGCCAAGAAAAAGGGGGGTACAGCTCAAGTTCCCCACTTCCTGGTCTGGAGGCTGCCCTCAACCTGCTCAAACCTGCCCCATGAGGGGGCAGAGATGGGGTGGAGGGGGTAGAGAAGGGCTGGCATTCTCATACATATTCATGTACCCGCCGGAAGTTCTCAGACAGTGCGTTTGAATATGTATCTGTGTATGAGTTTGGGAGTTTTTTGGGGAGTGGGGTAGGGGGATGGGGGTGTGCCTCTGTGGGCTAAGGCACGGGCTGAGAAGCTGTCAGAGAGGACAAAAAGACACAGGAGCCTCCTGCAGCTATTGCTTGGGGTTCTCCTTTGCCTTCTAGGCCTTTGTTTCTGGAAATGGAGCATTGAAGGGCAAAGCATTCTCCGTCTCTAGCTGGCAACAGTCTGGCCTGGCCCTGGGAGGGTTTGAATCCCAGCTACACCATCTGCTGTGCGGGAGGCGAGTCACCTACCCTGCTTCCCAGGTGCTGTTTGCTCTGAGATGAGGGCTGGGCAGACTGCTAGGTAGCTCGGAGGTGGGCACTGAATGCCCAGCTCAGAGGAGGCTCTTGGAACCAAGTGTGTGCTTGAGAGAGAGTTTTGTCAAGTCTTGTGCTATGTGTGCAAGACTGACTCCTTGCTTGCTGACCAGGCCCACCTTTCTAACACAGAGGAGGTAAGACCCTCATCTTCTAACTCGGGACAAATGCAGAGCTTAGAATCAATGCACGCCTTTGCGCTGGGGAAAGGGTGCTTGCGTGGGCTTTCTCGACTCGACGGCACACTCTGAGTGTGCAGACTTACACCCTCTGTGACATCACACCCTTCCACCAACGAGACCTTATTTTAAACGCAATGGAGTCAGACACCAGTGGCTCATGCTTGTAATCCTCGCTACTCAGAATACCGAGTGCTAGAAGATAGCTGAGAGGCTGGCTTGGGCTAAAAGAAAAAAAAAAGTACCTCTAGAATAGCCATCGAGAAAGTCTGGATTGGAGGCGTGGCTCAAGTGGCAGAGCACCATCAAAAAGAAAGACAAAAAAAATAAAAAGAAAAGAATAAAAAGAAAGAAAAACAGACGTTTTGAGCTTGACCAGGGGGTGGTGTGAATTTATTTGGTGTGCTAGAGCTTTCTCAGGTGAGGTCCACCTTGTGGTGGAGTTGGATATTGCAACCCAGCTCTATTTTACCTTGCTAAATACCCAGGAAAGAACGCTGATCAAGTGCATCCCCAGAGCGAAGTATCTCACCGTCCTATTTTACAAGCATGCGGCAAGGTCGCACTTGTTAAGGCCTGAAGTTAAGACTTCAGTCTCCTTTAAAGAAGGAGATTGTCAACGCCACAGGGAAGCCAACGGGGTGAGAGAGGCCATGTGCACCGGCTGAGGGGAGGGTGGGCGTGGAGGCCCCCCGCCTGGCCCCCTCACTCCTTCCCTGCTGTGGCTCCAGAGACCTGCAGTAGAATCTCTTGACTTCAAAGAACACAGCTACAAAGGGCCGTATGCATCAACTCTGCAGAGCAAGTCCAGCCGAGGAGACACCCCAGAACCCCAGGATGATGGAAAGAAACCAAAGCAGCGACTCCCCACAAAGAAATCGAGGGGAGAGGTGCTGGTGTCTTGCATACCCCACAATGCACTGGGCTCTCGCTGCCCATCCAGCACAATGGTGCTCTGAATCTCCCACAGTGCACTGGGCTCTCCCTGCCCATCCAACACAACGATGCTCTGAATCTCCCACAATGCACCGGGCTCTCCCTCTCCATCCTGACACAACTCCTGGATTGTGCCCATTTCTTTTTATTTTTATTTATTTATTTATTGTCGGTTTTGGGGCCTGAACTCTGGGTCTGGGCGCCATCCCTGAGCTCTTCAGCTCAAGGTTAGTGCTCTACCATTTGAGACACAGTGCCACTTCCGGCTTTTTCTGCATATGTGGTGCTGAGGAATCGAACCCAGGGCCTCATGCATGCAAGGCAAGCATTCTTACCACTGAGCTACCTTCCCAGCCCTGTGCCCATTTCTTAGGGGACATATTTGATTTCTAGATAAATGTGGCAAGATCTATACCAGCTAGAAGAATTTTCAAGGTACATCATGATTGTTTACAAAGGTCATTCCTAAAACTATTTCCTAACAACCTCCTGATCCTGAGCTGTAATTCCCTTATTTGTCCATTCTCTTCTTTTTTAATCTTTCTGTCCATGTTAGACAAGCGAGTTACCCAGGAACACAGACCTTGTCTTGTCCAAGGTGGCATCTTAGTGCCCAGCCCAGTGGACTGAAGATGGTAGGCAGCCAATAAACAACAGATAGCCAGGCATGGTGGCACACATCTGTAATCCTAACTCTGTAAACACAGAGGTGGGAAAATCTCAAGTTCACTACCCGACAAAACAACAACAAGATGACCAGGCAAACCACCAGGAAATCTTATTTATATTATAAATAAAATAGAGGATAAGAATATATAACAAATATAAGAAAACAAAGGCCCGGAGAGGTGAAGGATTTGCCCAAGATCAGATAGCTGTGAGGTAATCCAGCCATCATTTGAACCCAGGCTCTCAACTCGGTGAGCTGTGAAGCAGCAAGAAGGTGAATGAATTTGCTAAGCCTTGAATCTCCCTGTGAACCTTCTTGCTCTGGCTTCGTTCAGGCTGGAAAGCCCCAGCCGGGTCTGCAGCGTGAGGCTCAAAGATCTCTCTAGGGCTTCTGTGGGATTAATCAACAATTAGTGTGCAAAGAGAGTTTCCAGACAAACGTGAAGTATTATTAGTATTTAAATTTAGTTCCCTCTTCTCTGCTTCCCCACAAAAGGGAACAGATGGCCCTGGCTCCAGGTGGAGAGGAGATGGAGGGGGGGGGGAGTTGGTAGGGCTGAGTGGGAAGTTTGGAAAGCTCCGGTTTCCAATTAACCCCTGCTTTGTTGTAGCCATGAGAACCCAGCCGCAGCCATGCCCCTTGGGCTTGTGGGTAAGAGCCCTGGGAACATTGAAGGTCGAGGGTGGAGTGTGTGTGTGTGTGTGTGTGTGTGTGTGTGTTTGAATTCCCTTTCCTACGACCTTGAGCAGGGTTGAAAGACGGATCATACCACCTCGGGGTGGGGTGTGTGTGTTTGTGGGGTGTCAGAGAGTGGAATGGATCCCACCTAGAGCTGCAGAAAGAAGCCTGCTCTTCTCCCTCTGATAAACAGGGCATTGCTTTCCTCTCTCTGAAGCCCCCAGTTTGGAGGAGCAGGTGTTGCTTTCCTCTGGGGTGATTGTTGTTTTTTTTTTTTTTTCTGATTTAAAAGCTCCTGGGCTGTGGAATCTTGCTGATCTGAATACCAGCTTGGGCATGGTTGTTCCCTGTCCCCAAACCCGTAGCTCCATCACGATTTCTCCCCCTCACCCCTTTGTCTTTGGGGTGATGGAAAGAGAGAGAGAGAGAGAGAGAGAGAGAGAGAGGCATATGAAAAGTAGAAGGTTTGGGCAAATCCTCTGTGCCACCCATTTTGGTCGAACCTAAATTCAGAGCTCTGCCTTGGGGCCGTGTCATCTTTCCAAGTGATTTGCTCTTAGGACACACACTGGGTACTAATGACTCTGCACCGTCCCTTGTGGAAAACCTGCCTCAAGATGATGGAACAATCCAGAATCGGGCAGAGCTAAGAGGTGGAGAGAGCCAGCTTTCTGGGGACAATAAGGATAGACCAGGTCCAGTAAGACCTGAGAATTTCCCCACAGTGTGCCCAAGTTTCCCCTTCTTTCCGATGTGTGTGTGTGTGTGTGTGTGTGTGTGTGTGTGTGTGCTGGTAGTAAGGCTTGAACTCAGGGTCTGAGCACTGTCCCTTAGCTTTTTGCACTCAAGTTTGGCCCTCTACCACATGAGCCCCAACTCCACTTCTGGCTTTTTTTTTTTTTTTGCTAGTTCATTGGAGATAAGAGTCTCACAGACTTTCATGTCCGGGCTGGCTTCGAACTGAGATCCTCAGATCTCAGCTTCCTGAGTAGCTGGGATGACAGATGTGAGCGATCAGCACGCAGACATTCTAAGCTTTTAAAAACCTCTTGCATCTGAGACTTTCTTTCTTTTTTTGGGTATCTGTCCTGGAGCTTGAACCCAGGGCCTGGGCACGATCTTTGAGCTTAAGCTCAAGGCTAGTGCTCGACCACTTGAGCCACAGCTCCACTTCTGGCATTTTTGGTGGCTAACTAGAGATAAGAGTCTCACAGACTTTCCTGTCTGCCTGGGCTGGCTATGAACCACGATCCTCAGATCTCAGCCTCTTGAGTAGCTAGGATGACAGGCGTGAGCCACCACACCCGGCTGAGACCTGTCTTCCTAATGAACAGTCCATAATTTAATTTTAAGCAATCTTATGGGTTCACCGATGGGCAGGCGTGAGCAGCTGGAAACAGCAGGCCAATTTGCTAATATTTTTGTGCAGATTTCTGCGCCCATATTCACAATGGCTGTTAGCCTGTGGTTTTCTTGGAATGAACTTGTCTAGTTTTTAGTTATCAAGTTCATATTGGCTTCTTCAAACAAATTGGCACGGCTTTCCTTTTCCTAAAAGGTTTTTCAGCAGAACTGATATTATTTCTTCCTTAAATGTTGGAGTAGGTTTTACCGGTGAATCATGATTCTGATGTTTGATGCTATAAATTACTTTTAGAGAGAGAAACTGTTTTGCCCACTATTTCTGTCTTATATGTTGATTGAAATATTTCCTAACATTTTGTTTCTCAACATTTTCCCTGGATCCTTACTTTGGGGCTGTATGGGGCTTCAGTAACTATAACACGATCTAAATTTATGTGTTATGATTTCGCAATTTTCCCTTTTTATTTAAAAAGCAACAAATTGCCTGCAATCTGGAGAAAAGAAATGAACAGAATGTGGAGAAAGCCGGTGAGCTTGGCTCACCTGTTCAGCACGATGTCTAACTCTTGGTCTGGTTGTTGTCTCTTGCTGGCTCCCTTTCCTCTGTCCTCAGCTTGGCTTACTTTTTGTTGTTGTTGTTGGTGGTCGTGGGGCTTGAACTCAGGGCCTGAGCGCTCTCCCTGAGCTGTTTTGCCCAAGGCTAGCTCTCTACCACTTGAGCCACAGTGCCACTTGCACTTTTCGGGTGGGTAATTGGAGATAAGAGTCTTACAGACTTTTCTGCCCAGGCTGGCCTCGAATTGCGATCCTCAGGTCTCAGCCTCCTGTGGAGCGAGGATGACAGGCCTGAGCCAGCCCTTAACCCTCCTGTGTGAGTCATTTAGGAACATTGGCTTACCACATTCACGTATCCATTTGTGGTCTAGAAACGCCGGGCTCTGAGAATCTACAGGGGAGCGAGAGATTGGCAAGGAAGATGCCGATCCTACGCTGGAAGTCAGAGGATCTCAGACTGGAAGGAATTCTCTTTCACCTGCAAACAAGTGGCTGAGACCTCAGCCAGACCCTGGGCTGGCCTGCCTGCTCCCTGTCCCCTTTCCTGTGGCTGGGGGAAACTGAGGCAGCCTGGAAACTAGGCTCTCCTGGCCCCGTGCATGGCGCAGCATTGTGCCCCACTGGCCCTCTCCACAGCTTCTTTAGACTAGCACCCCACTGAGGGGGTTGATGCCAAAGCAATCCCACCAAACCAGCCACACAGGGTGGGACTGAACGGCAGGGGGCGGAGCCAGCAGGACTCAGCTTTGGACACGGCAGGTGTCAAACTACTGTCATGATGAGGTCTCTCTGGACTTTGGGGCCATTATTTCATCCATCGTGGGGCTTGAACTCAGGGCCTGGGCGCTGTCCCTCAGCTCTTCAGCTCAAGGCAAGCGCTCTACCACGTGAGCCACAGCGCCACTTCCGGCTTTTGAGTGATTCACTGGGAGATAAGAGTCTCAGGGACGTTCCTGCCCCGGCTGGCCTCCAACCAGGATCCTCAGATCTCAGCCTCCTGAGTTGCTGGGATGATGGGCCAGAGAGGCACCGGCTCAAACTTCTTTTTTTTTTTCTTGTTCCTTTTTGCTGTTGTTACAGAGTCTCTGCCCAGCCTAGCAATGCTCCTCCAACCTCGTATGATGCTATAAGTTATTTCCTCAGTTTCTTGGAGACTGATAGATGCCCGTAAACATTCACACGGATGCACACCTACACGCACATCCAGAGGAACAGACACAGGAGCACACGGACAGACACACACGGAGGTAAATGCTCATCTATATGTACTGTCTTATACACACACACACACACACACACACACACACACTCCCTAAATGTCACATTTGCATAGGATACGGAGAGATACTCAAGCTAGCTCTCACGAACACCCATTCCTACCCAGCCCACAAAACTCGACTCTAGCCTTCCCACAGCTCTTCAGTCTTTCTGACTCCCACTGAGCCAGACACAAGACAAGCCACCCTCTCTTCGGTGGCCCCAAGGCCCCTGCCCCTCAGGCAGGGTGACAAACCCCCAGTCCTCTCACAGACCTGGGCAAGCCAGGGAGATTCATGTACTGCACATCGTGGCTGGGCTACAGCCCAGGAGTGTTAAGATGGGGGCCTCCATCCTTTTTTTTATTTTAGTTTTTTAAGAAATAGCTTCTTGCTGGGAAATGAGAAGCCCAGAGGTTGCATTTGACTAGTCCCTCTTCCTTCGCATGCATGGATCTTTCTAGATAGTAGCAGGTGTGTGTGTGTGTGTGTGTGTGTGTGTGTGTGTGTGTGTGTGTGTGTGTGCGCTAGTCCTGGGGCTTGAACTCAGGGCCTGAGCATTGTACTTCCAAGAGTTTCAGTTCAAGGCTGGCGCTCTACCACTTGAGTCACAGTTCCCCTTCCAGATATTTTTTGGTGGTTCATGGGTGATAAGAGTCTCACAGACTTTCCTGCCCAGGCTGGCTTTGAACCACAAACCTCAGGTCTCAGCCTCCTGTGTAGCTAGGATGACAGGCGGGAGCCACCCATGCCCAGCTTAACAATGAAGTTATTATTATTATTATTGTTATTAGGGAAGACCAAATTGACTCAGAAGTAAACGCAAGAGAGGGAGGCGGGTTTTAAAGCCATTTTCACTTGGTGCTTTCCCTGGGAGGCAGTTAATCTACAAGCAAATAAAAGCATCCAAGTGCCAGGGAAAAAAAAAATAAAAGACGGTGAAATGTTGATCAAAGAGGTAGACCTCATGGAGTCTGCCCTTGCTGGGAGCAGACAGAGGACACAGACTGGAAATTTCTATCACCCTGACAATCAGCCCCAGCCGGCTAGGCTGGTGGGAACCAGAGACACACCTTAGATGGCTGGTTACTTTCAATGTGAGAAGGTTCAAAGACATCTCTCCCTTCCTTCCTTCCTTCCTCCCTTCCCTTCTCCTCCACCTCCTCCTCCTCCTCCTTTTCCTTTTCCTCCTCTTTCCCCTCCTCCTCCTCTTCTTCTTTCTCTCTTCCTCTCTCCTTCCTCCTCCCGTTCCTCCTCTTTCTCTCCTTCTCTCTCCTCACCTCTTCCCTCCTCCTATTCTTCCCCTTCTCTACCTTCTCCTCCTCCTCCTTTTCCTTCTCCTCCTCCTCCCCTTCTTCCCTCCCCATCCCCCTCTTCTCCTTTTTCTCCTCCTCCTTCCCCTCCTCCTCTTCTCTTCCTCCTCCCTTTCCTCCTTCTCTTTTCTCCTCCTTCCCCTCTTCCTCTCCTCCTTCTCTTCTCCTCTCCTCTTCCCCCTCTCCTCCTCCTCCTCCTCTCTCTTCCTCCTTCCTCCTCCTCCATCTCTTTCCCCTCTCCCTTCCTCCTCTTCTTTTCTTCTTCCTCTTTCCCTTCTCCTCTTTCTCCTTCCCTCCTCCTTCCTCTCCTCTTCCTCTTCTTTCCTTCTCATCCTCCTCTTTCTCTCTTCTTTCTCTCCTCCTCCTATGTCTCCTCCTCCTCCTCCTCCTCTTCCTCCTTCTTCTCCCCCTCCTTCTTTTTCTTTATGCAAGTCATGGGGCTTGAACTCAGGGCCTGAGAAAGTCCCTGAGCTTCCTTTGCTCAAGACTAGTGTTTTGAGCCACAGCACCACTTCTGGCCCCTTTCTGGTGGTTTATTGGAGATCAGAGTCTCACAAACTTTCCTGCCCGGGTTGGCTTTGAACCGGGATCCTCAGATCTCAACCTCCTGAGTAGCTGGGATGACAGGCGTGAGCCACCGGCGCCTGGTTGTCACTCTATCCCTGACTGTCCGACGCTGACCCCGTGGTTCATCTCTTTGCCAAATTCTAGTTAACCGTGCAGGGGCCAGGTGTTTTGCTTTCCTACTCCCCTCTGGTCATGATAAGTCTGCTTACCTTTTCGAGACTCAGTTTCCCTGAGAGGTAAGAGTGTTAAGCAAGATCCATGCCCTCTCTCCACCCTGGGCGTCTACTATTTCTGGATTGTTTTCCCCCTTCTAAGACGGTAAAGAGATAGGGAGAGGGCATCTTCTGACAGCATGCCAATGCCAACCATCAATACTGTCATCTTCCTTCACTTTGGGTTAGAGCGATGTCACCTCATGTCCCGCCTCTTGCTGATCCAAGCATCTGATTGGCCGAGAAGTGGCTTTGATTAATAAGAAATAGAGGGTGGGGGGGAGGTGGGGGGGGGATGAATTAATCATGACTTAAATGCAGTGCATTTGGCAAACAGCAACAAGAACAAAATCTTTCAGAAGACAAATGCACCAGGGCTGAGAGGAAGAGGTGAAGAAGCAAGGTATAAAGGTGTCCTTAGCCGGGCGCTGGTGGCTCACGCCTGTCATCCTAGCTACTCAGGAGGCTGAGATGTGAGGATCGCAGTTCAAAGCCAGCCTGGGCAGGAAGAGTCTGGGAGACTCTTCAATAAACTACCACTCCTCAAAACAACAACAACCACAACAACAACTTGGAAGTAGAGCTGTGTCTCAAACTAATAGAGCACTAGCCTTGAGCAGAGAAGCTCAGGGAGAGCGCTCAGGCCCTGAATTCAAGCCCCAGGACCAACACACACACACACACACACACACACACACACACACACACACACACACACACACCCACAGAGGGTATTTTTGTGGATGAGAGATTGGGATCCACAGAGACCTGAAGGTTTCCGTCTCTTCTCCCCCCTCCCGCCCCCCATTCTCCATAGGCCTGGGGTGCTTCCCCCCAGGATTAGAGGCTGGGTCCCTTTAAGACTCATCTTCCCACCACCCAGCCCCAGGGCCTGTGCGGAGGTGGACATGCATTATTGAAAGCGCGTTTCAATACCTATTCCCTCTCCTGTAGTGGGTGGCAGTCACAGTTTACATAATCCATCTCTCTGTCCTCCTAGGCAGCTGCGTTCCCTTCTGGCTGAGTGGTTTGAGGAGAGGGAGAGTCGGGGACAGAAAGGAGAGACATGAACTCTGCAGCCTCCCACAGCTCGTGACCAGGGTGTCCAGGCTTGTGGCGGGAAGAAAGGGGCTGTGTGACCCCCCCTCCCACCAAATGCACCGCCTGGTCCCCTTTCTCTGAGACCCACACCCATGACCAGACCTTCCTTGTGCCTCAATTCCATCAACCAACAGCTCCAGGGGTAGCTCTCTTCCTTCCCAGGCCATCCAGGCTCAACACGCTGCAGCTGAGTTCACGGTTTTGCTCCCAACCTATTCCTCCTGTCAATCTTTCTATCCCTTCATCCATCCAGCATCTACCCGTTGAATTATTCTCCATCCATCCATCCATCCATCCATCCATCCATCCAAGAATCCATTCTATCCATCCATCACGTGTGTATTCAACCACACATAGATTCATTTATTTCCCTGTCCACCATCTATCCATTCATCTACCCATCAGATTATTATCCATCCATGATCTATCCATCCTTCCATCCATCCATCCAAGCATTCCATCCACCCATCCATCCACCCATTCATCCATCCATCCATCCGTCCAAGCATACATTCTATCCATCCATCACGTGTGTATTCAACCACACATGAATTCATTTATTTCCCTGTCCACCATCTATCCATTCATCTACTCATCAGATTATTATCCACCCATTACCTATCCATCCTCCTACCCATCCACCCATCCATCCATTCTTCCAAGCATTCATTCTATCCATCTATCACTTATATATTCAACTACACATTGATTCATTCATTTCCCTGTCCACCATCTATCCATCCATCCATCTAGCCATTGAATCATTATTCATACAATGGACCGACCATCCATCCACTCAACCATTCATCCCATCCATCCATCCCTTGTATATTCAATCACTCATTGACTCCTTCATTTACCTATCCACCATCTAGCTGTTCATCTACCCATGGAATTTTTATTCACCCAACTATCCATCTATCCATCAGTTACTCATTGATTCATTTACCTATCCCTTTGTTTACCCATCAAATTGGCACCTATCCATCCATCATCCATCTATCCATCCATCCATCCATCCATCTACTTATCCATCCATTTATCATTCCCACACATCTATCTATCCATCCATCATCTATCTACCCTATCCATCCATCCATCTTATCCATCCATTTATCATTTCCATCCATCATCTGTCCATCTACCTACCCATCCATCCTTCCATCCTATCTGTCCATTTATCTATCCCACCATTTATTCATCCATCATCCATCCATTCATTTATCATCCATTCATCCATCTATCCATTATCCATCCTTCCATCTATTTATCATTTATTCCAACCATCTTCCTCCCTCCCTCCCTCCCTTCCTCCCTCCCTCCCTTCCTTCCTTCCTTCCTTCCTTCTTCCTTCCTTCCTTTCTTCCCATCCTTACATCCATTTGTCATTCACCCATCTATCCACCCGTATGTCTACCATTTAGTGAAAGTTCACTGGAAGTAAGGAAAGGCAGGCAGCAATGTTTGCCTTTTCAAGACTTCAAATCATGTGGTGACAGACTGTATCAAGCATGCTGGGCACGGGGAAGATCGAGGTAATGCAGGGCCTTGTTTGCAAGAACACTTGCTGGGTCCTGGGGGCAGACCCCAGCCCCTCCCCCCTCCGCTTGCTCCCCTTACTCAAGGGGATTTCCCCTTGAGTAAGGTTTCCAGCACCCATTCTCCTTTCTTGTGATGATGGCTTTTGGAGAGGATTTCTCTCTCCCTCTGTGACCAGGTGGGAATGGAGGCATTACCACCAGCTCCAGGCAGGGTATTGTGAGAGCCTTCACTTGGCTGAGAAGATGGGTTAGAATGTTTACTTCCGGCACTCTGCGGGCACCTTGGCCGTATGGTCTGCCCATTTCCATCAGAGCTGCTCTGCCGGGGGACACAAAGTGGCTGTGCTGCTACTTGGAAAGAAAGAGCTTGCCAAACAGTGGGGACATCATAGCAGAGACCAGGGATGAAGGGTCCTGGGTCCTGAGGGTTGATCTAAAGCAGCACCAGACTTCCCCCTACTGCCCCTCACCTTCCCCCCCCCCAGGCTTCAAGGCATTTTCAATGGGGTTTCTGTCACTTACAGTCAAAAGAGCCTTCATTAGCAGTAAAGAGTCTCATTAACAGCAGGAAACATTTCCACATCCTTTGTCTTATTTGATTTTCACAGCAGCCTGGGGGTTGGGAGGGGAGGCTGTTTACAGATGACAAAATGAAAGGCTCGGCGTGTGCAGTGAGCAGACCTCAAAAGACCATGCTTTTGCTCAAGGTACCCTGCATGGGTGGCTCACGCCTGCAATCCCAGCTACTCAGGAGACCGAGATGGGAAGATCACAGTTCAAAGCCAGCTCAGACAGGAGAGTCTGTGAGACTCTTATCTCCAATGAGCCACCAAAAAATGCTGAAAGTGAAGGTGCGGCTCAAGTTGTAGTGTGCCAACCTTGGGGGGAAAAAAGCTAGGTCATGAGTTCTAAACATACTCTCTCTCTCTCCTTTGGTCTGTGGATGGACCCATATGGGCAGGAGAGAGAAAGAAGGAGAAAACAATGAGGTTTCTAAAGGAAGGAGGAGCTCAGATCACAAGTGGGCTATCAAGGTGAAAGGAAGGTAAAATTGCAGCTGTCTATATTCTAGGCATCTGTATGTACTCCTGGACCATGGGACTTCTCCCATAGCCTTCCCATAGTCAGCTCATAGTTAGTAGCATGCAGGCTTCACGATCTGACTAAACCCATGACACCTCCTCCAGGAAGCCCCCCAGGAAGTCTCTCTAGTGATGCTCTCCAGCTCTATCTTTATCTCCTTTATAACATCAAACGGGTCATGACCAGCTTCTCTGTTTCAGTTTATTTATTTATTTATTCATTTATTTATTTATTATTTATTTATTTCCTTTGGACCAGGCAGTAGGTCTGGATGGATGGATGGGTGGGTGGGTGGGTGGATGGGTGAGTGGATGGATGGATGGGTGAGTGGATGGATGGATGGGTGGGTGGGTGGATGGGGTAGATGGGTGGATAGATGGGGTAGATGGGTGGATGGATGGATGGGTGGATGTGTAGATGGATGGGCAGGGTAGATAGGTAGATATATGGATGGTGGGTGATCTTTGAGACCCAGGGACCAACCATGCTCCTCTATCAACCACAGCTTTCTCCTTTATCTTCTCCACAAGCTCTGAGTCTCATTCAAAGCCATTCCTCTACTTGTATCCATCCACCCATTCATCCATCTATCCATCTACCCATCCACCTACCCACCCACCCACCCATCCATCCATCCATCCATCCATCCATCCATCCACACTTCTATCCACCCATCCATCCTCCCATCCATCCACCTATCCATCTACCCATCCATTTATCCCATCCATCCATCCACTCACCCATCCACCCATTCATCTACCCATCCATCCACCCACCCATCCTTCCATCTACCCATTCACCCACCCACCCATCTATCAATCCATCCCAACCATCTATCTCATCCATCCATCCATCCATCCATCCACCCATCCACCTACCCACCCACCCACCTACCCACCCATCCATCCATACTTCTATCCACCCATCCATCCTCTCATCCATCCACCCATCCACCCAGCCATCTATCCCATCCATCCATCCACCCACTCATCCACCCATTCATCTACACATCCATCCATCCATTCTTCCATCCATCTATTGTACTCATCTACTTGTTTATGGTCCATCTCTCTCACTGTGGGGGTGAGGGAGGGTGGGCTAGGGAGGGAGAATCTCCAGGACAGGGACCATTGTTGGCTTCTCCCCAGTGCTGGAAATGCTCGCTACCTAAGTGCTGAGCCAATTTATGAATGGAAGGGAGGTCAGGACAGATGGTTTTGTGTGTGTGTGTGTGTGTGTGTGTGTGTGTGTGAGAGAGAGAGGATGAGAGAGAGAGGGCATCGATGAAGCACTTTATCAAGCAAGGCTCCCCCAAATAACAGCATCTGGGTTCTTAGATGAGAGAGAGAGAGAGAGAGAGAGAGAGAGAGAGAGAGAGAGAGAGAGAGCCCTTGAACTGCAGCTGCAGGAAGATGAACCCACAGTGGGGGTGGGGGGCGTGGAATATGGCTCTGACACCCATCCACCCTCTCTCAGACAGCAAGGAAACCCCAGAAGGGCCAGCTGAAGGCTGAGCTGCCTGGGCGGCCTGTTTCTGACCTTCAGTTCTTTCCTCCTTTCTGAAGAATTCCCTAATCCCCAGATCGGCCTTCCCAAAACCCGGCCTGACATGGGGACCAGATGTGAGTTCTGATCAGAGCCAAGGTCTTAACTTGCTGCTGTCCTGACCTCTGGCTCAGCCCCTTCTCTGACGATCTTAATCCTTCTTAGCAGGCTGAGATAGGAGGATGGAGGTTCGAAGCCAGCCGGGACAAGAAAGTCAGTGAAATCCTTATCTCCATCAAAAGTAACCACCAATTAGCCACCAAACAAACAAAACCCAACCTAGAAGTGGAAGTGTGGTTTCAGTACCAGCACAAAAAGAAAAGAAAATAAGAGAAAGAAAGAAAGAAAGAAAGAAAGAAAGAAAGAAAGAAAGAAAGAAAGAAAGAAAGAAAGAAAATGTGCCAGACACCAGTGGCTCACGCCTGTCATCCTAGCTACTCAGGAAGCTGAGATCTGAGGATCAAGGTTCAAAGCCAGCCCAGGCAGGAAAGTCCATGAGACTCTTATCTCCAATAAACCACTCAGAAAATCGAAAGTTAGAGCTGTGGTTCAAAGCGGTAGAGAGTTAGCCTTGAGCTGAAAAGCTCTGGAACAGCATCCAGGTGCAAATTCTTCCTCCTCCTCCTCCTCCTCTTCTTCCTCCTCCTCCTCTTCCTCCCCCTCCTTCTTCTTCTTCTTTATGAAAATACCATACAGAGGGGTTACAATTCTTCCTCCTCTCCTCCTCCTCCTCCTCCCCCTTCTCCTCCTTCTCCTCCCCCTTCTCCTCCTCCCCCTTCTCCTCCTCCTCCTCCTTCTTCTTCTTTGTGAAAATACCATACAGAGAGGTTAGTTACAATTCCTCCTCCTCCTCCGCTTTCTTCTTCTTCTTCTTCTTCTTCTTCTTCTTCTTCTTCTTCTTCTTCTTCTTCTTCTTCTTCTTCTTCTTCTTCTTCTTCTTCTT
>NW_012267245.1:2419588-2423585 GCF_000151885.1 Dipodomys ordii | reverse complement strand
CTCCTCCTCCTCCTCTCCTTCTCCTTCTCCTCCTCCTCTTCCTCCTCCTCCTCCTCCTCCTCCTCCTTTTTCTTTCTCTTCTTCACTAGGGACAGAGCCCAGGTCTTCACACGTGTGCAGTAACCATCCAGCCTCCAGCCACACTTCCAGCCTGTTCTCAATGATATCATCTTGGGCCCTGAGTGACTCTTACATTGTCTCCTGGACCACTGGTGGCTCGGGTCTATTTTGTAGCAAATGCTGCCTGCTCCAGAAGTCTGTGCCTACCTCACCATGCCCGGCTGCGTGCTCAGCCTCATCTACTGCCACCTGCCCGGTGTCCACTGCATAGTCTTCCTGGCTAACTAGAACCAGACACCTGCTTTACCTCTGTGATGATGGATCCAGTTATCTCAGAGAGCTAAACAGAAGAGAAGGAAATGGGAACTCTCTCTCTCTCTCTCTCTCTCTCTCTCTCTGTGTGTGTGTGTGTGTGTGTGTGTACAGGGATGGAACTCAGGGCCTGGGTGCTGACCGGTGCTCCACTCCTTGAGTTCTACCTCCGTTTTTGTTCTTTTTGGTGGTTAAAGGAAGATAAGAGTCTCTTGGACTTGATTGCCCAGGCTGGCTTTGAACTTTGATCTTCCCATCTGAGTCTCCTGAGTAGCTAGGATGACAGGTGTGAGCCACCAGTGCCTGGCTAAGAACTTACTTTTTTTGCCAGTCTTGGGTCTCGAACTCAGGGCCTGGGCGCTGTCCCTGAGCTTCTTTTGCTCAAGGCTAGCGCTCTACCACTTGAGCCACAGCGCCACTTCTGGCCTTTTCTGTGTATGGGGTACTGAGGAATCAAACCCAGGGCTTCATGCAAGCTAGGCAAGCACTCGACCACTAAGCCACCTTCCCAGCAGAACTTACATTTTTGAGGCTCTGTCTACATGACTGACATTTCGATTGGTATTTTATATAAATGTCTCAAATACCTCCAAGTCTCGCTTGTGTATCTCTGTCACGATTTCCGCCCAGTCAGTACCAGCCACTTACTTAGCATTTCTCCTGAAATGGATTTGCCTTTTACAGACACACAATTTTATCTTCAAAGGAACTGCGGTGTGATTTCCATACATCACACCGTCGGGTGGGAAGGTTTTATATTTCTATCATGCATCCATGGTGCGCTATTAAAATAATAAATGTTCATCCATTTTCCACCTCAAATCATCTTGTATGGTATCCATCACACACACACATCAGATTTGAGAAATGCTTAGCATGAAGATGCTCCTGAGCTGAGCCATACCAATGAAGAGGCTCACGTGGTCACCTCCCTGAAATCCTATTGGTGGAGTGGGAGGCGGGTGGATTAGAACACAGATACTCAGGCTCATTCAACGCTGGGTGCTTATCTATCTACTTATCTATTTATGTGTGTACTGGTTCCAGGACTTGAACTCAAGGCCTATTGGAGATGGCTTTTGGAGATGAAATTTCTCGAACTTTTCTGTCCAGGTTAGCTTTGAAGCCAAATTCTCCAGGTCTCAGCCTCCTGAGTAGCTAGGACTACAGGCATGAGCCATTAGTACCTAGTTTCAAAAGCAATTTTTTTTATTGTCGGTCATGGGGCTTGAACTCAGGGCCTGGGTGCTGTCACTGTTTTTGTTTTTTGTTTTGCTCAAGGCAGGCACTGTACCACTTGGAACCACAGCGCCACTTCTGGTATTCTGATAGCTCACTGAAGATAAGAGTCTCCTAGGCTTTCCTGCCCTGGAGATCAGAGTCTCATGGACTTTCCTGCCCAGGCTGGCTTTGAACCACGATCCTCAGATCTCAGCCTCCTGAGTAGCTAGGATGACAGGTGGGAGCCACTGGGGCTTGGCCAAAGCATTTTTTTTTAATCCAAGGAATCTTTTAAATCTGTGGACGTTCAGTATATAAGACAAATAAGAGCAGGGCTTCCGTTGGCAGAAGTGGGAGGGATCTCATCCTTGAACTCAGTACCTGACGCTTCCATTCATTGCCTAGTGCTCTACTGGTAGAGCCACGCCCCCAACCCCCTCTGGAGAACCTTTCTTAGAAGCCCGAGGCTTTGAGAACTCTCCTCTCTACCCTGCCCTGGAGTTCAGCTTAACTTTTCCTTTAAGGGGGGGGGGATCAGTAGTCGGGGGTGGGGTACAGCTTTGGGGCTTTTGGGTATATCCTATCTTTTCTGGCTGATTCTCTCTTATTGTGGGACGTTGACCAGCCTGATACCTTGAAATTTTCCATCTTGCTATCTTGAAATATTCCACTGGCTTTCGAAGCTGATCTCATTATCCACTCACCAAAAGTTGGCGCCTAAACGGAACTGCATGCGGCCAGAGATGGGGGGGGGTGGGATGTGGGGAGAGGAGGGTGAAATTCTCTCTCACCTGAAGCTTACTTTGTTGCTTTGGGGGAAATGGCTTATGAGATGGGCTGAGACCACCCATCAAGAAGTGCCCCCTTCCACTGGAGGGGAGGGAGGCTGGTCTGCCCCCACCATGTTGCCAGTCTTATCTGACCCAAGTTAGAAGTCAACCCCTGCCCACCTCCCCCCAAAGTCTCTTCTATACCAAGGTTGAGAAGGATCTGTTGTCTGAAGAAGAAAAAAAATATATATATAGAAAGAAGCTGGGAGTCGGAGGCTGAGATCGGAGGATCGGGGTTCGAGGCCAGCCCTGAGGCAGGAAAGTTCCCTGAGACTCTGGAGCTCCATATAAACAGCCAGAAGTGGCAGCCATGGCTCAAAGTGATCGAATACCAGCCTTGAACGAAAGTAGCTCAGGGACAGCACCTGGCCCAGAGTTCAAGCCCCACGACGTGAAAAAAAAACCCTGAAATTCCCTAGACAGTTATTCCTGGGGTTCTTCCATGAAGCAAAGGACCAGATTTCCTAAGCTCCAAGAAGAAGCTTCTCAGTTGGGTGCGTCCATTCCGAAGTTCGAATCTCCCCCAAGTCGCTGCAGTCAGCTCCCTCCAGGCCTAACCAGATCAGCAAAGTCCATGCACATTCGCTCAGTACTGGCTTCGAACCGCCATCCTCAGATCTCAGCTAGGATGAGAGGTGTGAACCTCTCTTGAATGACACTCTTTGAGTCTCACGCATTTGAACACCGAGCGAGGCCAGCCTCAAACTTGTTTCCCTTGAGCTGAGGTTGTGGGGGAACCCTTTGCCCCAGAAAAAGAACTTCCCTTGTGATCGGAGAGGCAGCCTAACCCCCTCAGGCCTGCTCCCCAAGAATTCCCAAAGCCATCCTCCCTGGGACAGGGGTGGGGGTGCGCTTGTACATGAGGAATAACAAAGACCCTGCTATGTAGCAGATGCCTCTAGTCTCGGCAAGAGCCTTCAATAGCCTTTGTGCACAGAGAGTAGGCAGGGGCTAGAATAGAAGCCCAGCCCTCCTTCCCAAAGAATTTAACCCAATCCTAACCCCAAAGCTTGGCGCTTCCTGCTTCTGGGCTCTACATCTCTTAGAATAATCGAAGAGAATCTATCTCTTAAAGGGAAGTAGAGATAGCTATGCCTGTTTTATGAAAGGGTTACTCAAAAAAAATTGGACAATCTGAGGAACTGGGAAGGTGGCTCAGTGGTAGAGTGCTCGCCTAGCATGCATGAAGACCCGGGTTCGATTCCTCAGTACCACAGACACAGAAAAAGCCGGAAGTGGTACTGTGACTCAAGGGGTAGAGTTGGGTGCGTCCATTCCGAAGTTCTAATCTCCCCCAAGTCGATGCAATCAGCTCCCTCCAGGCCCAAGCAGATCAGCAAAGTCAATGCACATTCACTCAGTATGGCTTTGAACCACCATCCCCAGATCTCAGCCTCCCAAGCAGCTCAGGGACAGCGCCCAGGCCCTGAGTTCAAGCTCCAGGACCGACAACAACAACAACAACAACAAAGTTGGAAAATCTGGACAGAGAATGGGAACTTTGAGAGGTAAGACCTGATCATGAGAGAGTCTCTTTTATTTGTGGCTAAAAAATGTTGTCTCTTGTCCCTGTA
>NW_012267245.1:2416610-2419468 GCF_000151885.1 Dipodomys ordii | reverse complement strand
CTCCCTCCCTCCCTCTCTCTCTCTCTCTCTCTCTCTTTCTCTCTTCTTTTTCTGACATATAACCTCTTTTTCTCTCCTTTCTCTCCCATCTCTCTCCTGTCTTATCTTTCCCCTCTGGCTCTATCTCTTTATCTCTATCTTTCTTTGTCTGTCTGTGCCTCTCAGTCTGTCTGTCTGTCTGTCTTGGAATCTCTCTGCCTGTGTCTCTTTTCTGTTCTTTCTTTGCCTTTTCTCTCTCCCTCTCCCCTCATGTCTCTCTCTCTCTCTGTCTCTGTGTCTTTCTGTCTCTCTGTCTCTGATTCTATCTCTGTGTCTGTCTCCCTGTCTCTGTATTTCTCTGTCTGTCTCTGACTGTCTTTGTGTCTGTCTCTCTGTCTGTCTCTATCTGTCTTTGTGTCTGTCTCTCTGTCTGTCTCTGATTCTGTCTCTCTCTCCATCTCTCTGCCTGTCTCTTTGTCTCTGTGTTTTTCCTTTTCTCTGTTATTTTCTCTTTCTCTGTTGTCTGTCTGTCTGTCTCTGTCTTTCTGTCTCTGTCTGTTTCTCTCTGTCTTGGCCTCCATGCCTGTCAATCTGTCTCTGTTTTTCTCTGTCTGTCTCTGGTTCTGTCTCTGATTCTGTCTCTATGTCTGCCTGTCTGTCTTTCTGTTTCTCTGTCTCTGCTTCTGTCTGTCTCTGATTCTGCCTCTGTCTCTGTTTCTCTCTGTCTCTGGCTCCATGTCTGTCTGTCTGTCTATCTGTCTGTCTGTCCTTCTCTGTCTCTGATTCTGTCTCTGTCTCTGTCTCCATGTCTGTCTGTCTGTCTTTCTGTTTCTCTATCTCTGCTTCTGTCTGTCTCTGATTCTGCCTCTGTCTCTGTCCATCTCTGTCTCCATGTCTGTCTGTCTGTCTGTCCTTCTCTGTCTCTGATTCTGTCTCTGTCCGTCTCTGTCTCCATGTCTGTCTGTCTGTCTGTCCTTCTCTGTCTCTGACTCTGTCTCTGTCTCTCTCTGTCTCTGTCTCCATGTCTGTCTGTCTGTCTTTCTGTTTCTCTGTCTCTGCTTCTGTCTGTCTCTGATTCTGTCTCTGTCTCTGTTTCTCTCTGTCTCTGGCTCCATGTCTGTCTGTCTGTCTGTCCTTCTCTGTCTCTGATTCTGTCTCTGCCTCTCTCTGTCTCTGTCTCTGTGTCTGTCTGTCTGCCTCTGTGTCTTTCTCTCTGTCTGTGTCTCTTTCTCCCTGACTGACTCTGTTTCTCTCTCTGTTGGTCTCTGTCTCTGCATGTCTGTCTGTCTGTCTCCCTGTCTCATTCTCCCTCAGTTGTGCATGGTAACAATGAGGCAGGAAACTGCGAGGTCTAGAAGAGGAGGCCGGGAGCCCAGCCTGGGATTCCTCAGCCGCAGCGCAGCCGGGGTGACTCAGCAGCACAAATAGCCCCCATCTGGATACACAGCCATAACCATGGCGATCAAGAGAACGCCACGCACACACACACACACACACACACACACACACACACACACACACACACACTCCCTCCCCTCACAGTGAGCAAATATGCGCTCACTGTGTGCTAAATACGAGCTGGCCTGGAGACGTCCCTCCTCTTAAAGAGACTATTTGGTATGAAACTCAAGACTGTTTATTTAAAGCCGCAAGTGTACAACTCGGCGCCTTGCAATTATTGGCAGTGGGTGGCGGGGAAGCAAGGCATGCTGGGAGCGGTCCAAGCCTGGCCGGCCACCTGCGGGAGGGGCTGAGGTTGCCTCTGCATCTTTCTCCTCTGGTAAGAGACCATCAAGGGGGGGATGTCTCCCCCCAAACCACCCACACCCCCAAAACACATGAGACCCAGCCATGGGGTGGGGAGGAAGTTGGGAGCCATGATTCAACAGAAAGAGAACACACCCCACTGATATTCTGGGTCATTCATTGACTCATTCATTCATTCATTCATGAAACATAGGCCACTGAGAAGAGAAAGCAAGCCGGAATTCGGCTGTGCATTGGCACAGGACCATCCTTCTCTGAGCTTCCATTTCTTTGTGTGTACTAACCTCAGGTTTGGGGGTGAGAGTGGGGAGGGGGGGCGCAGAACCTTCCAGAAAGCACAGCTCTGACGACGCAGCCTGACACCCCGGGGCCACGCTGTTCAGCTAAGCCAGCTCAGTCTAATTTTGGGGGGTGTGCCTGGTGATCGGTCGCAGGACCAGCACAGCCATCAGGAACACCTCCCCTGCCACCCCCCCCCAGGGTTATGACCCTCTGCAGCATCCTTACCTTGAAGCTTGCTGGCCGAGCTGGGCTGCGGACGCCTTTAGTCTCAGGGCAGAGCAGGAGGTGCGTCCGCTGGGCACAGATTCCTGGAGAGAGGATTTGGAGATGAGGATCGTGGTCTCCTGAAGGGGCACGGGGGAACCCTAGATGCTAATGAAGTCACGCCCTTACTACCCCCATGGCCACAAAGAGGCTCCGTCTGGCTTCAGACCCAACCTTGCCTAATCGGGTCCTGCTTTCCTAGTTTGTTCTGTGGTTCGAGGTAACACTTGGATCATACCACCATCCGGGCTGCTGTTAACAGCACTGAGTCCCCCTAATCGATATCAAGGAAGAGACTTTATTGTCAGAGATGTTTTATTTTCAGCTCAGGTTTGGGGGGACATCTATTACAGCTCTATGGCCTCAGTTTCTTCCTCTGTAACATTTTTGCTGGGCCTGGGGCTTGAACTCTGGGCCTGGGCACTGTCCCTGAGCTTTTGTGTACTGTTAGCTCTCTACCATTTAAACCACAGCTCTACTTCTGGGTTGCCTTCCTTCCTTCCCTCCCTCTCCCCTTCCTTCCTCCCTTCCTCCCTCCCTCCCTTCCTTCCTTCCTTCCTTCCTTC
>NW_012267245.1:2405463-2416385 GCF_000151885.1 Dipodomys ordii | reverse complement strand
TGTCCCATATTGGGGCTTGAACTCAGGGTCTTAAACTCTTACATAGCTTTTCTGCTCAAGGCTGGCGCTCTACCACTTAAGTCACAACCCCAGCTCCCAGCTTTTTGGTAGTCAGTTGGAGAAAAAAAAAAGACTTTCCTGCCCAGGCTGGCTTCAAACTACAATCCTCAGATCTCAGCCTCCTGAATAGCTGGGATTGCAGATATGAGCTACCAAGTATGCATCTAGAATTTGTTTATTCTTTTTGGTAAAACATGGTAGTGTGTTGTGTTACCCAAAGGGTTCCAGCAATCAGTGGAAGTGGTATACTGTGTTTGATCAACACTAAAGAGCTATATAAACCGGGCACTGGTGGCTCACACTTGTAATCCTAGCTACTCAGGAGGCCTGGGTTCAAAGCCAGCCCAAGCAGGAAAGTCCATGAGACTCTGATCTCCAATGAACCACCAGAAAACCAGAAGTGGCACTGTGTGGCTCAAGTGGTAGAGCGCTCGCCTTGAGCTGAAGAGCTGAGGGACAGCGCCTAGGTCCACCACAGACAAAAACAAACCAAAACAAAACAAAAGAGCTGCATAAATGTCACCATATGGGCCTGTGGTACCTTCCTCTATTGTCACATGGGCTGTTCGCAGCAGCCATTTATTTGTGCCTCCACCGCCAGAAGCAGCAGCAGCAACAAGAACAACAAACATTGGTTGAACACTTCCTCCTTGGTCAAGTGGTTTTCAAGTGTTTTCCCAAGCATTTTCCCGCCTCCGCAGCCCCTTTACATTTCTTGCTGTTATTATTTGCATTTTTTTTTCCAGAGGAACACACTGAAAGATGCATAGGGAGACAAGTAGAAAGAACGTTTGACCTGATTCCCCGGGTTTAGAACACGTGCATTCACAAATCAAATGGAAACTCTCCATCCCAGGAGCTCTTCTCTCCATCCTGCCTTTCCCCGCCCCCCTCGCCTCTCGTCTCAACTCTGGAACCGACCACGCAGTAGGGCAAGGAAGGCGCGATCGCCATTTTAACCAGCACCTCTTGTAAGCCAAGAACCAACCAGCCAGCTCGGTGGTGGATTTATCACGCCTGCCAAGCGCCGGCGGGGGGGCGGGGGGGAGGGGCGGGTGGAAATGAAGCTTTGGATGTGCTGTAGCTGAGAATCTGTGTGTCTGTCATCGACTCCCTGGTGCTGATGGCCGGTGGACATCACTTGAAAGGGTCAGGCCTGAGAGGACATCAGCCATCAGCTCATCCAATCAGCTTCACATTCACAGATGGGGAAGGAGGGGTCTGAGAGGTGATACCACTCTTAAGATCCCTTCAAGACTCAGCATAAACCCAGCCCTCTCCACCCTGCTGTGCGGTCAGGCCTTGCTCTAGGCCTCTGTCTGCCCTGTGAGGAACGGGCCAGGGCCTCTGAGGCCTTCACTAGCAGCTCTTCCTTACTATCAGCTCCTGGGGTGCAGACAGATGCGCTTCCCAACACTGGCTTTGCCTGAGAAGAGCCTGGGCCCAAGGCAGCGTCCCTCCCACTAAACAAACATCCACAGCTGGGATTGGCCTGCTTATCTGTCACTCATCCCACCAGGTACATCCTGTCCTAGCTCCTCTTTGTCTTCTTTTTAAAGTGATATTTAATTCATCCTTGGTTTGGGAGTATCTATCTCTCTATCTCTCTATCAATCAATCAATCAATCTATCAATCTATCTATCTATCTATCTATCTATCTATCTATCTATCTATCTATCTATCTATCTATCTATCCATCCATCCATCCATCCATCCATCCATCTATCTATCTATCTATCTATCTATCTATCTATCTATCTATCTATCTACGTATCTACGTATCTATCTACCTATCTACGCGTCTGTCTGTCTGTCTATCTTGTGTTGGGATTGGGGCTTGAACTCAGTTTCTTGCTCTCATTTGTTTTTTTTCCCACTCCAGGCTGGCGCTCTACCACTTGAACCACTCCTCTTTTTTTCTGGTTGCTTCCTTGGAGATAAAGAGTCTCACAGACTTTTCTTCCCAACCCTTCCCCCACCCACCCCCCAAGCTGGCTTTGAACCTCGATCCTCAGATCTTAGTCTCCTGAGTAGCTAAGAGTACAGGCAAGGGCCACTAGCATTGGAGCGTTTAAAAAACATGGCAGAAGTGGAGGGACAAAGGGTGAACAAATGCAGCCGTGGTCCTCACTGGACACCATGCGGAAAATGAACTCTGCAGCTTGTGGGTGGGGACGGAAGGGAAAAACTGGGAGAGAGCGAGGGAAAGGGGTGACATGGTCCAAAGAGAAATGTACTGGTGACCTCATTGTCATCCCTCTGTCCATCACCTTTATGGTCACAATAAAAGATTAAATAAAAAACCTAAAAAGCTAAAAATAAGATACAAAATACTATTTATCACGAACAACTGAGTTTCTAATCATCTGATTAATTTTTTTCTTTTGCCAGTCCTGGGGCTTGAACTCAGGGCCTGGGCGCTGTCCCTGAGCTGCTTTTGCTCAAGGCTAGCACTCTACCACTTGAGCCACAGTGCCACTTCTGGCTTTTTCTGTGTCTGTGGTACTGAGGAATCGAACCTGGGGCTTCGTGCATGCTAGGCAAGCACTCTACCCACTGAGCCACCTTCCCAGCCCTGATTCAGTTTTGCAGTAGGCAGGGTCCTTTCTCCCTGGCCCTGCCCTGGTCTTACCCAGTCCTATATCTACCTCCCCTTCTCTCTCTTTCTCTTTTGCTCTGTCGCTCTCTCTCTCTCTCTGCATTAGGGATGCTGCCGGCAAAGCACTTCCAAATCCACGGGCAGCCGGCTGGTGGATGGATTTTGTCTCAGCAGGTGAGTCCTGAGATACTGGGCTTGGTCTGCCCTTTGGCTGACCTGTTGTAGAGATGGCAGGGATGGCTCTGGGGCGGCAGGAAGGATCATGGGATTTCTCTGCTGTGGGCCACACCCTTTCTCTCCCCTCACCGGGTACTCGGCTCAAGGTAAGTGATGTCACACAGTGTACCACCTGTGTGATCGCCCACCCCCCTCCCCCCCATTAAACTTCCACCTACCGCTCTCTTCCTTGCTCTTTGATTTTTATTTGAAAACATTTTCGGTGCTCAGTGGCTTGAACCCAGACTCCTGTACACACACAACACCCCAGGATGGGCAAATCTGGACTCCTCCTGTCTCTTCCCTCAGAGTAGCTGGGATTATAGGAGTGCTCTACCATGTCCGGCTGTGCACATTTCTATTCTACAACCTTGTCAGGTTCCCCCTCTCCCTGTCAGGCCCCAGGGCATCTGTTTGGATGCTTGCTCCATAACCAGCCTCTTTTCCTCATTGAGATGTCAGCTTCAGCAGCTCTTCCTTGAAGTTTTCCCTTTCTAAAAACATTTACAGCCGGGTGCCGGTGGCTCACGCCTGTCATCCTAGCTACTCAGGAGGCTGAGATCTGAGGACTGCGGTTGGAAGTCAGCCTGGGCAGGAAAATCTGTGAGACTCTTATCTCCAATAAACCACTCAGAAAACTGGAAGTGGCGCTGTGGCTCAAGTGGTAGAGCGCTTGCCTTGAGCTGAAAAGCTGAGGGACAGCGCCCAGGCCCAGAGTCCAAGACCCACAATTACATTCTCTGCAGTACTCCATCTTCTTCTTCCTCTCTAAGCAGTTTCTAGGACTTGACAGAATTATTTTTTTGTGTGTGCCAGTCCTGAGATTTGAACTCAGGGCCTCGACACTGTCCTTGAGCTTTTATTTTATTTTATCTTCTTTTGCTAAAGGCTAGCTATTTACCCTTTGAGCCACAGTTCCACTTCCAACTTTTTGGTGGTTTATTGGAGATAAGAGTCCCATGGACATTCCTGCCTGGGCTGACTTTGAACTGTGATCCTCAGATCTCAGCCTCCTGAGTAGCTAGGATGAGAGACATAAACCACTGGCGCCTGGCTGGGCAGAATGATCTTTACATTTGCTTGTTTACTTCCCGTCTCCTCGCTAGCACAGGAGCTCTTGTCTGCTTTATTTACCTCCCCAGCTCTTCAAACAAGTACTGGCTCACATAGGTGCTCAGCCTCAGGCTGATGACTCCGGGAGCCATTCCCTGGGCTTCTACCCCAGGTTTAGAACACAAGATAGCATCTCTAATCCTGAAGAGGGCTGAGGGCCTGGATGTGTGCAGTGCCATACTGAAGACATAGCTCAAATGGTAGATAGGGTGTTCACGTAATATTTGCAAAGGTTCAATTCCCAAGTACCACCAACCGCCCCCCCTCACAAGCTCCATGGAGTTTCCTCAAAGAACTAAACATAGATCTTCCTTATGACCCAGCCATACCACATCTACCTAGGCATCTACCCAGAACAGCACAAGCCAGGAGACCCTAAAGACACCTGCACAACCATGTTCATTGCTGCATGAGTCACAATAGCCAAGTTGTGGAAACAGCCCAGCTGCCCGACAAAGAGAGGAGCCAAAAAATGTGGAACCTAGACACAATGGAATTTTACCCGGTCATTAGGAAGAATAACATGATGGCATTTGGAGGGAAATGGATGGGCCTAGAATAAATCATGCAAAGTGAGGTAAGCCAAGCGCAGAGGACAGGTGGTGTATGCTCTCTCTCTCATATGTGGAAGTTGGATCTAAAATACATTGGGGCATGGTAAATTATACAGGACTCTAGGCATTCACACATAGTGAGACCAAACGAGGATACTCTTTTTTGTTGTTGTTGTTAGTCGTGGGACTTGAACTCTGGGCCTGGGCGCTGTCCCTCAGCTCTTCAACTCAAGACTAGTACTCTATCACTTGAGCCATAGCGCCACTTCTGGTTTTCTGGTGGTTTATTGGAGATACGAGTCTCACAGACTTTCCTGCTCGGGCTGGCTTTGAACTGGGATCCTCAGATCTCAGCCTCCTGAGTAGCTAGGATGACAGGCATGAGCCACCAGCGCCTGGCTCAAAGGAAGATACTCTTAAGAGAGGAACAGAAAGGCATGATGGTTGTGTGTCTCTTCTCATACAAAATAATAGTTATTGAAATGAACTCCAGGAAATGGAAACAAGAATTATTTTTGTTCTTTTTGGCAGTTTTTGTTTTCTTCTCTCTCTGTCCTGTGTGTTCTTGATCTGTCTTTGGGAGGGTAAGGGATGGTACAGAAATGGAGGGATGTAACAGGGGTCCACACTAGATGCTATGTGGAAAATGAACTATACAGGTTGGGAAGGTGGCTTAGTGGTAGAGTGCTGGCCTTGCATGCATGAAGCCCTGGGTTCGATTCCTCAGTACCACAGACACAGAGAAACCCAGAAGTGGTGCTGTGGCTCAAGGAGTAGAGCACCAGCCTTGAGCAAAAGCAGCTCAGGGACAGCCCCCAGGTCCTGAGTTCAAGCCCCAGGACTGATCAAAAAAGAAACAGGAAGACAAAAAGAAAGACATGTTTGCACCGGACCCCCCCCCCGGATTTGTAAAACAAAATAAATCATGCTGTGAGGCCAGGAAGGATGCTGCTTGGTTCTCGGATGATAAATGGGGAGCTCAGAATGACAAGACTTGTCTAACTACCGCCCAGCCCTAGCATTGGACGTCAATGCCCGTGGCCTGGGCTGCTTCCCACAGGAGGAAGCCCCGTCCCGTCCTGCTCAGAGTGGGCTTTCAGTACTGACAGCTGCAGCGCTTAGCATCTCTTGCAACCGCTGCTTGAACCCCAAGACCCCGTTTGCCCGGCCTGATTGTCACAGCTTTCTGATGGGAGATTCTAATGGCTGAGTTTCTTTCTCTCTCTCTCTTTTTGGTGGAACACAGAGCTGCTGCTCTTGTGACTATCGAGATACTTTTTTTTCCCCTTTCTTTCTTATTTCCCTTCCCTTCTCTCGGTGGCGGCGACGGCAATTACGGCTCAGATTGTCTGGGGAATGGTTTTGATCTGCCAGGCCCTTTCCCAAGGTTAACTTCTGAACCCCGAGCAGCTATGCCTGTGGCGGCTTCAGGAGGAGGGGGTGGTAAGGGGGGGCAGGATAGGGGATGGGGGTGTCTTTTGTCACAAGGGAATCTTCTCGCTGATGAATCACCAAAAAGCTGGAAGTGGAGCCAGGGCTTCAAGTGGCAGAGCGCCCGCCTTGAGTGAAAGGGTCAGACAGCACCCAGGCTCTGAGTTCAAGTCCCAGTGCCTGTGTGTGTGTGTGTGTGTGTGTGTGTGTGTGTGTGTGTCTCCGTCTCCTGCTCTTGTTTTTCTTGGACCAGTAGGGGAGATGGAGGGTGGATAGCTGTGTGACTATAGCTAAGTATCTTTTCCTCTCTGGGCCTCTGGGTTTTTAACCTCATTCTCTACAGCCCCCAGCCTCTATCCTTAAAAGCTACATTGCTTTACAGGGCTGAAGGGCTTCTCTGAGTGAGGGCTCAAGACCCCTAGAGTTTGATCTCCTAGTCTCAGTTTAGTAGTGTCCTTAAAACCAGCCAGTAAGGCGGGTATCGGTGACTCCTGCCTATTATCCTAGCTACTCAGGAGGCTGAGATCCGAGGATCGCGGTTCAAAGCCAGCCCAAGTAGGAAAGCCCAGGAGACTCTTATCTCCAATAAAAATCACCAGAAAACCAACAGTGGCGCAGTGGCTCGGGTGGTAGAGCGCTCACCTTGAGCTGAAGAGCTGAGGGACGGCGCCCAGGCCCAGAGTTCAAGTCCCACGACCGACCAAAAACAAACTAACAAAAAAACAGCCAGCAAAACTCCACAGCCTTTTGCATAAAGTCTCCAAATCTGGCTCAGGGGGGGGTCTCTGCATGATCAAATCCTGCCCACTTCCTGCCCTGTCTGCTGGCATTTTTCCTCCTCCAACGACGCTGACTTCCTGCCAGGCTACACAATCAGTCAGGCCAGCCTTGAATTAGGGCCTCTGCCAGAGCGAATTCTTTCACCTGGAATATTCTTTCCTGGCTTCACATGGCCGACTCCTTTGTCGACCTCTTTCCCCCTTTGTCAGTGGTCTATATGTTTCCCCACTGTTGTTAACACCTATTACGAGTCTCTAAGTGCCTTGCTAAGGGAGAAGCCACTCCATGGACCCCGGGCCCTGTGGGATTCTGCACGTCTGGTCTCTACCAGGTCTAGGGTATAGAGCTCCATCTCAATCAGTGTCTTACCCAAGCTGACAAATCGCCCGAGCAGAAATCTAGCCTCTTGATTTCCTTCCATCGTTTGGTAAGAGCTCCCAGAAGTGAGGTAGTTTCCTTGGCTCCTAGCATGCATCTTACGTGTCTACCCACACACAGCTTAAGGGAAGTTCATGGACCGCGAACCGCCCTGTTCCATAGGTAAGGGTCTCCCTGGAAAGTCCGATTGCTTCCTGCTATAGTCCAAGCTTTGGAGCTCAGGCTGAGGCACAGAGATCTACCACAGCTGTTGTAATTCATCAGCAACTGGAGAAATGTTAGGCTTTTTTTTTTTTAAAAACAAAGGGGTGGGTAGGGGGCAAAACTCTGCTCCCTGAACACATCAAAGGGGCTAAAGCCCAATTCAGAGATGAAGAAGAGAAGGTTTACAAGTCAGTCATCTGGTTAAGGGTAACAGTGAGTGGGGGAAAAAGATAAAAATCCACAGCATTCAGGTGTGGGTGTCCAAGCAGAGAGCTCTTTGCGAATGAGAATCAAGGAGCCCGCTGAGAGAGAAGTACAAAGACCAGAAGTCGGAGTCACTCAGCTCTCTTCAAGGAACTTCAAATAGCCTGGCGCTGGTGGCTCATGCCTGTAATCCCAGCCACTCAAGAGGCCTGAGGATTGTGATTCAAAGCCAGCCTGAGTAGAATAATCCATAAGACTCTTATCTCTAACTAACCAGCTAAAAGGCTGGGTGTCAGTAGCTCACGCCTGTCATCCTAGCTACTCAGGAGGCTGAGATGTGAGGATTGTAGTTTGAAGCCAGCCTGGGCAGAAAAGCCCCCCATGAGATTCTCATCATGAATTAACCACTCAAAAACTGTAAGGGGCACTGTGGCTCAAGTGGTAGAGGGCTAGCCTTGAGCACAAAGAGGTTCAGAGACAGTGCCTAGGCCCTGAGTTCGAGTCCCACAATGGATTTTGAAAAAACTAACCAGCAAAAAGCTGGCCCAAGTGTAGAGTGCCAGTCTTGAGGGGAAAAAAGCGAGGCTCTGAGTTCAAGTCTCAGGACCAACACCCCCCCCACACACACAAAATTATGGAAGAAAACTTGATCAGGACATGTTAAAGGCCAATTGTCATGCATGCCTATTCTTTTTGTTATTGTTGGTGGTGGTGGTGGTTGTGGGGCTTGAACTCAGGGCCTTGGGGCTGTCCCTGAGGGGTTTTTTTGGGGTTGTTTTGTGTTTTTGCTCAAGGCTAATAATGCTCTACCACGTGGACCCACAGTGCCACTTTGATTTCCTGGTAGTTAATTGGAGATAAGAGTCTCATGGACTTTCCTGCCCAGGCTGGCTTTGAACCATGATCCTCAGATCTCAGCCTCCTGAGTAGCTAGGATGACAGGCGTGAGCCACAGGCGTCCAGCTAACCATATTCTTGAGAACCAGCAAGTCATCTCTTTGCTCTTCCTACCTCCTTCCAGTTTGTGTGAGCTCAAGGACAGGATCCGGCCTCCCTGTGGGGTGCCTCCCATCCTGAGGAACCCCAAGGCTGAATCTTCTAGGCAACATGGTGCACTGTGAAGCCTGGTATACTACCACTTCAAAGATGACGGCCCTGGTATCCAGCACTAGGGAACTGTGGGTAAGTCCCTCCCCTTTCCTCAGCCTTGTCCTATCAGAGGCGGCTGCAGGAGTTCCAAACGCCTGGTTTCCAGAACTTTCTTTTTTTTTCACTTAAGTAAACAGTGTGAAATGTATTTGAAAGTGAAAGAGGAGCCGAGAAAGGAAAGCAAGACTCCCCATTGGGAGAGGGGCCCAAAGAGGAGTCCAATGAGTCCTCTTGGAAGGTTTTATGTTTTGGGGTAGTTTTTCTTTTGTAAATGCCCATCCTGGGGCTTGAACTCAGGGCCTGGGCCCTGTCCCTAAGCTCCTTTTGCTCAAGGCTAGTGCTCTACTACTTGAGCCACAGTTCCACTTCTGTCTCTTCCTTCCTTCCTTCCTTCCTTCCTTCCTCCTTCCTCCCTTCCTCCTTCCTTCCTTCCTTTCTCTCTTTTTCTTTCTTTCTTCCTTCCTCCATCCCTCCTTCTCTCTCTCTCTCTCTCTCTCTCTGTGCTTCATTGGAGATAAGAGTCTCATGGTCTTTCCTGCCCTGAGTTGGCTTCAGACTGTGATCCTCAGACCTCAGCCTCCAGAGTAGCTAGGATGACAGGTGTGAGCCTCTGAAGGGCAGAAGATATATCAAACCTAAGTCAGTGTGTGTGTGTGTGTGTGTGTGTGTGTGAGAGAGAGAGAGAGAGAGAGAGAGAGACAGACAGAGAGAGAGAGAGAGAGAGATGTGAATATGTGTGTAGAGGACAAGTATGAACATAAATGAAACCCAGTTGGCCAACTAGTTAAAGCCCAATGACGCATTCATCATACAATTCTATTCATTCAAAATATATTTAAAAGATGCCACCTGCAAAGGCCCTGTGGAGAATGGCTCTGGTCTCTTAGTCCAGTCTCCATCCTGTGGAACCTTCTGGCATGGTGGCCTAGCCCTGGTGGCTTGTGATTTCACACCTGGGGGCCGGGGGTTGAGGTGCTTTACACACAGTGCTCTGTCCAACGCACTTTCCCTCCGTTTCCCTCGCAGCCCTCGGCTTCGGCAAACCCCCGAGCCTCGTTTACTAGCGGGATCGCTTTTTCACACCCTACTGCTACTCTGCAGTTTTTTCTCTTTTCTTTTCCAAGCCCCAAGACTGGGGCTTGAACTCTGGGCCTGGGCACTGTCCCTGAGCTTTGGCTCACAACTAGTGCTCTACCCCTTGAGCCACATCACATCGCTTCCAGCTCTTTCTGTGTCTGTGGTGCTGAGGAATCGAACCCAGGGCTTCATGCATGCGAGGCGAGCACTGTACCCCTGAGTCACCTTCCCAGCCCCTGTGGGCATTGGTTTTTAAATAAGACTCCTCTCCCATGAAGAGTCTAGCACCACAGTCCCAGGAGTTAAGAAGCCTGTTTTGTTTTTGTTTTGTTTTTTAGGTCCAAATTATCCAGTGACCTTGGGCAAATCACCTCTTGGCGCCCTCCCCTCGCCTCCCCTCAACTCCCACCCCCAAGTCCCGTCTCCCAGGGAGACCGTGAGTGATGGGGAGGAGCACGTGACCCGAGGCAGGGAGGGAGGGAGGGAGGGAGGGAGGGAGGCCCCGCCCAGCTACCAGAGGCCAGGACGGGTGAATCAGAGATTCTGGCGGAGCTGGCTCTGCTGTGGGGGAACCTCCCAGCTTCTCCTGACTCCTGGCAACCTCCTGCCTGTCCCCTCCTCCCCCTCCATCCTCCCCCCTCCTCCCCTCCCTCTCTCTTTCTGGCAGGTTGGGATTTCTGCGGAGGAGGGGGTGGGTGGGAGGGTGTGGGGGGGTCTCCCCCTTCTCCGTGCCTCGGGGTGCGGCTTCCCCCTCCCCCCCCACGCCGTTGCTCAGCCCCCACCCCATTCTCCTACCCCCACCAAACACGGAAACTCAGCCTCACACTTTCTAGGGATGTTCCGGGCGCAGCCAGAGCCGGCGATCGCCGCGCGCTCGCTCTCTCTCTGGCTCTCTCGCTCGCTCGCTCTCGCTCGCTCGCTCTCGCTCGCTCGCTGTCGCCCCGAGCTGGGCCCCCAGGCAGCGGGGAAGGGGAAGCCGCGCGCTGCCGGCCGCCACCCGAGCCCACGCTGAGGCCCAGCTTCGCCCCATCCGCGCGGAAGGGGGGAGCTGGGGGGGAGGGGAGGGGCCTGACTCCCTCCCCCGGGGGAGAGGGGAGGGTATGGGGGGGAGGAAATCCCCTGCTCCCCTCCCTCGCCCCGACATCGGTGCCGATCA
>NW_012267245.1:2395171-2404258 GCF_000151885.1 Dipodomys ordii | reverse complement strand
GGAGCCGTTGGCGGCAGGAATGCAAAAGAGCACCAGCAGCAGAGGTGGCTGAGAAATCAGGAAGGAGGAGTTCCCCTGTGTCTTCAAGTTTGGGCACTTGGGAGGGGGGTTGTCTGTTGCTAGGGCATCCTGACTTGAAACCTCTCTCTCTCTCTGGGATCCATAACCCACCTGTCCTTTAGGGAGCTCCACTCCCTCGTTGGTCTTAACTCTAGTCCCTCCTGTCTGTCTGCCATCAAACAGACCCCAGGGAGATCTTGCTAGAGGGCGGCTATTTTTAAGCGCTTCAGCAGACAGCCTCACAGCCTTGCTTTGTTCCCGTGGAGTTCACATCAGGGCAGAGAACCATTCATTCGAAACAAGCTCACCCCAGGGCCTTCGCACCTGCTGTTGGTGCTCTTTGGTCTGACAGCTTCTGTTGAACTTGCACGTTTAAGTGTTTTCCTTCCCAGTATTTTTTTTTTTTCTGTCTTCTGCTTTACGTGCCGGCACTGAGGCTTGAACTCAGGATCTTTCACTTGCACTTAGCTTTGGTTGCTCCACACTGGCGCTCTACTACTTGAGCCACAGCACCACTTCCGAGTGTTTTCATTCCAAGTGAGCAATCTGACTCCTACTCAGTCCCTCCTGGCCCTCATCTCCTTTAGCCTCAGTGTGGCTCTGCTAGGGATGTGAATCACTTCCAGTATATCATAAACACTCACACATTTGTACCCCCGCCTACTAGACTCCTTTAACAACAACAACAACAATAAGGAAACAAACCTAGCTGAGCACCCGTGGCTCACGCCTGTCATCCTAGCTACTCAGGAAGCTGAGATCTGATGATCGGGGTTCAAAGGCAGCCCAGGAAGGAAATTCTGTAAGATTTTTTTTTTTTTATCTCCAATGAACCTCCAGAAAGGCAGAAGTGGCGCTGTGGCTCAAGTGGTAGAGTGCTAGCCTTGAGCGAAAATGCTCAGGGACAGTGCTCAGGCCCTGAGTTCAAGCCCCATGCACATCTGTGTGAGTGCATGTACGCACACACACCCACACCCACACCCACAAAGAGTGGTTCTATATTTTTTTGTTTTTCCGTCTCCTGGCAGGATGACAGACACATAGAGATTCAATGATGTCTGCTGAATATTTGGGGAACTAGAAAGCAGAGCTCAGAGGGGCAGCCTGTTCTTTGTGGTCACTTATTTGATTTACTTTCTTTTTCAGTTCATTAGTTTTGTGTGTGTGTATGTGTGTGTGTGATAGTCTTGGGCTTGAACTCAGGGGTCTGGGCCTTGACTCTTAGCTTTTGTGCTTAAGGCTAGCAATCTATCACTTGAGCCACAGTTTTCCATTTCTGGCTTTTGGTGATTAATTGGAGGTAAGAGTTTCATGAACTTTCTTGCCTGGCCTAGCTTCAAACCACGATCCTCAGATCTCAGCCTCCTGAGTAGTTAGGATGTGAGCCACCCGTACACAGCTTGTTATTTGTTTTGAGACAGATTCTCACTATGTTAGTCCAGGCTAGACTGGAACAGTTGATCCTCCTGCATCAGCCTCCCCAAGCGCTGGGATTGCAGGTGTGTGCTCCCATGCCTGATGCTCACTGTGTATCTATGTGTTCATCACAGCCTTGCTCAATTTCACATGGCAGCCTCTCTGCCTTGTCACCGACTCGCCCATGAGTCAGAAGCTCCCTCTAGGATGTGTACAAGGCTGCTTTAAAAACAATGATTAAAAAGAACTCACGGCTGGTCTCTCTGCCTAGCACTTTTACCATCTTGACTCACGGGTCCCATCCTCATTGTCACTTAGATTTTTCTGTGGTTGTTGAGAGAGAATGGGAGAGAGAGAGAGAATACGGATACAGTACACAGATATATATATATATATATATATGTGTGTGTGTGTGTGTGTGTGTAGAGATACAGAGATACATATATAAATATAGATATATAGTTAGATATAAATATATATATATAGATGTGTAGATATATATAAATGTATATGTATTATTAAATATGTATATATTATATAGATAACATACGTGTACATAAATACATGTACATAATATATTTAATATACATAATATATAAATTATAAATACCTAGAGAATACACAGAGGTACAGAGAGAGATAGACAGAGAGATGGAGATATATAGAGATACATGGAAGGAGAATAGAGGAAAAGGCAGAGGAGGAGGAGGCTGGAAAAGGGGAGGAGAGAGAGGATGAGGAGAAGGAGGAGGAGGGAGGGGAAGAAAGGGGAAGAGGATGGAGAGGAGGAGAAGGGATGGGGAGGAGGAGGAAGAGGAGGAGGAATGGGGGAGGAGGAGGGGGAGAGAGGAGGAGGAAGAGGAGGAATAGAAGAGGAAGAGAAGGAAGAGGTGAAGGAGGGAGGGGAGGAGAAGGAGAGAGGGAAGGAGGAGGAGGAGGAATGGGGGAGGAGGAGGAGGAGGAGGAGGAGGAGGACTTCCATCCTCAAGTCCTGGTTGTCAATAATCTAATGGCAGTTGGGCTTGCTGATCTGTAACTCAGTTTGGTTTCCCTGGGGCCCTGCGGGGAACATGTTCAGCCCCTAATAGGGAAAGTCTCAGAAATGAAACTGTGAGTTTACACCAGAAAAAGAGTGCTGTGCACGCTGGGCTTGCAGTTCTTAGGGAACTGGCTTCTCCACCCTGCTCAGAGCCCTCTCACCCCCAGCATCTGGTTTGGTGTTTCTGGCAGTGTTGGCTGGCAGGTGTGATTCTGTCCCCTTGGAACGCCTCCTGCCCAGGGACCCATGCTGTGGGCCTAGAACTAAGACCTTCAGGGTCCCCCCTTCAGAGTACAGACAGTGTGGGGAGCAGTGCAATCTGATAAATGCCCAGGAGTCTAGCTACTCAGGAGGCTGAGATCTGAGGATCGTGGTTTGAAGCCAACCCGGGGAAGAAAAGTCTGTGACACTCTGATCTCCAATTAATCAGCAGAAATGGAGCTGTGGCTCAAGAGGTAGAGTGGGAGCCTTGAGCAAAAAAAACCAAAATAGCTCAGGGACAGTGCCCAGGACCCAAGTTCAAGCCCCAGTACACACACACACACACACACACACACACACACACACACCCCAAAACAAAGCAGGCATCTAGTTACCCCCATAGCAACAACAGTGGAACAATCCAAAACAATTTGCAATGATGAGCTTCTACCCATATTGGAAACATCACTCTAAAAATGGTTGGACCTTCATCTCCAAGATGACTACAGAATAATGAGCTCCTTCGTGTGGTGTCTAAATGCATTGCCAAACACCAGGACCTGGGCAGCTGCTCTGTAAGGTTTATTCAAGAACCTGGCACCGTTGGCTCAGGCCTGTCATCCTAGCTACTCAGGAGGCTGAGATCTGAGGATCGTGGTTTGAAGCCAGCCTGGGCAGGAAAGCCCAGGAGATTCTCATTGCCAATGAGCCACCAGAAAACCAGAAGTGGTGCTGTGGCTCAAAGCGATCGAGCGCTCACCTTGAGTGAAAAAGTTCAGGGACAGTGCCCCGGTCCTGAGTTCAAGTCCCACAACCAACCAAGTGGAAGGATCTAGATATTGAGAGTCTAGCTCAGAGACAGTGACAATGAGCTGAGAGATGAACAGCCCCACTTATTCAAGGAGTGCACAACTCTTGGGACTGGCTTACTCTAGAAAGAAGCTAGCCGCAGCCTCCTGCCTCTGAGCCCCGTGGGGGTGACTGGGATTGAGCTCTTTTGAATTGTTCCTGAATCATTGTCATCACTTTCCTCTCTTGTGTACAGAAAAGCATGTTGGTACCTAAGCATTCACCTCCCAGCCAAAGCCTTTTAAGATCTTTGGACTCCTGGATTTCCCTCCTGATCTCTTCTATTATGTGGTAAGAATGTTGTATGCCAACAGTTCTCTGTTTCAAAAGAGCGATCGCTGTGTAATAAAACTCAGTTCTTGGCTCAAGAACTGAAATCTACCGTCTGTCTCTCCATGTGGGCCCCCAAAATGGCTGCCTCACGGGAGATGCTTTTGCATCAGCCTTCCTGACCCTGACAGAAGTTTCCTTTCAGTCCTTCAATATACACTTGTCAGCCTGGTGTGGTAGTGCACACCTTTAATCCCAGCTCTGGAGGTGGGTGGAGGGGCCGAGGTAGGAGGATCTGTGCATTGGAAGCCAGTGTGGGCTAGGTTGGAAGAAGTTGTTTCAGAACTGGAGACAATCCCAACTCTTGTCCTCAGCTTTGGGACACAGCTCTCTCTCTCTCTCTCTCTCTCTCTGGCCTACGCTGGCTTTGAATCATGATCCTCAGATCTCAGCCTCCTGAGTAGCTAGGATGACAGGATACAGGCACGATCCTCCCCTCCCCCCCACCTATCACTTTCCCTCTTTCCTTTAATGGGATGTCATCTCTAAGAGTGATGGTACCACGTCTCTTGTATTTAGCTGTATAAACTCACCTCTTGGTCTCGGTTGTACTTGAGCACGCACAATTTACAAGACAATAGAAATAGATTTTCTTAACGTTCTGGGGTCTGGTGAGTCTCAGGATGAACAGAAGGCTTTCCTGCTCTGTGTCCCGTGGCAGGAAGCGGAGGCTGAACGAGAAAGCCCTTGTGTTCTCATAGGTCAGAGGGAGAGAAGGACAGACACTCGGGACCTCAAAGGCCCCCAACACAGTATCAGTGTCTTACCACTTCCGGCCGGTGACCCGGTGAGGAATGAGGTAGACATCCGCTAGCCGCAACCATTTCCCACCTGACATCTCCATGCGCGCTCCAAGCCCAGTTAGCTGATGATGGCAAGTCAGCTGCTGTTCATTTTCGAGACCATTCATAATCAGCCCCCCTCATTCAATTCTTGAGACAGCCATAGAAGCTAAGTGTGATCACCCCAAGTGTATGAGTAGGGAAACAGGGGCCCAGAGACGAGGAGAGTCGGAGCTCATGAGAGAAACTCACATGAATTGTAAAAATTAAAGAGGAGTATGGATCATCAGTAACTCACGCCTGTAATCCGAGCTATCCAGGAGGCTGAACTCTGAGGTTTGAAGCCAGCCTGGCTTGGAAAGTCTGTAAGAATCTGATCTCCAATGAGCCCATCCAAAAGTTGGAAATAGACCTGTGGCTCAAGGGGTAGAGCACCATCCTTGAGTGAAAAAAAAACTAACTAAGCAAGAGCAAGAGGTCCTGAGTTCAAGCCCCAGTACAGGCACACACATATACAAAAGATATGATACTTAGAAGGATCTAAGGAATAACTTTGTGGTTATATGTACAGTTCTGCCAAACAGAACCTTGGGAGAATGAGCCTCCTCATCCTGATGAGAAAGAATAAACACCTCTGGCCGAGCCTTGACTCCCTTCTGCAGAGGGAAAGGTGACAGGAGATCAAGCACACAGAGCCTGGATTCAACCCCAAATCCATCAGGTTCTCATCCAAGCTTTGTTCTTACTTAAATCATGAAACTGCTGGGTGCCCTTTACTAGGTTGTGAAGTCCCAGCCCCTTCTCGGATCATGTCTGTCACTAGCAGACAAGGACCCACAGATCAGCATCCTGAAGTCTCATGGGGGCCAATAGTTGCATCCCTGTAAATTGCTTCCCAAGCTGCTCAGCACCATGGCAAAGGACAGGCTCTGCTTACCAGACTCTGAAGCTTCTCTGGGCTCTGATTGGCTGGAAGCAGGGGATAGGCTAATGACGGGGCGGGAGGCAGAGCTCCTCCAATTGATTGCATCCCTTCAAATGGCTTCCCAAGCTGCTTGGGGCCTTGGCAGATAATAGGTTCCTCTTAACAGGTTCTGAAGCGTCTCTGGGCTCTGATTGGTTGGAAGCAGGGGATATGCTAATGACTGGCTGGGAGGAAGAGTTCCCATCCAGCTGATACAATCTCTGAAAATGCTGACAGATGTTCTATTACCAAGAGGAGGCCCACTTTTCCAGTGAGGCTCACATCTGTGTACTGTGGTGGCAGGCAGAAAAAAGACATGGAATGAAGCTGAATTCGAGGTGGCTTCATCTGTGTGCCTAGAACAAGCCTTACCTGAAGCTACTCCTGTCCTTTTCGATTCTTCACTTGATAGTAGCCAAAAGGCCAAGAAGCAATCAATGTCCTTTACTGTTCTCTCAAGCAACAAATTCTCTTTATTTTTCAAACAATTTTGAGATGATTATTAGGATATTTTAAGTTCACAAATTTTAAATTCACACATGCATACACACATCAGTACATATATACATATAAATATGTAAATATGCACTTAGAGAAACATACACATGCATATATGCACACGCATGTATACACTTGCATATCTATATATGTACATGCATATATATGTACATGCATATACACATATGCATATATACATATTCATATGTACAGTATTCATACTTATATATGTATATATATGTACATATGAATATGGTATCATACATATATGCATATACACATATATACATTTATAATATATACACATATGTGTATATGTGTATAAATATACTAATATTATATATTATAGGTAATATGTAGTATATAATACTACACACATACTCTCACACATGACGGATTATATAATTATATATTATACCAAATATTACATATTATATAATATATAGTGTGGTCATATATTATATATTATACATCTCTGCATATAGAATGAGCCCCAATAGATGGATGAAAAGAAAGGCTAGAATTGGAATTTCCTCTGTGATTTTTTTTTATTTTTTATTTTTTGGGGGGGATCCGGTAGTGGGGCCTGAACTCTGGGCCTGCGCGCTGTCCCTCAGCTCTTCAGCTCAAGGCTAGCGCTCTACCACGTGAGCCACAGCACCACTTCCGGCTTTTTTCTTTTTGCTTATGTGGTGCTGAGGAATCGAACCCAGAGCCTCAGGCATGCAAGGCAAGCGCTCTACCACTGAGCCACCTTCCCAGCCCCTGATTTTTTTTTAAATCCATGAACTTCCTGACTCCTGAACTTCCTGATGCTTCCAAAGCATCACCAAATCTGTCCATATTAGTTTGTCTTCTGTCTGACAGTGTTCATTGCTGCTGTTTTGCTTCTTGGGCTCGGAGACCCATCAGGCGTGGATGTGGGTGTCATGGCTTGGTAGCTGGCACTGGATAGAATTGCTCTGCATCATTGTGTGCACAAGGCAAATGTGAACGCACCCATCCAAGCAGGACTACCAAGGAAAGTACCAGGCAAGAGGCTGAACAAAGATGGAGAAGCAGAGGTGGAGAGAGGAGGGGAGAGGCAGAGCAAGGCACCATGGGTAGCCATCTGCTGTGTGCTGTCAGTGAACGCAAGCAAAGGCTGTGGGGTTTTCTGATGGACAGGTACACTAGGGGTTAAAGAAAACCCAGAGAGACTGTGGGGGGGGGTCTATCTCCTTCTGGGGTGAAGGTTAAAGCATGGCCAGCAAAGGATAGCCAAATGATCCAGGCAGAGCAGAGATTATTGGGTTTTGCTGGGGCTAATTTTAGGCTAACTTGATTGGGTCTTGGATGGCCAGACAATTGCTTCCATATTAGAATAAATATATCTGTGAGGGTTTTTTTTTTCCTGGAAGAGATTAGCCTTGGAATTGGTGGACCAAAAGGCAAATGCTCTCCTCCGTGTCAGCAGGTTGTGGGATAGCTCAGGCTCCATGGCTGGGAACCAATTCCCCAGTGAATCTCTTCACATTTAGATGAGCATATAAACAGAACCTACAATTGTGTGTGTAGGTGTGTGCGCATGCCTGTGCTAATACACGCATGTGTGTGTGTGTGTGCACACATTGTTTGTTTGTTTCCAGCAGTCTCTGACTAATATGGGTTCCTAGGAGTAATTGGGAGCCAGGGGAAAACATTCCATTCAATACGAACCACTCTAGAGAGGAATAACATTTCTGACATAAAAGCAAGTCAATAGATCTGACTTGGCTTTGTCAAAAGCTACACAATGAAATTAATGATATTCTACATTTAACAAAACACAGGTCACTGACTTACTTTAGAGGCAAAGAAGAAATGAGTGTTGCTTCTTTTGAAATAAAACATATGTCATAGATACTATATATATATATATATATATATATATATACATTTCAATAAAATTCTTGCAATAACTCATTACCACCTCCTTTATTTTGACTTTGACACAATTTGACTTTGACACAACAGGACTGATTTTGCGCAAAATCTTCAGGGTTTTTTTTTTTTTTAACATGATTTCCCCCTAAGGGTCTTCTTAATACTTTAAATTCCAGGTAGCCAAAATATGTTGGGAGGGGGAAGAATTCAAAGAGAGGGAGGCAGACAGAGAGAGGGAGGGTGGGTGAACAGTTATCATATTCAATGTGCATGTGTGAAAATGTAGCCAGGGAACAGGAAGTGATGGAGAATTGAGAGGGACAGGGTGAATGATAGGAGGGTGACATCGGTCAAGATGCATTAGAAGTCGGGTGCCAGTGGCTCATGCCTGCGATCCTAGCTACTCAGGTGGCTGAGATCTGAGGATCATGGTTCTAAGCCAGGTGCAAATCCCCATTTAACTATCAAAGAACTGGAAAGTGGTGCTGTGGCTCCAGTGGTAGAGCACTAGCCTTGAGCACAAAAGCTCAGAGACAGTGCTCAGGCCCTGGGTTCAAGGCCCAGGCCTGATCCAAATGAAAAAAAAAAAAAACTAACAGAGTGTTGAAGTGAAAAGAGAGGGCAGACACTCTCGGGGAATGTAGGCTGACTTTGGGCTTTCTTCCCAAGTGTGTGACTTTTTAAAATGACTAACTGCTGGCCAAGAATTTCTCCTTTCTTCATTGTAATAGGATCCCACAGTCCTCTCGGGAAATCCTCTCTCCTCCATTTTGGGACCTGTAGGTTATGTGGGATTGACCTCACCATGGTTCTCTCTAAACGAACCCCAAATGGGTGCCAAATTGGCTCAATCCAAACAAAACTGTTAGAGTTGAGGCTAGAAAAATCTGGGAGGAAGAGTTGTTGTTTTCCTGCCAGACATAAAGTAGAAATATAGGGCCTTGAGTTCTCTTCAAGGTATCTTGCAGGGCTGGGAAGGTGGCTCAGTGGTAGAGCGCTCGTCTTGCATGCATGAGGCCCTGGGTTCGATTCCTCAGCACCAC
>NW_012267245.1:2387213-2391062 GCF_000151885.1 Dipodomys ordii | reverse complement strand
TTCAGCTCAAGGTGAGCGCTCTACCCCTTGAGCCACAGCGCCACTTCCGGCTTTTTTCTTTTTGCTTATGTGGCACTGAGGAATCGAACCCAGGAGCTCATGCATGCAAGGCAAGCGCTCTACCACTGAGCCACCTTCCCAGCCCCAGCAATGCAATCTTAACTCGGAAGATTCTGCCATATTGCACAGACCATTTTGACTCATAGGTTGCTCCTCCTTTAGAACTGTGTCTCTTCTTTCTCACCTTTTGGGGGCTCTTGGCTCTTCTCTCTTGCTGCCTCATCCTGGTGACAAGATGTCAGCAGTATCCAGGCATCTGTGAATTCAGATATCCACAGGGATTCTGGAAGCCGTCCCATGCGCATGCTGGGGGATGATCTACAGACTAAAGAGTGGAGTCGATGCCAGGAGAGGAGGAGATGGGAGATGTGTATACATAGCTATAAATGTAGGCAGAGGTGTGCACAAACCTGCCTGCAGGTGTAGACATTTACGCACACCACCACCTTCTTTTCCCATTCAGCTATTTCTCCAGACAAAGTAGCTCCTGCCGTTTGTCCGCTAGAAATGAATGGTTGTGGACTCGCCTCTAGAGATGGAGCCAGAAGATGAATAAAGAGCCCGAGGTTTGAGACAAGATGGATTTGGGGCTGAATCTCAAGACAGTCCCTTACTGTCTGGGTCATCATGTTAAGCATTCGCTGACAATCCACGGGGCGAGTCAATCCTCTTGTCTTTTTTGGTGACATGGTTAGTAATTTTTTTGGATTGCTGTCAAAAGCCATGGGGCTCCTTCCTTGACAGTTCAGGGAAGGGGGGAAGAGGAGTTGGGAGAAAGACGGGGCAGAGGAAGAGAGCCTGAAGGAGAGAAGAATGTAGGAATAGGAGGGGCTGGGCCTGTCCTGTCCCATGGTCCTGTTTGTCCCTCATCAGCACTCATCCAGGTGACATGCGCCCTGCCAAAGCCCCCTGGGAGGTTGGGGGCAGCCTGGTGGGGATGAAGCTGTTGTGTCAACCACCATGTCACAACCAGTCAGTCACCGAGGTCCTTCTGGCTGGGAAGGGAGCTGGTGCCCGAAGCCTCAGGGGTGGTGGTGACAAATGATGCACCAATGGGATGGCAGAGGGTGACACCGCATTTCCTGAGTACTTGGCTGTTCTGGGCCTGGTGCTGGGCACGTTCATACCATTCCTGCCTTCATCGTGCGCTCACACTGATCCTGAATCGTCAGAGATGGAAGCCCAGAGAAGCTGAGTGTCCTGGCCATGTCTGCCCAGCTAGGAAGAGGGCTTGGTACCAGATCAGTCTGCAGTCATAGACTGGGCATTTAACAGATGATATCTTCTAGATTGGGCGGGACTAACCAAGGCCACAGGGCCTGTTGAATGGTCAGCCTCGGGACTCCTGTAAAGAATGGTGCACCGACTTTAGATGCAAGGGCTACCTTGGATCATGTGTTCAGCTGCACCAACAAAACAACTGGGTAATTATTATTATTATTATTATTTTGTCAATTGTGGGGCTTGAACTCTGGGCCTGGGCGCTGCCCCTGAACTCTTCAGCTCAAGGCGAGCACTCTACCACTTGAGCCACAGCGCCACTTCCCGTTTTCTGAGTGGTTCATTGGAGATAAGAGTCTCACGGACTTTCCTGCCTGGGCTGGCTTTGAACCACGATCCTCAGATCTCAGCCTCCTGAGTAGCTAGGTGTGTATCTAGTCTAGTCTTTTATTCATTTTGTTCTATTCTTCTATTCCATTCTATTCTGTGGTACTGAAGTTTGATCCCAAGACCTTTTGATTGCTAGGCAAGAGATCTACCACTTCAACTATGCCCTCTCCCCTCAACTCTCCTCCCTCCCTCCCCTCCCTCCCCCTCTCTCTTCCTTCCTTCCTTCCCTCCCTCCCTTCTTCCTTCCTTTCTTTCTCTCCCTCCCTCCCTTCCTCCCTTCTTCCCTCTCTCTCTCTTTCTTTCTTTTCTTTCTTTCTCTCTTTCTCTCTTGCTTTCTTTCTTTCTCTCTCTTTTCTTGCTTGCTTCCTATCTTTGTTTATCAGATAAGGTCTTGTGACTTTGCCCAGAGCTAGCCTCAGACTGAGATCTTCCTCCAATATAGCTGTAATGACAGGTGTGTACCACCATGCCCAGCTTGTTTGTTGAGATAGGGTCTATTTTTTTTGCCCTCAAACTGCCTCCCTGGTTGCTGCCTTTTGAGTCTCCAAGGTTACAAATATGAGCCACGCATACATACTTGGGTCTCTTACCACTTCTTCAGCACTCCACCCTGGAATCTGCCATCTTGGCAACACCTGGATTTTGGAAGGGGACTTTGTGCCAGACTTTGCGATCGTGTGACTGTGTGAGCAGGTGGTCACATCCCCTCCTAGAGCGGCCCTCTGTCCTCTGGAGGAATGACAGGTGGGCCAGCTCAGGAGAGGGGAGACATTGGGACACATACGGAGCTCTTATTCTGATCACCTGTTGGGATAAACCCCTGGCTTGCATCGCGGTCATTTAAACGCTGACTTTGTGAGCCCCCACCTGAAAGGCTCTGAGAGTTCTAGAACTTTCTGAGATCCGGAGGATCACTGAGGCCAGCCAAAGGCAAAAAAAACGTTTGCTAGGCTCCCAACTCCAAAAGTCACCTGCAAAAAGAAAAGCAGGACTGGAAGCGTGGCTCAAGTGGTGGAACACCAGTTGAGCAAACACAGGCCTGCTAAGTTCAAAGCCCAGTACCACCCACCCCAAACTAAAGGAACAGAGCGCAGAGGTCTAGAAGAACTCGATCAAAATGCCTTCTTTCATAATGAGCACATCAGGGCTGCTAGTGCGCCAGGCCTCAGCTTCACATCCTATTATTCCATGTCCTCCTCCAAATACTCAGTCCGGCATGGCTCAGAGAGGTGAGTCCACCTAACCCAAGTCCTACGCCACTACTGGCAGAGTCAGTGGTTAGTCATGATGCCGCTAGTTAGAAATAAAAATGGTGGCACTTACCCTGGTCCTGGGGTGACTGCAAGGCAGGAGGGGACTGGGTTCCTTGGAGGGCTGGGTGTGGGGTAAGGGGTTGGGGCCTGAGGTGATATCTTTAGGGGTTCAGCCTAGCTTCTGTTCCCCCCTCCCGGCTCCCCCTTAGGGGAGAGAGAACCCAGAGATACTGTTGTTCTGTTTTTCCCTTTTTCTGTCCCCAGGCTCTGTTAATCACCAAGGGCTCTGGTTACACACACACACACACACACACACACACACACACACACACACACACACACACACACACACACACACGTGCGGCGCATTAATAATGAAGAAGGAAATAAAGGGGGGTGGGGGATGGGGGACTGTGTGTCCAAGGTGGCCGAGAATTCCTGCAGGGGAAGGAGGGGTTGGAGCTCCCTTCCCATTGTCTGGCCTGGCAGACAGACAGTCCTGCAGACATTGCTGGGCGCTGGGGGCTGGGGGGAGGGGGGAGGAAAGGCGGGGAAGGGGAGAGGCCCTGGTTGGGGAATGTTCCTTTGATTCCCCTCCCAGTGGAATCTGAAGAATGACTGGGGACGGAGGCACGCAGAGAGGTCCCCCCTCTCCTCCCCCAGGCCCTCCTCCCCCCAGTGCAGGCCAGATCTCCTGTCCTCCTCCTCCTCCCCTCCCCCCCTCCCCCAAAGGCCGCTCTTTGCAAGAAGCAATTTTCCCTGGGAGCTGACACACCACGGATTTACAAAAGCTGCAGCAAGCAGCCTGCCTGCCTGGCTCAGGAGGTAAACAAGAGCTGTCAGCTAGGAGTGGGCGGGGCCACAGGCTGCCCTGGACTCCTCCCCCTCCCTGCCTCTCTCCCCCCCCCCCGCCCCGCTGCCCCAG
>NW_012267245.1:2367114-2387097 GCF_000151885.1 Dipodomys ordii | reverse complement strand
CCCCGGAGCTGAGGGTTGGAGAAATGTGGGTCTTAGAAGAGAGAACCCTTGATAAATCTCTGCTTTGGATTTTGTGGGGTGTGGGTGGTCCTGAGCTGGTGTCATCCAGTGTATCCCCAATTTACAAGGAATGGAAGTTCAGGAGAGCCAGGGCTCTGGGATTGAGTTGTTGGCCTTGAGTTATAAAAATTGGGGGGTCCAGCTGGGTGGGTGTTGGTGGCTCACGCCTGTCATCCTAGCTACTCAGGAGGCTGAGATCTGAGGATGGAGGTTCAAAGCCAGCCCCTGGCAGGAAAGTCTGTGAGACTCTTCTCTCCCATGAACCAGCAGAAAACCAGAAGTGGTGCTGTGGCTCAAGTGGTAGAGCACTTGCCTGGAGCTGAAGAGCTGAGGGACAGCGCCCAGGCCCAGAGTTCAAGCCCCATGACCAACCACTGTAGGCAGAGTAGGAGAATTCTTCCTGCTAATAGATGTATTTTTTAATTTATTTATTTTTAATGCTGGTCTTGGGACTTGAACTCAGGGCCTGAGTGCTGTCCCTGAGCTTTTTTTTTTGCTCAAGGCTAGGGCTTTACCATTTGAACCTCATCTCTACTTCCAACTTTCTTGGTGGCTAATTGGAGATAAGAGTCTCAGGGATGTACCTGCCCGGGCTGGCTTTGAACTGTGATCCTCAGATCTCAGCCTCCTGAGTAGCTAGTAGGATCACAGGTGTAAGCTAACAGCGTCTGGAGAGTTATCCCAGATTTTGATGTCTCCTATCTCTATCTTTATTCTCATGCTTTTTCATGTTTGTTTGTTTGTTTTTGGCTTTTCATATACATTTTCCTCTTGAGCAATCCCTCTTTGACTTGGGATTTTTTTTTTTTTTGTCGGTCATGGGGCTTGAACTCTGGGCCTGGGCGCTGTCCCTCAGCTCTTCAGCTCAAGGCTAGCGCTCTACCACTTGAGCCACAACGCCACTTCCAGCTTTTTCTGCTTATGTGGTGCTGAGGAATCGAACCCAGGGCTTCATGCATGCAAGGCAAGCGCTCTACCACTGAGCCCCCTTCCCAGCCTGACTTGGGAATTCTTGAGAAGTGAGTCATTTAATTCCCAAGTGTGTGGACATTTTTGCCATTTTCATTCTGTTATTTTTTTTTTTAAATCTAGTTTGAAGAGCATACTTGGTTGGATTTCAACTCTCAAAACTTCTTTTTTTTTTTTTAATGACATGTGATATTATCTTCGTGTATGCTTTGTGTGCCATGGGAAATAGTCCACTGTGCTTAGGTAGAATGTTCTAGAAAGGCCTGGAAGATTCTGTGTGTTACTGATGTCAAGTTCTGCCAGCAGATTCGCTGTCTAGCTGTTCTGTCAGTTATGGAGAGAGTATGTTACACTATCTGTATGTAGTTTTGAATTTGCCTTTTCTCGCTCCACCTCTCTGCTTCACATGTTTTATCGTTGAATTTCTGGTGCCCACACATTTAGAACTGCTGTGTATCCTTGTAGATTTCTCCACAGAGTATCCTTCTCTGTCTCTGGTGATTTTCTTTGGCCGGACCTCACTTTGATATTAATACCCACTTCTTGTTTGTTACGGTTCATGTTGGTACCATTGGATTAGCCTGCAGTATCATTATATTTGAAGTAAATTTTCTTCTTTTTTTCCCTCTTCTATTTCCTCCTCCTCCTCCTCCTTCTTCTCCTTCTCCCCCTCCTCCTTCTTTTTCCAGTGTTGAATTTGAACTCAGGACCTCATGCTGGCTAGGAAGGTGCTCTGATGTTGAGCCACGCTTCCAGCCCAGTTTTGAGACATCGTCTCACTTTCTGCCTGAGTGTACGTCTAGACCACAACCTGACTATTTTAGGCAGTTATTGCTTAAAGTAGGCACATACCTTCATTCACCTTCTCTTAAGAGTCTCAAAGACTTTTCTGCCCGGGCTGGGCTAAGACCGAAGTTCAACTGAAAGACCCCAGGCCCCCTGGGATGCTTTCTTCAACGGGAGGGCACCCCAAGAACCAAGACTCCAAGCCAGCAGCTGCAAAAAGCAAGAGGAGTTTATTTGGCATTTGCGCAAACGGGCTCTCTGTCCAGGGCAGACAGGAAGCCCCGAGCAGCGGTTACAGGCACTTTTAAAGACAAAAGCCACAGGATTAGCATAAGACCCCAGGTTCCCCGGGATTGGCTCAGTTTACTACACTGGGAAGTTTATAACACTCTTTGTAATAAAACAATTGGCGGGGATGATCAAATGGAGATAGGCACTCTGGGTGATAAGGGTTAGGGAGTTTACGGAGTTACAGACCTGTGATTAATTAACATTTGGCCTAATTTGTTGGGCTCACTAGATGGTCCTTATCTTGAGCCCCCTAAACGGAGAATTTTTACACAGGAATGCAGAGGAACATACTCTTTGTTCCTTATCTTGGGTCCCATTTGGCCACCTGGGGAATTTACTTGTTAGTTCTTTATTTAGGACTACAGAGCTTGTCCCAGGGCCGACTTCTAGGCTCGGAAACTTTTTATTTATCTCCAGGGAGGGGAAAAGGGTCAGTGCTAGCGCAAGCAAGTTTCCAGAAGCAAAACCAGCAGTTAGCAATTGTAAAATGTAACTCTAATTTTTAATCTTTCACAACCAGTCTCAAACTCTGTTGTAGTTTAGGATGATTGGCACACACCACTGCACCTAGCCAGGAGGTTCAAATGGCTCTTGTGAGCTTTTCTACCACGGTGGCCTTGAGCCACAATCCTCCAGTGCTCAGCCTCCCAAGTAGCTAAGATTACAGGTGTAAGCCACCATCACTGGCTGGAGTTCCTTCCTTCCTTTCTTCTTTCCTTCCTTCCTTCCTTCTTTCTTTCTTTCCCTTCCTTCCTTCTTCCTTCCTGTTTCTCTTTCCTTTCTTCCTGTTTTTTCTTCCTTCCTTCTTTCCTTCCTGTCTGCCTGTCTGCCTTTCTCGCTCATTTCTCTTTCCTTCCTTCCTTCCTTCCTTCCTTCCTTCCTTCCTCTCTTTCTCTTTCTCTCCTTTCTCCTTCCTTCCTTCCTTTCTCTCTTTTTCTTTCTTTCTCTTTCTTCTCTCCTCTCTCCACTTTCTCTTTTCTTCTCTCTCCTCTTTCTCCTCTCCTCCTCTCCCTCCTTTCCTCCTCTCTTCCTCTCTTCCTCTCTCCCTATCCCTCTCTCCCTCCCTCTCTCTCTCCCCCTCTCCATTCCCCACCCTCTTTCTTCTAGTCATGGGTCTTGATCTCAGGGCCTGGGCACTGACCCTGAGCTTTTTTTTTTTTTTTCTCAAGGCTTGTGCTCTACCACTTGAATCACAGCTTCATTTCTGGATTTTTGGTAGTCAATTGGAGATAAGAGTCTCACAGACTTTCCTGCCTGGGCTGGCTTTGAACCACCATCTTTAGATCTCAGGCTCCTGAGTAGCTAGGATGACAGGCGGGAGCCACAGGCTCGCTTTCCCTTGTTCTTGCTTTCTGATGAGTTATAATTTCCAGCATCGCCTTTTCCTTCTGTTAGAAGTTGTCTTTGAATAACTCTGGTAGTTTTTGCTGGCAACCATTTTCATTCATCTGACGATGTCTCGACTCCCTCTTCCTTTTTACAGGGTGTTTTCAGGAAACTCTGTGACACTTCCTCTTGGATATTTCTCTGATGAGAAAGTTGCCATCTTCCAAAATGGCTTTCTTCTGCCCATAAACTCACCTCTTGCTATTTCTTTCCCTTTGTCTTTAGCCATCAGACGTCTGAATGCTATGTCCGCACATTCTTGGTAGAGAATCTCTCTTAGGATTTGTTCGGCCATTTTGATCTATAGGTTGGGAAGCTTTCAACCATTATTGATTGATAGGTTGATTGACTGATTGGCTGAATGATTGCCAGTACCGGCCCTTGAACTCGGGGTCTTGTGCTCTTGCTAGCAATGGGCACTTTGCTGCTTGAGCTAAGCCTCCACTCCTGGGTTGTTTTTGCGCGTTTTTTTTCCCTTGGTTATTTGGAAATAAGCATCTCAGAACCAGGATTCTCAGTCTCCTGACTTCAACCACTGCTGTGTGTTCATTCCTGGCACTTTTCCCTTCGTCTGGGACCCTAGTGACATTCTTGTCTTCGATTCTTGAGGACATTAATTATCTTTTTTAACCTCTTTTCTCTCTGCTGTTCAGATTGATTGATTTCTAGTGTTCTGTTTTCAAGTGCTCAGATTCTTTCCTCGGTCCTATTCTACCATCCAACCATCTCTTGAGTCTTTACTTCAATGACTGTACTTCATCCTTCAATCCAAAAGTCTCCACCAGAGCCTCTCCTCTTCATTTTCCTTTCTCTTTGTGAAGGCTTTCTACTTCTAAGATCAAGTCTCTCTCTTTTTAAGAAAAATTTCCTTTAAACCTATTCATGATTGCTTTTTGAAATATTTTTGATGGCTCTGTTTTGTTGTTTTTTTTTTTTTAACTCTCATCAGATAATTGCAACATCTGGGTCAGGTTAGCCGTGGTCTCTGTTGACGGACTCATTTTTCCTCATTCACTTTCAAGTCTTCTTGGTACAAGTGATTTGATTGAAACCTGGACTGTTGGAGTGTTATAGCACTTTGCATCTTGAGATGGATGTGGGGAAGGGCGAGAACGATGGAAAGGCTAACAGTGATCAAAATGCATTGTACTCCTAAATTGACTTGTTGAATTGAAACGCCTTTGTACAACTACTCAGGGTTTATAAAAGAGAGATAGAAATAAAACTCTGCATCTTATTTAAAGTTCATATTTTAGCTGGCTTTTCTTCCCTTCCCTTCCCTCCCCTGTCTCTTCCCTCTCCTCCCCTTCTCTTCCCCTTCTCCTCCTTTCCTCTCTTCCCCCCTTTCCTTCCTTTCCCTTCCCTCCCCCTCTCCTCCCCTTCCCCCTTCTCTTTTCTAGGCTTGAACTTAGGACCTGGGGGCTGTCTATAAGCTTTTATGCTCAAGGCTAGTGCTCTACCACTTGAGTCCTAGCTCCATTTCTAGCATTTTTAGTATCTAATTGTAGATGAGAGTCTGATGGACTTTCTGCACAGGCTGGTTTGAACTGTGATCCTCAGACCTCCTAAATAGCTGGGATTATAGGTGTGAGCATCAGGGCATGATGAGAGCAAGATTTTGTTGGAACTTTTGTTTTGTTTTGTTTTTGTCAGTTGTGGGGTTTGAACTCAGGACCTGGGCACTGTTTCTGAGCTCTTGTTCTCAAGGCTAGTGCTCTACCACTTTGAGTCACAGCTCCACTTTTGGTTTTTGGGTGGTTACTTAGAGATAAAAGTCTTATGGACTTTACCTGCCTGAGCTAGTTTCAAACTGTGATTCTTGGATCTCAGGCTCCTGAGTAGTGAGGATTACAGGCCTGAGCCACTGGTACATGACTTTTATTTTCTTTATAACACTTCTTACTCTGATATTACCTGGCTAGTTTGTTTGCTTGTTTTGCTTTTTATTTTTTCTCAGTTTATATCATCAGTCAGTAAATCTGTAGAAAGGACATTTGCCTACACTCATAATCAAATAAATCTCAATGTCACCAGGAGCCAGTAGCTCACATCTGTCATCCTAGCTGCTCAGGAGGCTGAGATATAAGGATCGCAGTTCAAATCCAGCCGAGGCAGAAAAGTCCATAAGACTCTTATCACCAATTCATCACCAGAAAACCGGAAGTGGTGCTGTGGCTCAAAGTGGTAGAGCACTAGACTTGTGTGAAAAAGCTCGGAGGGACAGTGCTTGGGCCCTGAGTTCAAGTCTCAGGACAGACCAAAAATAAATAAAATAATAAAATAAAATAAAACAAGAGTGCTGGGGGGTTATTTTTTGAGATAGAGAATATCTCACTTATTTTCTAGAGCAGCCTGGATTGTGGTCGTCTTATTTATGTTTCTAGCTGAGTAGCTGGGTTAACAGATATGTGCTCCCACACCTTGCTTTTCTTGTTGAGACAAGGGCTTTGAAAAAAAAATCCCTCCTCCCCTCCCCCACCCAGGGTTCTCCTGGAACTGTTGATCTCCTGATCTGTTTTCCCACGTAGGAGGATGACAGGTATGAGCACCCAACCGACTATTGTCCTCTGCTGGTGATGAGAAATGGCAGACAGGAAGAGCAGTTCTATGGAATCACAGAGTCAGTGGCTCCTCAGTGACGAGAATGTTTGCTTCGCGAAGGTTGTTTATTTATTTATCCATTCATTTATTTTTAATGTCCAAAACTTCAAAGAGCTGAACAAGGGGACTGCATTTAACCTGGGGATTTGTATCTCTAGTGTTTTTAGATCGTCTCTTCCATTATTCTAAGGAAGTGGTGAAGGGTGGGAAGGGAGGGGAGGGGAGCCTTTTACAGCAACTAGAGGTGCAAAACTTGAGTTGACCGAGTTAATTAATTTCCCCATACCATGAAGAATCAATCTTTGGATCAATCAGTCTGCAGGACTGATTTTTTTCTTTTTGAGTTGTTTTTACAAGCAAGTGGTATGTAAAGAGAAGGCCACGGAGACAGGGTGGCCAGGGGTTAAAGAAGAGCTTCTCGGAATAGGTAATGGAGAATCTGGCACGCGAGGACAGAGAAGGAAGATGGTATATGGGAAGATCCAGGGCCTTTGAGTGTGTGGGGAACAGAAAAGCCACCAGAGAGCTGAGAAATGACATGAGCTGCGGGGATGGCTGGCTGATGCTGGATGGGATGGATTTCTATTCACGGCTCCCGACAGAGCCATCGGAAGGCTTTGATTAATATTTTAGACACCCTGCTTTATATTTGGAAAACCACACACTGTTGAACATCTGGGGAGGGGGGAATGAGCAGGCTGACAAGGAGGCCCTAATTAAGACACGCTGACCCTGGGAAGAAGGTGTCAGGACAGAGAGAAATGGCAGACGGCCTAAGTGGGGGTGGAGCCTTCAGCCTTGGTCAGGGATAAGATGGGGAGCTGTGAGCAATGGCTAATCAAGGCTGGTTCCAGAGGTGAGGGATGGTGTTCTATTTCTGAGTAGTAGCCTACCAGGAAAGAGGCAAGGTGGGAGGAAACTGAGAATTCCCTGTGTGTGTTTGATCTTCCTCACAGAGAGTCAAAATGATTTGGAGATGTACAATCAGCACTGAAGGACGTACTCCTGTTTGTAGATTGTGAGTGTGTGTGTGTGTGTGTGTGTGTGTGTGTGTGTGTGTGTGTGTGTGAGAAGATGCATGTGCACACGTGTATTTTCTGGTCTTGGGGCTTGAGCTCAGGGCCTGCCCATTGTCCCTGAGCTTTTTCTGCTCAAGGCTAGCACTCTACCCCTTAAACCACAGCTCCACTTTGGTTTCATTGGAGATAAGAGTCTCATGGCCGTTCCTGTCTTGGGTTCGTTTTGAACCTGAATCCTAAGATCTCAGCCTCCTGAGTAGTGAGGGTGACAGGCGTGAGCCACTGGCGCCTGGCTTCTATTTGTAGATTTCACAGAAATCTCCGGGCTGTGTGCACGAGACTCTGGGGAATTGCATTCTCTGTGTAGCCAACCAAGAAAATGAGAACACAGACTTTAAACTGTCATTCAGTCAAGAAGAGATAATTAGCCATTGCTGACTGCATATTAATTACCATTCCATTGAAATAGGTTCTTCTTAGGCGCAGGAGCAAGAGGGGTTAGCATTGGGGGGGGGAAGAAAATTAGGCCAGGATTTCCCTGTGCCACACCACACATGGGTATATTATCATTTCTGTGTGTGTGTGTGTGTGTGTGTGTGTGCGCGCGCGTGCGCGCACAAGCACATGCTCCATCTTGGGGAATTGAACTCAGGATCTAGGCACTACTGTCCCTTAGCTTTTTACTCAAGGTTAGTACTCTACCACTTGAGCCACAGCTCCACTTCTGGCTCTCTGGTAGTTTACTGGAGATAAGAATCTCAGACTTGGGGCTGGGAAGGTGGCTCAGTGGTAGCGTGCTTGCTTTGCACGCATGAGGCCCTGGGTTCGATTCCTCAGCACCACATAAGCAAAAAGAAAAAAGCCGGAAGTGGCGCTGTGGCTCAAGTGGTAGAGCGCTAGCCTTGAGCTGAAGAGCTGAGGGACAGCGCCCAGGCCCAGAGTTCAGGCCCCACAACTGGACCCCCCCCAAAAAAAAAGAATCTCAGACTTTCCTGCCCGGGTTGACTTTGAAAAACAACCCTCAGTTCTCTACCACCTGAGTAGCTGAGTTGACAGGCGTGAGCCACCGGAGTTGGCCCATCCTGACATTTCTGTCTCCCAACAACTCCTTTCCGTAAGTCCTGTTATGTTCATTTTGATCCTGACCAACTGGAACGCTTCTCTCTGTGGTCTGCAAGCATTGAGTCCAGGGCCACAGAGGGAGAATTAAAATGGCAAAGATTCGCTGGAGGAAAAGATAAGCAGAGCTCCTGCCAGACAGAAGGGGTCCCCATGGAAGGTACCGCCTGGGATGTGCTATGCAGGATGAATAGGGATCTGTATGAGAGAGAGAGAGAGAGAGAGAGAGCTAAGTAACTCTCAAGATCACTGACAATCTGTGGCTACGTTGGTCCCCAAACCCAATCACAAGCTCCCCAGAGCTTGCACCAGCCCTCCACATATTGGTTAACCCCTCTGGCTGGGTGTCCACTGAGTCCATAGTTCACAGGCAAGTCTCTTCCAGGAACAATGGGCCAGCACACACTACCCCGGATCTCCCTCCCCACCCCAAGGTGCTTTGCCCAAGTCTCATAGCTCACAGACATCAGAACCAAGATCGGAATCTTCTTTGGGTTTGTTATTACATATGTCCTTTAAATCAGCTTCAGATCTCAACCCCCTCCCCCATCCCGCCAGACCCACCAAAAGTCAGTTTTGACCGGAGTATCTCACCCCCAAAGCTAAGGCAAAGATTATTCTTAGAGCTAGCGGATTCCTCTAGGAAGGTCCCTCCCCTCTCTCTAAGCATTGCTTCCCATTGGTCCCCATTCAGATGTTTTCAATCCTTTGCCCAAAGCCCGGGGAAGGCAGGGAGGTGAGTGGTTTGGGAGGGTTTCTAAATGACTCTTGCGAACTTTGCCCAGGTGGGACCCTGTTCCAGCTTTGGGGAAACCTCTTCCACTTCTCTCCTAGCAACCTCCTGCTAACCCAGGCACTGATGGCTCACGCCTGTCATCCTAGCTGCTCAGGGGGCTGAGATCTGAGGATCAAGGTTCAAAGCCAGCCCGGGCAGGAAAGTCCATGAGACTCTGATCTCCAATAAACCACTAGAAAACCGGAAGTGGCACTGTGGCTCAAGTGGTAGAGTGCTCGCCTTGAGCTGAAGAACTCAGGGACAGCGCCCAGGCCCAGAGTTCAAGCCCCACAATGAACAACAAAAAATGCCCTGCTCTTGTTTGATAAAGACTCACATGGATTTTCCTTTTTGGCCTACTCTGGCCTAGGTAGAAGCCAGGGAGTGTGAATTTTGGGCATCTTATTGGAAAGAGAAGCGGTGTGTGTAGGGGAGGGAAAGAAGCCCCCAAACTCCATAGGAGACACAGACTCATTTTTCTCTCTTCCAGTCCTCTGGTGCACTGATTCCTGCCTCTCTTGGGCAGAGTTCTTCCCAGATTCTGGGTGTTGCATGTTGAAACAGATTAGAGAGGGCCAGAGGTTTGATTGATTGGGTTTTTTAAATATTTTATTACAGAGATTTTGGAAGGTGCGCTAGCAGAGAACAAAAGAAAAAGGCGCCCTCATGAGCCTATCATTATAGTTTCCAAAATTTGTGGCTGTTTTTTTTTTTTTTGTTGTTGTTGTTGGTCATGGGGCTTGAACTCTGGGCCTGGGCGCCATCTCTCAGCTCTTCAGCTCAAGGCGAGCACTCTACCCTTTGAGCCACAGCGCCACTTCCGGTTTTCTGGTGGTTCATTGGAGATAAAAGTCTCACGGAGTTTCCTGCCTGGGCTGGCTTTGAACCCTGATCCTCAGATCTCAGCCTCCTGAGCTCTGAACCTTCAACTACCCACACTTTAGTAACTTCTTCCAACCCCACAGGGATCTCCCACTGAAATGAATGGGGTAACCCAAACCAGGGCTATCGGAGGGGCCAGTGATAGATAATTCAACTGAATTTCTGCCAAGGGGATGTGTACTGTTTCATGTGAGCCCAGTAGATTCCCCCTTCATGGATGGGTTGGATCCAGCTAGACTCCATCTTGTTCTCTGCTCCCTGGCTTTACCTTACATGCCTTTGGCTGCCTTTCTCAGTGGTCCTGCTCTCGTGGTGACAAGATGGCTGCCTACTTTGGGCCTGTATTCTGCCCTCTGGACAACCAGATAGAAGGAACTCTCTTTCCTGATTCTCATTGGTTTGCTGGAAAAGCCACATGACTCTGCCTGAGCCACTGGTTGGATTAGATCCGGGTCATCTGGAGTCTGGGGGGGGGGGTCAGCTTTGTTCAAACTCCAGTGTTATATGCCTACTGTTATTCTTTTTTCCCAGAGGAGGCTGTGGGTGAGCCGTGACAGATTCTGTCTCCCTCTGGATCTTTTTCCGGGGTCTTGCTGTGTCCCCTGGAGATCCTACCTGAGCAGGTGTCATGCTCAGCATTGGTGACACCAGAGAGGTATGTTAGATTCCCCTGCCCAGCTTCAGTGCCGCTCTTTCCCATCCTTTGCAGGTCTAGTCCACAGCAAATTGCTCCGTGCATGCCTGGATACCATGCTCTGAGACAGGCTTGTCTGTCATCTTGGCCAGGAACGAACACCCTAGTTGTTTAAGCCCAAGGATCCATCACTGATCTTTCCCTTACTGGATCTAACTTCTCGTTTTGCCAGAAGACCATGTCTCGGAGCCCCAGGATCGTATTTGAACACATCTGTGTAATGGGCCTAATATCAGGGCTTACCTCTTATGGGAGCCTGTGAATTTTGGCAGGTGGATGATAGGCAAGCTGATACTCACCTTAGCCATAGCTACCGGCCTCTCTCCCTCTCAGGAAGTGTTCTTTCTCAGCTCCCCCTCCCTGTCCCCTCCCCATCCCTCCCTCACCCAGGGGAGCAGCGACTCTTGATCGCGATGCGTTTTGATGGCTTGGAAACTTCATCGCCGCCCACACTCTTCCTCCTCCCTCCCTGCTGAGCTGACAATTTCGCATGACATCAATTCCTCTGACAGCCGTGTAAACAGATGGTGGTCCCTGCTCTCCCAGGGTGCTGAGGAGTGAAACCATGGTAACCCGCTAAACTATGACAGGTGCCAGAACGGTGGGAACTTCAAGACCTTCAGACAACACACGTACAGGCCGCAGGCGGTGTCCCCTGTATCTCAGATACCACAGGCCAAGGCTGGCTGGACTTGAAGAAGACACGGGCTGAGCAAATGCTTATCAGCCTGAGGCTGGTGGTTCACACCTGTAATCCCTGCCACTTCAAGAGACTGAGCTCTGAGGATGGCGGTTCGGAGTTCACCGGATGGAAAAGTCCGTGAGACTCCCGTCTCGAGTGAGCCACCAAAAAGCCAGAAGCGGAGGAGTGAAGAGCAAAAAGAAACAAAACGAAAAGCTAAGGGTATAGTGCCCAGGCCCTGAGTTCAAGACCCAGTACCAGCACAAACACACACACACACAAAGTTTGTCAAGTGAATATATGAGGGAGCCAAAGAGACCAAGTATATCCATTTCCTGGGATTGCTTGGAAGGCACAATCTTTGCAGGTCAGAGTTGGAAGAAGGAAAAATGTACCAACTGGACTAAGAGGACAGGAGGCTACGGCAGCAGCCTTGAGGGCCACCTGAAGAGCTGGAATTTCACTCTTCTCTCCTGTCCTAAGTCCCTCCCAATGGTGACACCAGTGTCCAGGCCCCAGGAGACTCTGGGGTGTGAGGGACCTGTAAGTTTTCTTCTGTCTTGGCTGTTTCCTGTATTGTCCTCTCATTCCTCCTAGTCTTAGAGTACTGTTTTACCCTGAAGCTCAGAGAGTGTCCTGGCAATGTCACCTACCCATCCATCCATCCCTCCACTTACACACTTAGCCACTCACCCATTTTCCATCTATCCATTCATCTATCCTTCCATCCATCCATCACCCACCCATCCACACATCCATCATCCATGCATGCATGCATCCAACCACTTACCCATCTACCCATCCATCTATTCATCATCTATCCATAACTCCATCATTCATCTATTTGTCCATCTATCATTCATCCATTTATCCATCATCCATCCATCCATCCACCCACCTATCCATCCACCCACCCACCCACCTATCCATCTACCCACCCACCCATCCAACCGCCCACCTATCATTCCATCCATCCATCCACCCATCCAACCACCTCCCTATCATTCCATCCATCCATCCATCCACCCATCCAACCACCTCCCTATCATTCCATCCATCCATCCATCCACCCATCATACATCTGCCTATTTTCATCCATTGATCCACCCACCCACCCACCCATCCATCCATCCATCCATCCATCCAATTTTCCATCCGCCAATTCATCTAGCCTCCCATCCATCCATTCATCATCCATCTATCCATCATCCACCCATCCATCCATCCACTCATCCTTCCATCTATCCAAACTACTCCAGCATGGAGTGACCTTTCCCATTCTATATCCAGGCCCTGTTTCCTCAAAGGTCTTCTTCAGCCTCTGGTCAGCCTTGCAATTTCTTTCTTTCTTTTTTTCCCTGTTGGTCATGAGGTTGGAACTCTGGGCCTGAGTGCTGTCTCTCAGCTCTTCTGCTCAAGAAGTGACTTATTGGAGATAAGATTCTCATGGACTTTCCTGCATAGGCTGGCTTTGAACCACAATCCTCAGATCTCAGCCTCCTGAGTAGCTAGGATGACAGGCGTGAGCCACCGGTGCCTGGAGTCCTGCAATTTCATATGACTGTCCCCAGACCATACTTCTTTTCTCCTCTTTGTCACTTTACCTCTTATGCTTTGGGTCTAGGTTTATTTCTACTAAGGGATGTAGGGAAGATCTCCTAGCCAGGCTTACTTTGTGCTGATTACCTTTAGTATGCCACTTGGGCTCTGGATATTTTTTTTCATATGATAAGTAAGAGAGATGATTTGAATGGATTAGATTGCATAACACCTAAGGGTGCCTGGTACACTGCAAACTCAAGAAATAGGAGCACTTTTTTTTGTTATTAGAAATCAGATGAGCCAGGCGCCGGTGGCTCACAGCTGTCATCCTAGCTACTTAGGAGGCTGAGATCTGAGGATCGTGATTCGAAACCACCCTGGGCTGGAAAGTGTGAGACTGATCTCCAATGAAAACCAGAAGTGGCGCTGTGGCTCAAGTGGTAGAGCACTTGCCTTGAGCTGAAGAGCTCAGAGACAGTGCCCAGGCCCAGAAAGAAAGAAATCAGCTGACATCCAAGTTGCCTTTCACAGATAGGGACTCGGAGCTGGACACAGAGGGATGGAAACTCTGGGGGAAGGGGACAACTGAACGCAATTCAAGTTGCATGGCCTTAGACAAGTTGCTTACCTTCTCTGAGCACATGAAACATGGGACTTGTGCGACCCCATCTTATAGACCCAGGGTGGGGATTGATGGATTTCCCCTCCCCCTCCATTCAATCAGGACAGGTGCTTGGTTCTTAGCATCATGCCGACAAGTTTTCCAGGGGCCATTTCTATGCCATGGGGGTCAGTGTTACCCAAGGCAGAGTCCTCCCGCTGCATTTCTTGAGGGTGACATTCTGGCCTCTGCTTGCCTACATCTTCTAACAGGAAACCCATTACCTGCTTGGCGGGACAGCTCTGAGATTAGCTGGTCTTGCCTGGAATCCAGACTGACCTGACCTTCAGGGCTTCTTCTCTGGGGTCCATTGCTCTAGCCTGATTTCTTTTTCTGTGATCTGGGGACAAGGCAAAGTGGTATTGGTGACTTGTTGAGCACCAACCTGGAGTAGGTGACCCAAGCAAGCAGTCAGTCAGTTCTTCTTGCTCCCCACAAGGAGACTGCTGTCTTGGAAGGACTGGGCCAACAGTGTGCTTGGGAGAGAGTTCTTGGGGAGTCCCTGGGCTGGAGGAGCCCCAAGGCTGAGCAGGGGTCCCAGGGCCCAGAGGTGACAGAGTGGACACCATACTCTCACAGGCCTCGGCTTCCGGTCTCCATCCTCTAGTCGGGGGGAGATACAGGGGGACCCACACATGAATCCCCACCTCGCAGAGTTCTCCTAAGAATTCAATGGCCATGTTTACCATGGCTCTTGGAGTCGAATACCTTTTGTTTTCTTTATTCTTCCAAATCTGTCATCAGTGAATGAGTTAATTTGCTGCTGAGAGACAGAGAGAGAGAGAGAGAGAGAGAGAGAGATCAAACAAGCCAAGCTTTTAAACATTTATCACTCCTTCTGCTTCAAGGGTTTCAAAAAAAATTTTTTATGCTTCTTTTAAAATTCATCAGCTTGGAGCAAACTGGCTGCTTTAATAACGACACCAAGAAAACGTTGATAAGAGCCCACCAATAATAGATGTAGGGAGGGACATCTGGACAGTTTCTCAACACTTCCAATCAAGTCCGCATTCAAATTGACATACCTACAAGACCCTGGTGTCGGAGATCATGATGTTTTGCGATCGCATCTTCTCCTCAGGAGGTAATGAAATTGAAAGGCAGGTAAAATACCCCCTCACCCCCTCAAAAAAAGAAAGAAAGTAGGTCATAACTCTGTAGTCTTAGTCTGTTTTGTGTGGCTATAACAGAATGCCAGAGGCTGGGTAAGTTACAAACAGATTTTTTTTCTTAACAGTCCTGGTAGATCAAGTTTAAGGTACACATAGCTGGTAGGGGGAAGGGATGAGCTTTGTGCTGTGTATCAAATGGAGAGAAGCAGATGATTATGAGAGGCTGAGATCTGAGGATCATGGTTCAAAGCCAGCCTGGGCAGGAAAGTCTGAGAGACTCTTACCTCCAATAAACCACTCAGAAAATCAGAAGTGGTGCAGTGGCTCAAGTGGTAGAGCGCTCACCTGGAGCTGAAGAGCTGAGGGACAGCGCCCAGGCCCAGAGTTCAAGCCCCACGACCAACTAGATAAATAAATAAAAGAATCTAGAAATCATTGTTACTTGGGTGCTTTTTTTTTTTTCTGGTACTTGGTCCTGAGTTAATTGCATCATACAGATATTTGTTTGCAATTGCTACGTTTCTTCAAAACAAAACCCAACACCTAACAAACCCAAAGCATCCATAAGAGGCCTATTAAATCTTACATCTTTGTGTATCTCTGAAACTTTCTCTAGTCATGTTGGCAGACATCAGACTCCAGATAAAGAAAGGGGAATTTCCAATGCCACACAGTATTGGTTAGGATAACGTTTTGTTGGGATTTCATTACAAACCCCACAAGGGTTTATGGTATTGCATAAAGTCCTCCCATGAAAGGCTGGAACAATAGCTCTGGGATTTCATCACGGACCCATGTTCCTTCCATCTTTGTGCTCTGCTTACCAAACTTCATTCTTCCAGGACATCGCATGGTCCAAGATGACCTTCAGGGTTCTGGCTGTCCGGCTATCATACCTCCACTTGAGGCAGAGGAAATGGAAGAGCAGAGCAATCTTCCTGCAACTCGCACAATTCACTTCGCTTACATGCGATTGGCCAGAACTTCAAGTCATGTGGGCACTGTCGCTCTAAGGGGAGGATGGGAAATGTAGTCTTTTCCATGCTGACCTTCTGTAGATGTTCACCTGCAGAAGATGTCTGGCCAGCAGTCACCTGGCTAAGTAGACTAGTGTGTAGAAAACTTAATGCAGGTCTTTGAATTTAGAACAGAAGTTACCAATATTTGTATCAGCACAGGCTCCTTTAGTTGTGTGTACAGATTGAGCCTTCTTCCCAGTTCAAGTACTTACCAGGCCAAATCCTGCTTAGCTTTTGAGATCAGACAAGATGGAGCACTTTTTCAGGTCATAGAGACTAAAGTGCTCATTATTATTGTTGTTGTTGTTGTTGGTGGTGGTGGTGGTGGTGTGTGTGTGTGTGTGTGTGTGTGTGTGTGTGTGTGTGTCCTGGGGGTTGAGCAAAGCAGTGTCCCTGAGCTTTTGTGCTAAGGCTAAAGCTCTATCACTTGAGCCACAGCATCACTTCTGTCTTTTTTGGAGTAGTTAGTGGAAATAGAAGTTTCATGGACTCTGCTTTCTGGGCTGGCTTCTGACCATACTCCTCAGATCTCAGCCTCCTGAGTAGCTAGGATTACAGGTGTGAGCCACTGGCTCCTGGTTAGACTGTTCTTTCTTCTTCTTCTTTTTTAAATGTAATTTTATTGTTATTATGAAGGGGTTAGATTGCTCATTCTTAAAAAATCCCAACTATAAAACACTTCAAAGTTTACAAGGCTCCAACCAGGGGAAAATTCCATACTATGAAACTTTTTATCTCACATACAAATTATGTAAAAATATATAAAAACTACATTCAGCATCAGGCATGTATGATATATAAATAAATTCAGTGTTTGGACTTGGCTCTCCTCACCAGGATTTTTCATTTTTATATGCAAGTATTCCAAAATGTGTCAGAAATCCCTAATCCAAGTACTTCTAGTCCCAAGATTTGTTTTTAATTTGAGAAAGGATGTGCAGCCTGAAATAGAAATGCCATCTAGTCCTAGTTTAAAATGATAAGGTCGTTTACCAGCCCACAGATGTCACCGTCAGAGTCAATTCAGTAACTCCATAGGTTTGTCAAGCTTGGAGTTGTGTGCCTATGTCGTTGGTGGCTTAATGATGCCTTTATCTTCAGGCTGTGGAGACGAATGGTTATACCTGTCCTAGGAGCCACATTAGACTCAATAATACCCAGACAAAGAAAAGACAATATCCTTTCCCATGATATTCTTATTTATTCATTTTTATTATCTTTTAATTTTGTCAGTCATGGGGCTTGCACTCTGGGCCTGGGCACTGTCCCTCAGCTCTCCAGCTCAAGGCAAGCACTCTACCACATGAGCCACAGCGCCACTTCTGGTTTTCTGGTGGTTTATTGGAGATAAGAGTCCCAGAGACTTTTCTGCCCAGGCTGGCTTTGAACTGTGATCCTCAGATCTCAGCCACCTGAGTAGCTAGGATGACAAGTGTGAGCCACCAGAGCCCTGCCATTTGTATTATCTTTAAGTGGTTATCCAAAAGAGTTGCCACTTCACAAAGCAATGTATGAATACACTCCATCCTGACCCATGTCTCCCCTTTCAACATCCTTACCCATCCCTCCCCTCCCCACCTCTCCCCTTCCTCTTCTGAATTTTGTAGGATATACATTGGATTCTTGACTGCATTTCCCCCCCTGTTCTCCCCTTCATTTGTCCATCGCTTTCTCCTTGACCCTACCCCACCCACTTTCGAGTGCACACACTTCTTGGTATTTCATTTTGCTGAACTTTGCCTCTCAAAGGAATTACCCTCCTTGAGTTCTCCCTTAGATCTTCCATTTTTCGGTTAATGCATTTACAGACACTTGCATACACCCTATTTATTTACTTGTAGGTGTATCAGCGAAATCTGCTTTCCGTAGAGAAGAGACCACATGTATCCTTTGTCTCTCTGGGCCTGACTGACTTCTTCTGTGATATTCTTTGGGACTCACAAAAGTTGCTGAAGCCTCTTGTTGCCCTTATAACCAGTATTGGATTGGACAAGAGACCAAGGCAGTTAGATCTCTTCTTGAGCTCCTATCCTATTTTTTCTGAAGCTCATGGCTATTTGGAGGGGGGTGGTAGACCCTCAGACACAATTGGGGTTCTGGGATGACATTGTTCCAAGTGCACTGTCTTCACTAGCTGCTTTGGTAAGTGGAGACCATGCACCAACTTGTATGGAATTGGGGGAAGAGGGGAGAGCATACCGGTAGCCATCCTTGCCCTGGCATTGTCTCTCTATTCTGCAGCAGGGAGGTAAAAGACCTTGTCTGAGATTGCACAGCTTTCTTCTGCATTATCAGTACTTTCAGCTTAGGCCAGGAGTGAAGGATTTGTGTGTGTCCTGAAGTTGGCTTCAGGGAATGACAGCACCCAGACCGACTTTCCTCCCCTTCTACCCATTCTGCAAAGGGAGTGGAGCGAGGTAGCATTTTTTCAGATGTCTGAGCTGGCATACCCATGTCCTCCCACTGGATTCCGTCTGCTCCCTTTCTTAGAAGAACCCCCTGGGGAATCTCAGTAGCTCTGATAGCACCTTCGTGTTGCAAAACTAGAGAACAAGAGGAAGAAGGGAAAATAAAACCTGGCTCATACCCTGCTTGAGGATTCTTTCTAGGTTTTAGACACGTTTGGATTAAACAGAGCGAGTCCCTGTACGTACCTGTGAGAATCTACCTCCTCTACCCACCATCTTCCCCAGCTTCCCACAGCTCTGTATGGGCCTGGCCACAGCCTGCCCAGGCCGGGTCCTTTCCTGCCACAGTCAGCCCGGTGGCAGGGATATCTCAGCCCTCTCTGGACTACATCCATGCACTGCATGTAGACATTTGCATCCCACTCGGCAGTCCTGATGGTCACAAGAGTGAGAAATTAGCTCACATGTTTTGTTAAAGCCACAAGAGAATAATGACTGGGTTATGTAACTGTATCTAGGAGGGGAGAGGTGCAGGAATGCAAAGGGATTTGAAAAAAAATTCTATTCCTTGCTTCCATTCTGGGACAGGCACTCGCTCATGGTGACCAGAGGCCACTGCAGGAAAAAGAGAAAGCCCCCTTCTGAGGCATTCGATTGCAGGTCCCAGGGCAGATTCTCATTGGCCAAGTCGGTTGTGTGTGTGTGTGTGTGTGTGTAAATCATCTTGGTTTAGTTTGAACATGTAGATATTTGTTAGAAATTCATCCATTTCTTCCAGATTCTCAAGCTTATTAGCAAAAGGTTTGAGAAGTATTCCCTTATAATGTTCTGAATTTTTTTTTTAATCACTGGACCAATGGCTGAGAGGGTTAGTGCATACTGATTGGCCGCGCCTGGATCCATAAACTCACTCTTTGCATCTGTGTTCGCAGGGTTAACACCACTTCCACAAACCACAGAGACCAAGAGGGCATTCCTCCCAGGAGGATCTGGGTGTGTTAACCAGATAAATTGAGGCACAGTGGCTGGGAAGTCGAGATGTCTCCAGTGACTGGGGCTCCTCTGTCTTGAAATAGTTCCTTCTTTACCTGCCAACCTCCCAGGTCGACCTGTAGTTATCACCCTTCCTTTCCAGACACCTGCTTGCCATCCCAGGCAAAGTCACGCCTTTCTGGGGGGGAGGGGGCTGCCCCATCTCACCAAGCTCTGCTGCGAGATGTCTCTTGAAACCTCTGGGAGATGTTGATAAAGCTGGCTGAATCTTCCCAGTTCCAGATCCTGTGCCTGTCTAGTGCCTCCCTCGAAACTTTACATGTCCTTGGCTGACTTCCATGATGGACTCAGCTCCCGTACCTGTTGCTTGTCATCTCAGATCGTTGGTGAGCACATTGAGAAACCGAGAGCAGGGTCCTCCATTGGATTACCTCCTCACTGCCGCTCACCCCTCTCTCCCTTCCTCTTACTTCCCTTCCTCCTTCCCTCCCTCCCTCTTTCCCTCCCTTCCTCCTCCTTCCCTTTCTCTTTCCCTCCTCTTGCATTCTCCTCCTTCCTTCTTCCCTCCCTCCTTCCCTCCCTCCTTTCCTTCTTTCCTTTCTTCCTTCCTTTTTTCCTCCCTCCCTTCTTCTCTCCTTCCCTCCCTTCCTCCTCCCTCCCTTTCTCTTTCCCTCCTCTTGCATTCTCCTTCCTTCTTTCCTTCCTTCCTTCTTTCCTCCCTCCCTTCTCTCTTTCCCTTTCTCTTTCCCTCCTCTTGCATTCTCCTTCCTTCTTTCCTTCTTTCTTCCCTCCCTTCTTCTCTCCTTCCCTCCCTTCCTCCTCCCTCCCTTTCTTTCCCTCCTCTTGCATTCCCCTTCCTTCCTTCCTTCCTTCTATTCTTCCTTCCTTCCTTCTTTCCTCCCTCCCTTCTTCTCTCCTTCCCTCCTTTCCTCCTCCCTCCCTTTCTCTTTCCCTCCTCTTGCATTCTCTTTCCTTCCTTCCTTC
>NW_012267245.1:2360265-2366479 GCF_000151885.1 Dipodomys ordii | reverse complement strand
TCCTTGGAGATAAGAGTCTTGCGAACTTTCCTGCTCCCATGCCAGCTGGCCTTGAACCTTAACCCTCACTCAGATCTCAGCCTCCTGAGTAGCTAGAATGATGGGCGGGGGCCACTGGACACAGTGCTTCCCCCTTTTCTAAGCCACACCTCCTAGAGGGTCCAGTCTTGGGGGGGAGTCCAGCTCTTCTTTGCTTGGCTCTTTCTCCCTGCCTTGCCAGGGCCTTAGATGTCCTGGATCCGTTTTCAGTGACCTCCTTCCCTCCCTACTTCTGGCTTCTGGTAATCCTGGTGAATAATTTATAGGGTGACAATTCTCATGGTCTGCAGAGTCTGTTGGGCCTCTCTCTCCTCTGAGTGAGGAGGTCCTTGAAGACAGGTCTAGGACGAGGTCATTCTCTATTGTTTAAGGTCACACCTGCATCAGATGCTCAGTGGATGCTAAACTCAAAAATCAGCTTCCACAAAAAGCTCCAGGGCTACTTTACCCCTTTTCCCGCTTCCCTCCCCCCACCATGCATTTCTTCCGCTCTGCAGAAAGCCCAAAGCTTGTGGGGGGAATGATGGGCTCAGCAGAAACGCCACGGGGCACACGGGCTCTCAATTATTTATGGGGCAAAGGAGACTGTTTCCCAGAGCACTGCTATACATTCTGAGGAGGTCTGGGAAAGAATGAGTGAATCTCAGCCACTCCCTCTCAGAGAGGCGGGGGACTTAGTGTTGCTCCTTTCTGATGATGGTTTCTCAGGGTGCTGGGAAGTATATACTAAGAGAAAGTGCTGGGTTTAAGTCCTCCTCTGCTCAGAGTCACTCCGGGCTTCTTTCTCATCGGTTTGATGGGATTTAACACTGCCCATCCTGTGGGGAAAGGTTAGGGGATGGTCAGTAATGCCAGAACCAGGGAAGGCTGGCAGCCTCACACTGGGTGCCCATATTGATGGTTCCACCTGCCCTGGTCAAGCCCGGTCCAGCTCTGTCCTGGGTGATTCTGAGTTCTTTGCCCCTTCCATCAGGTGTTGGGTTCCTGGATGGAATTTTCCCTTTCCTTCCCTTCCCTTCCCTTCCCTTCTCTTCTCCTTCCCTACCTTCCTCCCTCTTTCTTTCTTTCTTTTTTTTATTGTGAAAATACCATACAGAGGGGTTACAATTACATGGGCAAGATAGTGAGTACATTTCTTACCTCCTCCTTTGTTTCCCCTTCCCATCCCTTCCCCTCTGTACCCCCTCCCTCCCCCCTCCCTCTTTCTTTCTTTCTTTCCTTCCTTCCTTCCTTTTTTTCTTTCTCTCTTCCTCTCTTTCTTCTTTTCTTTCTCTCCCATTCACTCTTTCTTCCTTCCTCCCTGTTTCTTTCTTTTGTGCTAATACCAAATCTCAGTCTGGATGTTGTCTTTTAGTGTTTTTTTTTTTTTCCCCTCAAGGCTGGTGCTCTACTACTTGAGCTTCAGCTCCCCTTCCGGTATACACACACACACACACACACACACACACACACACACACACACACTTTTTTTTCTGGGTGCTGGTGGCTCACACTTGTAATCCTAGCTACTCAGGAGGCTGAGATCTGAGGATCACGGCTCAAAGCCAGCCTGGACAGGAAAGTCCTCGAGACTGATCTCCAATTAACTACCAGAAAACTGGAAGTGGTTCTGTGGCTCAAGTGGTAGAGCACTTGCCTTGAGTTGAAAAGCTGAGGGACAGGGCCCAGGCCCAGAGTTCATAGCTCCACAACCGACAAAAATAAATAAATTAAAATATATAATTTTTATTGTTAGTGTTAAGGTGTTATGCAGTGAGGTTACCATTTCATAATTCAGGTAGCAAGTGCATTTCTCTTGTGGACAACGTTACCCCTTCCTTTGCTTTCTGCCTGTTTCTCCCCTCCCATCCTTGTTAACAAGCTGAATAGTTCATTTCCCACATGCTGTCTACTGAATATATAATTGCATTTGTTCACCCTTCTTCCTTTGCTTTCTGTGTCTCCTCCTTCACCCGCCCAAAAAAGATGCAGAATAGAAAAAGGATAACAACAACAACAACAAAAAGCGAACACACATCACCACCACAATTCCTGTTAATTGATGGTTCATCGGAGATAAGCGTCTCATAGACTTTCTTGCCTGGGCTGGCTTATGGACTGTGATCCTCAGATCTCAGCCTCCTGAGTAGCTAGGATGCCAGGCATGAGCCACCAGCACCTGGCTAGGACTATATTTTGCTGTATTTTCTATATTTGACTGTACTGGTTTCAACTCAGGGCCTTGCAAGCGTTTTTACCATTGAACCACACCTCCAGCCCTGTTTTAACAAAGACTTCAGTTCATGATGCACTATAGCTATCTGCAAACATCATGTCGCAGAACACACCTTCCTTATCTTTCCTTCCCACCTCCCTGATGCTGGGGATTCGAACCCAGGGCCTCATGCATGCCAGGCAAATGTGCTACCACTGAGCTATACTCCAGTGTGGTTCTTCCTGCGTCACTGGAATTTTATATCTATCTGACAGACGCTCCCCACTTTCCCTCCCCTCCAACCCAGACAGCACGTGTTCTGGCCTTTGCTTCCAGGAGTGTGACAATTCTTCTTGATTCTTCCCCAAGTAAATAATTTCCTCCTTAAGTACTGCCTTCTAGATAAGCAAAATGCTCTCATTTAATTTGCTTGTTTTCCTGTTTGTTTAATTACTACCATTAAACTGCTAATCCTCTCTCGTCTTGTTGGTTTTCATGGCACATGTGATATTTGGGCTCCATTTGGGTTACTGTATTTGTCAAGTCGCTGCCGTTGGAAGTTCTAGAAACTTGACTGAAACACTCTGGTCTTGGGAACTGAGTGGTCAGATGGGGTGCATTGTCTAAGGTCAAGGTTGCATCTTGATAGTGAAGTGAACTTCACTCCCAGGCATAGCTGACTTTTAGTGTTGCTGGCTCACACCTCAACTCTTGGTTACTCAGGAGGCTGAGATCTGAGGATCAAGGTTCGAAGCCAGCCCAGGCAGGAAAGTCCGTGAGACTCTTACCTCCAACGAAGCAGAAAAAGCCAGAAGTGGAGCTGTGGCTCAAACCATGGAGCACGTTAGCCTTGAGCAATGAAAGCTAAAGGACAAAATCCAGGCCCTGAGTTCAAGCCCCAGTACCAACACACACACACACACACACACACACACACACACACACACACACACACAAGCATGCAGAAATTGAGATGCAGAGAGAGGGACAGCTGGAACCTATATCATACATGGTGGGAGCTTGGTGGTTAACACAACCAGCTCTTAGGATAGCTAAGTGGAAGATCCACAATGCCCCTCAGCCATGACAGGCATCGGGTCATCAGTGTGGAGCACATTTGGCCGGGTTGAGCCCCCAGTTTGGGCTGTGACAGAATAAGAGAGTGAGCACGGCTCCAAACACCAGCCCTGGGGTGGTGTTTGGCTTCTAGAAGAGGGGCTGATTTGGATCAGGACACAGGGGCCTCACCTAGCTGATCCTGTGATACAAACGGACCCAGGAAATTTGCTGTTCTGATCTGGAGGACTTCCGGCTGGCAACTTCCGCCCTGTGTTTTCTACTCTCGAGAAGACATGTCATGCCTTATTCTCCTACAGCCTGGAGGCCCCCAGATGAGTGATCTGTGTGTTAGTACGGGACCTCTGGGCTGACCACCATGCTCATATGCAAACCTCACCCCACCACCACCACCCCAGGGCAGAGCCTCTGAGCGTGGCTGAGGGGGAAGGCCTTGTGCTCCCCTCCCTCATCAGGTCTGGCTGAGGTCATGTGCTGAGTGAGACGTCGAAGCTCTGGAAACTTGTTTTCTGTCTTCAGACTTGGGGTGATGGTGTTGGGGGTTCCTTGGGGAACATGTGGGGGTGCTAAGAGTTGAAGGGAGGGACCTAGCCAGGCACCAGCCTGTAATCCCAGCTCCAGAGGCCGAGATCTGAGGATCCACTGCTCGAAGCCAGCCTGGGCAGGAAAGTCCAAGACTCTGATCTCCAATGAACCACCAGAAAACCGGAAGTGGCGCTGTGGCTCAAGTGGTAGAGCACTCGCTGTGAGCCAAAGTGCTGAGGGACAGCGCCCAGGCCCAGAGTTCAACAGTCAGGTCCGACAAAAGAAACTTATCAAACACTAGAGGTAGAGGTGTGGCTCAAGTGGCAGAGCACCATCTTGAAGCAGGAAAAGCCAAGCGAGGGCATACACATCCCTCCAAGGAGCCTTCTTGACTCGGTGTCTCAGTGAGGGGGAGGAGGCTGTGACTTTGGCCTTCCCAGAAGCTCTCAGGATGCAAAGCCCCATGCTGGCGGTGGGACTCTTGTCAAGAACAAGGCCCAGCACCTTTTGGCAAAGGGCCTGGGATGGCAGCTGGTCGCATCTCCTGGAGCTCTGCATCTGTGTCTGACACGGGCATAGAAGGTCACATTCCTGGATCTGCAAGTGGCCAGAAAAAAAGAAAGGCCCAGCGGGCTCATTACCTAAGAGTAGAAAAGACAAGGCAGGTCCGAGGGGCCATGGAGAGGCACCCGGGAGAGGAGGTAGTGATTCGGAGGAACGTGGGACACAGTTCTTCAAAGAGAAAAAGAGTAGATTTGGGGCAGGCAAAAGAGCCATGGATGGGGAGGATACTTGAAAAATGACAATGAGCCTGGCACCCATGGCTCACGCCTGTCATCCTAGCTACTCAGGAGGCTGAGATCTGAGGATCATGGTTCAAAGCTAGCCTGAGCATGAAAGTCCTTGAGACACTAAGCTCTGATGGACCACCAGAAAACCAGAAGCGGAGCTGTGGCTCAAGTGGTAGAGCGTTCGCCTTGAGCTGAAGAGCTGAGGGACAGTGCCCAGGCCCCAAGTTCAAGCCCCATGACTGACAAAAAAAAAGAAAAAAAAAGAAAAAAATAACGTTTTTTTTAAGTTAATTATTTGATTTTTATTATCTTCAAGTCGTTGCGCAAAGGGGTTTCCATGCAAATATCAATTTATGAGTACTATGAACCTTGACCAAAGTCATTCCTTCCATCCTTCTCTCTACTTTTCTGTCCTCATTTCATCCATCCCAAGTTACATTCTGGGCTTATATATTTACTATACTTTATTATTTATTGTTATGGACATTTGGTTTAAAAAAAAAAAGGAAAGTTTAGCCAGGTGCTGGTGGCTCATGCCCATAATCCCAGCTACTCAGCAAGTTGAAATCTGAGGATGACAGCCCAGGCAGGAAAATCCAAGAGACTCTTACCTCCATTGAATCAGCAAAAAGAGCCAGACGTGGAGCTGTGGCTCAAGTGGTAGAGCACTAGCCTTGAGCAGAAAAGCTCAGGGACTGCGCGTGTGCCCAGGCTCTGAGTTCAAGCCCTAGGACTGGCACAACAGAAAAGTTTGCTATAAATCAAAGTGTGTATATGTGGTTTTTTTTTCTTTTTGTCGATCATGGGGCTTGAACTCAGATCTTGGGCCCTGCCCCTGAGCCTCTTTGTGCTCAAGGCTAGCACTCTACCACTTTAAACCACAGTTCCACTTCCAGTGAGTTGGAGAGGAGTCTCAGGGGAGCTCTGCTACCTGGGCTGGCTTTGAACCACAATCCTCAGATCTCAGCCTTCCTGAGTAGCATGGATGACAAGTGTGAGCCACCAGTGCCCGGGAGTAAACATGTCCCTCCTCATTTTCTTCCTTCCCTGCAGCTGAAGGACAGGGAAACAGGGCTCTTGTCTTCCTGGACATCTTCAGGAAAAAGAAAATCTCCCCCCTCTCCCCGCCCCCCACTGATTAGGACCATGGGGTTCAGAGATCTCCTCGCTTCATCTTCTTCTCTTACTATAATTAATATGGGGGACGGGGGGGTGGTGGTGGTGGGGAAGGTGGCACCCGGAGGTGAAGGTGTTGCCATAACAACCAACGGAAACCCCATGGGATTGGCCAGGATGAATGGTAGTGGGCGGGGAGCACACAGAGATCCCAGGTAGGGCAGCCGGGGCTGGTGTTTGGTAGGTTGCAGAACATCTGTGTGAATGGCTCCTAAAATAACGAGGAAGGAAGACCTTGGGCCGTGCATGTGTTTCTCGGCTGTACCCCTTTCCCCCACCCACAGGGCTGAAGAGCCTTAGGAGCCCAGGCAAGAACTATATGGGCAGAAATGGAAGGACAGAAGGAGGAGTTCTGTCTGGAGTGGCTGGATTGTGTGTGTGTGTGTGTGTGTGTGTGTGTGTGTGTGTGTGA
>NW_012267245.1:2335788-2359405 GCF_000151885.1 Dipodomys ordii | reverse complement strand
AGAGACAGAGAGACAGAGAGACAGAGAGACAGAGAGAGACAGAGAGAGAACATATATACTGGGACTTGAACCTTAAGGCTTATCCCTGAGCTATTTTTGCTCACGACCTATACTCTACCATTTGAGCCACACAACTCCATTTCTGGCTTTTAGGCCACAAGTGGAGAGCAGAGTCTCATGGCCAGGTGCAGGTGGCTCACACCTGTCATCCTAGCTCCTCAGGAGGCTGAGATCTGAGGATCAGGGTTCAAAGCCAGCTTTGGTACGGAAGTCCACAAGCCTCTTATCTCCAGTGAACCACCGGGAAAACCAGAAGTAGAGCTGTGGCTCAGAGTGGTAGAGCATCAGTCCCGAGCAAAAAGAGCTCAGGGACAGCGCCCAGACCCCCAAGTTCAGCCCATGGTGTTTTGACCCTTGGCTGGTATTTGCTTCCCCAGCCTCTCTACCTCTCTCTTAGGGAGCTGTCTTGCCCCTGTCCTTTGTGTGTGGTCCCATCTTGGGGTGGTCTGTCAGGGCACCCCGTGTTCTTTAGAGCAAGAGGGAGTGTGTGGTCTGATGCCGGGGAGTTTTTGAATCACAGAGAGAGAGACAAGGTCATGGTGCACCGCGGTTGACAATCTGACTAAGGAGAAGCAGGCTCTCCATCTGGACCCTCCACGCGGCTCTAACATTTGAGTGAACTCCATCTCTCAGCATTCCCCTCCTTCTCCTCCCTGACACCTTTCCAGTAGATTAAATTCACTCCAGTCTGTGTGCTCAGTGCTTTTAGCCAATGCCTCCGGAAACAGCAGAGACTCAAGCAGCGAGAAACAGAACGGATTCTCCAAGGCCTTCCACAAGATCGTGTGTGTGTGTGTGTGTGTGTGTGTGTTTATTGAGCATGTACTGTGTGCTACCCTCTGTGTTAGGCATCGGGTCTCTTTTTACAGCCTGAAGTTCCTTCAGCCAAGGAGAAGGGGAAGGAGGCAGTGGAGGGGGGAAAAATAACCTAGAGATTGGGTCTGCTTGGGTCCTCAGCCTGGATGGTTTTTGTTTGTTTGCTTGTTGTTCTGTTTAAACCACTAGTGAACACGGAGTCTCCTCCGGAGTGGAGTGGTGAGGATTTCTGCAGGATTCAGGGCCTGGAGATTCCTTACTGGTGCTGAGCTGGGCAGCATGGTTCTCTACTGCCCCCTGGTGGGCTGCTCGGCCCGGCCTTCCCCTTCTCCTGGGTGTGTGGGATGGATGTCAGGCTTGGGGAGTTTGAAGCTATGGTTTGGGTTAGGAAAATTCTTCCTGGTGGAACAGCCCTCTGGCTTGGGAGAGGGCCTGATGCAGACTTATTCATTCACTACTTCATCTACTGTGTCTCCGGGAACACCTGCACGCTTCAAGCCCACATGTGGACAAACAGGCCCAGTGGCTGTATTTCCCAACATCTGCAAGGAAGGGTCAAAGGCAGACAGGCAGGCAGGCAAGCCCAGAGCACCACGGGAGTCCCAACCCAAGAGAGAGTGGGGGGTGATCATTTGGACCTTGACCTCAACTGTCTCCTAATGACCCACATTGTATTCAGGAACTTGGTGTCCAGCCCATTGGGCAGAATGGGGAGGTATACCTTTAAGAGGCAGGGCCTAGCGGAAGGGTTTTAGGTTCTTGGGGCGTGGCTCTGTGCTGTGGGACTCAGCTCTGGTTTCCCAGGGGTTTTGGGGGGCCAGGAGGCTGGGCCCACTGAGGACTCACCCCCTTCCTGATCCCATTGTGGGGCACGGGGACCCCAGTGTTCCGTGGTCAAATGGTTTTAGTACAACTTGAGTCACAGCTCCACTTAGAGAGGAGTTATCTAGAGGTAGAGAGTCTCACAGACTTTCCTGTCCTGCTGAGGATCACAGTTCAAAGCCAGTCTGAGCAGGAAGGCCCGTAAGGCTTCTTATCCCATCAAGAAGCCGGAAGTGGAAGTGTGGTTCAAGTGGTAGAGCACCAGCCTTGAGAAAAAAAAACAACAACAACACAAAAAGCTAAGAGACAGTGCCCAAGTCCTGAGTTCAAGGCCCAGTACTGGCACAAAACCAACCAACCAACAAAACCCAAACCAAAACAAAAAAAGGAGTAGAGATCTGGGGTAGAAACTCAAAGTAGACGGGAGAAGGCCACCCTACAGGTATATAATGCCCAGGCCAGCAGGAAAACAGTTTGGCTTGTCTCTAGCAACTCGATATGAGCCAGATGCCCCCCTCTGGCCCCCCACACTGTGTTTTCTTAGGATGGAGGGAGATCCCCACCTTGTGTGAACCCCCAGGAAGCAGCAGGAGGTTCCTTGAAGGCGGGGAGGGAGGGGACTCGCTTCTCCGGCCCAGCCTGGTAATTAGACCCTTCAATTGCAATTACTTTAGCAATTAGCTCAGCTGGTGATTGGGGCTGGAGGTGGTAATTTCTGTCCTTCACGGAAACCTCAACCGAATCATCATCGGAGCTTTTGAATTGAGCTTTATGCATTCGGTCTGGGGTGCTGGCATTCCGGGAGGAAGGGGTGGCGGATGAGGATGCCAGGATCTTTGGGGGTCACTCTGAACATAGCCTTGGACTTGACCTTGAGGGGGACATTTGCTGGTTTTTTTTGGGGGGGGAGGAGGTCCTAAGGTGGGAACCTTAGGGACCAGATGAGCACAGAAGAAGGCACCAAAAAGTCAGAGTGGAGGCGTGGTCCAAGTGGTAGAGCACCAACTTGAGCAAGAAAACTTTTTTAAAAGCTAAGGGACAGAGCTTAAGTCACACTGTACAGATTTGGGGGCACTTGGGAGGGCCAAATTCCCACATATGGAAACTCTTCCAAGGTGACAAACCAAGCGAATTGAGGCAAGCCAGCCCCAAGGGTGCAGTCATGTCCTTCCAGAATCCCCATTCTTTGAATCCAGACTGCCCTCAAACGACTGGCTTCCAGCCAATCGCGTGGGACAAAGGTTGCTATGGTTACACGCCCCTCCCCCATGCTGCTGTGTTAAACTTCACTTCCAAATGTCTGTGTTGGCGGTGTTTGGGTGATGATGAAGGTGAGTAGGGGGGTCATGAGGCTGAACCCCAATGACGGGGTTTACAAAGAAGAGGAGGAGAGCCAGACACTGGTGGCTCATGCCAGTCACGCCTCCTCAGGAGCCTGAGATGTGAGGATCGTGGTTCAAAGGCAGCCGAGGGGAAGGAAAGTCCATGAGACTCTAATCTCCAATGAACCACTAGAAAACCAGGAGTGGAGGTGTGGCTCAAGTGGTAGAGAGCCAGCCTTGGGTTAAAAAATAAACACGCAAGGCCAGTACCCAGGCTCTGAGTTCAAGACCCTGGATTAGCAACCAAAAATAAAAAAGGGGAACGTTGGATGCCAGAGGTTTTTAATTCTCCACGTAGATAAAGCTAACGCTACACTTTGCTTGCATTCAAGGCTGACCAAAATAGAAGGTTCTCCAGGATGGAAGTCAGAATTAGGCTCCTCTAGAGAAATCATTTATGACCTCAGGAATGGGGAGCTGTGAAATCCCTTTCCCTGGGGCCTTGGGGTGACAAATGATACGGACGCCGGTGACAGATCTGCTCAGGAGACACAGCTTAGAGCCGGGATTAATGACAGCCGTGTTTAACCCGACACACTTCTTTCTCATCACAATCCTCCAAGCCTGCAGCTGGGATTTAAGGGGACCAAACTGCTTAGATGGCTACCAGCAGATGTCGAAGGGCCCCCCCCCCCGCCTTGTGAACTTTAGGGCGGGGTGGCATAAAAGAGAAGATCCCTAGATCTCAAAGGTCCTGAGATGGGAGGAAGATGACCAGGGTTCCAGAACCTACTTCATCTCAGGAAGTAGGTAGAGAAGATGACCTCTGCCAGCCATGTTGTCTCCAGAACATAACTACTTTTATTTGCCATTTCCTCCCATAAAATAGGACACATGGAACCCGATGGGGGCGACTCGTACTCTGTAATCCTAGCTACTCGGGAGGCTGAGAGGGGGAGGATCACAATTTGAGGCCAGCCCAAGCAAAAAGTTGGTGAGACTCCCCGCCATCCCCCCCCTCTCCCTTCTCAATCAATAGCTGGGCATGGTGGCACATGCCCGCCAGCCCTGCCACTAGAAAAGGCTAAGGGGAGAAGATGGTTTAAGGTGGGATCAGGCCTTACAAATAGATGAGGGGATAAAAAGAAAAGTGGTACCTATACACAATGGATGTTTGCACAGCCATCAGAAAGAATAACATGATGGCATTTGTGGGGAAATGGATTGGTCTAGAACAAATCATGTTAAGGGAGATAAGCCAAGCTCACAGAGACAAGTAGTGCATGCTTCTTCTCATATGCATAAGCGAGATCTAAAATGCACTGGGATGTGATAAATGAGAACAGAACTCTAGGCATTCACACATAGGGAGACTAAAGGAGGATACACTTAGGAGAGAAACACAAAGGCACCAAAGGCCTGGGTGCGTCTGATCGTACAAAATAATATTTATTGAGATGAACTCCAGGAAATGAAAACAAGAGTTTCTTTTTTTCTTTTATGCTGTTTCTTTGTTTCCTTTCCTTTTTTTGGTCTTGTTTATCTGTCTTTGGGTGGGCAAGAGTGAGCTCAGAAATGGAGGGACAAAGGGGAAACAAACACAGCCTTGGTCCTCACTGGACACAATCTGGAAAATGAGCTCTACCATTTGTGGGTGGGGGTGCAAGGGAAAAACTGGGAGCGAGGGAAGGGGTAACACTGTCCAAAAAAAATGTACTCATGACCTGACTCATGTAACTGCAACCCCTCTATACATCACCTTTATAATAACAACAAAAATATTGAATTAAAAAGAGAAAATATCCTTCAGGTGAATGCTCTGACCCTCGATCATCATGTGAACATGGAGGGTAGCACATGCTGTATCATGGCTGCCAGAGGCTCCATCCTGCATGTAGCTGGCCCAGGCATAGACTGAAATTCAAAATCTCAAGCGCATTTTCCACTGTGCATGTCTCACATTGATACCATGGACAAGTCAGGTTACAGCAAAGATGCTCATGCAACCATGTTCATAGCCGCACTATTCACAATAGCCAAGTTCTGAAAATAGCCCAGATGACTCTTAATGGATGAATGGATTAAAAAAAAAGGTGGTACAAGAGATACCAAAGAATTATGTTCATCCACAAGGAAGGATGACATGACATCATTTGCAGGGAAATAGATGGACCTGGAAAAAAAATACTCCATTGAATGAGGTAAGTCAGGCTCTGAGAGGCAGAGGAGGCACATTTTGCTCAAATACATGAACCCAAGAGTGGTATATGCAGACTTATAGTCTAGCAAAGTGAGAACCGTCAAGCTGGAACTTGCGATGTTGGGGGAGGGGTGAGGTCAAAGGGCAGGGGGAGATGAGTGGAGCGGGGAAGGGTGGGGGAAGGAAGTCAAAATATTCAATGCTCGTAACTGGAAATGAGTTCAGGCACTGAGGGAAGGGGTGAGGTGGGGGAGAGATGGGGGAGAAGGATGGAAGGGGGAGACGTGGCTCAAGATACACTGGACTCATAAATTAATATGTTGAATTGAAATCCCATTTGTACAACTATTTGATCATAATAGTAATAACAAAACAAAACAAAACAAAAGAAATTAAGCTGGGTGAAGGTAGCTCATGCCTGTAATCCTACCTTCCTCAGGAGGCTGAGATCAGAGGAGTAAGATTTGAAGCTAGCCCGGGCAGGAAAGTTCATGAGACATTTATCTCCAATTAACTAGCAAAAAAAGCCAAAAGTGGTGCTGTGGCTCAAGTGGTAGAGCACTTGCCTTAAGCTGAAGAGCTGAGGGACAGCGCCCAGGCCCAGAGTTCAAGCCCCATCATCAACCAAAACAAAAAAAGAAAGAAAGAAAAAAGAATGCAGAGCACCTTTCTGATGCTCTCAAGGTTGAAACTGATGACATATTGTATTACCGAATTTCCTTCCCTTTTATGTTAGAAAAGAAGAGGAATAGAGATAAAACTCTGTACAGCAAACCATGATAGCAGTCTCCTCAGAATGAAAAAAGAATTAATGAGGAAAAAATGGATAAGGATGGAGTGGTGACTCAGATGAACTCTAGTTTCATTTCCTTCCTTCTTCCTTCCCTCCCTCCCTTCCTCCTTCCCTTTCTTCCTTCCTTCTTCCCTTTCCCCTTCCCTTTCTCTCTTTCTCATTCTCTCCCTCCATCCCTTCTTTCCCTCCCTCCCTCCCTCTCCCCTTCCTTCCTTCCTCCTTTCCTCCGTTCTTCCTTCCCTTTCTCCCTTCCCTTTCTCTTTCCATCTTTCTTTTCCTTCCTTCCTTTTCTTTTGCTCATTCTCTCCTTCCCTCTCTTCCTCCTTCCTTCCTTCCATTCTCTCTCCCTTCCTCCTTCCCTTTCTCCCTTCTTTCTTTCTTTCTCCCTTCTCTTTCTCTTCCTTCTCTTTCTCTCTTTCTTTCCTTTTTTCTTTCTTTCTCTTTCTTGTTCTCTCCTTCCCTCCCTTCCTTTCCTCTTTCCTCCCTCCCTCCCTTCTTCCCTTTCTCCTTTTCTCTTTCTTTCTCTTTCTCCTTCCCTCCCTCCCTTCCTTCCTTTCTTCCTCCTTTCTTCCCTCCCTCCCTTCCTTTCTTCCTCCTTTCTTCCCTCCCTCCCTTCCTTTCTTCCTCCTTTCTTCCCTCCCTCCTTCCTTTCTTCCCTTTTTCCCTTCCTTCTTTCTTTCCCTCCCTCCCCACCCTTTCCCCCTCTGTCTCTCTGTCTCTGTCTCTCTCTTTCCCTCTCTCTGTCTGTCTCTCTCTTCCCCCCCCCTCTCTCCTCTCTCCCTTCCTTCTCTTTAAATGTGTATGCTGGTACTGGGGCTTGAACTCAGGGCCTCCCATTCTTGCTTAGTTTTCCCCCCTCAAGTCTGGTGCTTGCCCACTTGAGCCACGGTTCCAGCCCAGTTTTTTGCTGATTAAGTGGAGATAGAGTCTTATAGACTTTCCTGCCTGGGTCTGGATTTGAAATGTCAGCCTCAGATCTCAGCCTCTTGAGTAGCAGCTAGGATTTCGGGCATGAGCCACTGGTGCTCAGCTTCTAAATTTTCTCTATAATATTACTTTTTTTTTAAAAAAAAAGGACACTGTATTTCCATAATCAACCCTGATCGTAAAATTAATTTTGAACTACAAAGAAAAGAAAGAACAGGCTTAGGCTTTGGAGCCAGCACACCCTGCACTGGCACCCCGGCTGCGCGATGCATTTGTTTGTTGTTGGTGGCCTTCATAGACTGACCTCTGCCCTCATTGAGGGGTGCAGGAGGGATGGTGTTCGGAGGACCCGAGCCTCCTCCGAGGTGCTGACATAATGTCTGGGCTCATGAACGTCCTTGGAAAGTGACAGGCCAGGTGGAGCCGCAGAACACAGCCCGAGTGGCCCCCTGAGGTCCCATTTTCCTGGGAATGCTGCCAGCGTTTACCCAGCTCATGACAGCTGTCTGGCAATGCCACAGCAGGGAGAGAGGCCTGAGGTTGGCCAGGCCAGGCCTCCAGCTAGCAGGCTGGCATCTACAGGGAATACATAGAAATAGAAATATAAAAATTGCACTGGCCAGCCACTGGTGGCTCACACCTGTCATTCCAGCTACGCAGGAGGCTGAAATCTGAGGATTGTGGTTCAAAGCCATCCTGGGCAGGAAAGTCCATGAGACTCTTATCTCCAGTGAAGGATTTGAAAACTGGAAGTGGTGCTGTGGCTTAAACTGGTAAGAGTGCTAGCCTTGAGTGAAAGTAGCTCAGGGACAGTGCCCAGGTCCTGAGTTCAAGCTCCATGAATGACAACAACAATAACAACAACAAAAACTACACAACAAAAAGCACAAAACAAATCCCTCTGTGGTCTGTGGCCCAGATCAGGGGAGCGGTCGGGGACATGGCATTAACATTGGTAATGACCTTTGAAGGCTGTTGATCGGAGGAGGGTACCTTTTCCAGTTTGCTGCCCCTCTCCACCAGGCTACTGGAATGCAAGGAAGGCTACCGAATTTGTTACCGCCTCCCCTCCCAACCAGGCTACTGGAATGCAAGGATGGCTACCACATTTACTATGCAGGGCTTGAAGTTCCAGTGGGACCTTGGAATTCCAGGGGGAGGCACCCTGCATACTTGGCTGCTCATTTCTGGTTCAGCATGGGCTGAATTCTCTGAGCTCCTGGTCCCTCATTCATTCACACACCAGGGGTGATAAACTGGCTCTCAAAAGCCAGGTGCCTGTTACTCTAGCTGCTCAAGGAGGCTGAGATAGGAGGATCACAGTTTGAAGCCAGACCAGGCAGACAAATCTGAGAAAGACTTATCTCCATTGAACCACCCAAAAAACTGGAAGTGGAGGTGTGGCTCAAGTGGTAAGAGCACCAGCCTTGAGTGAAAAGAGCTAAGAGAAACTGCCCAAGAGGTCAAGTCCTAGTATTGGCACTCTACCCCCCCCCACACCAAAAAACCCAAGTCTCATAGTTGATCATGATTCAAAGACATGACTGCCTAGAAAAGCCAGTGAGCAGCCACCTCTAATGAACCGGCAAAAAGCGGGGCTGGAGACGTGACTCAAGTGGTGGAGCACCAGTTTCAAAATCCTGCTGAAGAAAAAGATAAAACCAGTCCCAAAGTACCACATGGAGTCCAGTGAGAGATCGTGACCCTCCTGCTAACCTGGCAAGGGTATAGATTCCCCCACTCACCCAACCCCCTGACTGGGCTATCCATTAAACAGGGTTTAGACTCCTCCTCTGGGCATGTGTGGATCTAGAGAAGTTTCTCTTTAGAACTTTCCAGCGGTGTGGTCTTCATCTTCTCACCGTGCTTTCCTCCCTGGACTTGGTGCTCTGCCCAGCTCACCCAATTCCCTGGTCAGGTTTAGGTCTAACCCCATCTCTATCTCTCTCTCTCTGGAGAATGGGGGGAGTGCCTGATTCTTTGGGGTCCCCAGCAGACATCTGGAGGCGGTTCTGAGAACATCCTCATCAACAGCCCCTGTCCAGCCCTGCACGTGGTCCGATCCTCCTCTCCCCGAGCCTCTGATCTGGTTTCTGCTTTCTTTCCCAATGCTCTGTTCATTCATAAACCAATCCTATTACCTGAATCGCCTCATTGTGCTTGTTGTACACCCACGAATTCTAGCTAATGTGGCCGTCCAGACCTCAGTCTACCCGCCTGACACCCGTCTTCCTGGGACTCCCTGTAGGTGGGTTTTCCAGCCATTTTTTTCTGAGGCCTCCATTTTCCTGCCCCTTCTACCTTTTCCTCCTTATTGATATTAACTCCTGTGTCTCTTCTCTTTCCTCCCAGTGGATGGAAAAAGCAGCCAGGCCAAGGTTTGGGAAGCTTCAACCTCAGTCTTCATCCAGTCAGAGATAAACTGTTCCCAGTGAAGAAATGAACCATAGCCAGGCACTCGTCACTCACGCTTGCCCTCCTACTACTCAGGAGGCTGAGATCTGAGGATCATGGTTCGAAGCCAGCCCAGGCAGGAAAGTCTGTAAGACTCTTATCTTTAATGAACCACCAGAAAGCTGGAAGTGGAGCTGTGGCTTAAAGTGGTAGAGTGCTAGCCTTGAGAAAAAGAACTCAGGGACAGCGCCCAGGCCCTGAGTTCAAGCCCCACAACTGACAAAAAATTAGAACATTTGTTTTGTAAATGCAAGGGCCCTGAGCTCAACCCCTAGTACTGAAGAAAAAAATAATAATAGAAGAGAAAGACAAGAAACACAGAAGTGAAAGACGTTTTAAAGAAAGAAAAAGGAAATCAAAAGAACAAATAATGAAAGAAGAGAAAGAAAAGACTTAAAAAAAAGAAAGAGAAAGAAAAGAAGTGAGAGAGAAAAGGTTTTTTAAGGACAAAAAGGAAAGCTGGAAAATGTCCTTACTTTTCAAGACAAATTTCAACTTGGATTTTACCCCAGAATTTTTTTAATCATACTTCTTTTTCCTACATCAAGGCATCGCGTGATAACGTGCAGACGATTTCCTCTCCAGGAAATGAGAGGGGGAAATCAAGGCAACGGCAATCTGTTTCACTAGGTTTATTGGAACGCGATAGAAACACAGAACATGGATTCAGGGCCCCGTCTCCCCTAGACGCTCCTCTTCCCAACAGCGTGCACCCCACTTCTGCATCTGGCAGAGACTCTGTGAAGGACCACCATGGCTCAGACACAGACTTATAGCGCCTGTTGTCTGCAGGGGCTGTGGTGGGGGTGGGGGAGGACAGAGGCACTTGGGCTCAGATCTATGACCAGAGTATGGCAGGTGGACCTCTAACTCCTTCACGGTAATCTAGAGATCCAGCTGCCTCAGACTCACAACCAAGTTTCCAGCGGATTTGTGTGGCTCCCAGATGAAATCCGAAGGCATCTCTAAGGATCCTCAGAGCACCAGAGCAAACCAACCTCCGTGTGTGTTTGCAGATTTGCTGTGCAAAGGGGTCAGCACTGACCCTATTCGACCGAATGTCTGCTTAGTCCCTACTTGGGTCTAGCGCTCTTCTAGATGGGACAAAAAGTCAGCAAAATGAAGGAGGTGTGAAGCCCGGTACTGTAGCTCACGCCTGTAATCCCGGCTACTCAGGAGGCTGAGAACTGAGGATCGTGGTTGGAAGCCTGCCTGGGCAGGAAAGTCTGTGAGACTCTGATCTCCAATGAACCCCAGGGGGGGAAAAATCAAACCCAGAAGTGGCGCTTGCAATGGCAGTGATAAATAAAAAATAAATAAATAAATAAAGAGGAGAAGGCCAGGATGTGAGGGGAGGGAAGGGCAGGAGGAGGTTGGGAAGATTAGAACTCTAGACCGTGGCCCAGGATAAACAAGGGAATGGGCCCAGGTTAACCTTTACCCCCCTGGAAGCCCAGTGTGGGTCTCTCCCCCTCCCCCTTTCCCAAGAAGAGAGCACTAGGAGAGGAGCAGGGATAAGGAGAAGGTGGAGACTGTGGTTGTGGATAGACTAAATCAAGATGAAGGGTTTTGGATACATCCAGTTGGAAAAGCAACGAGTCTCCAAGGAAGTTAGGAATCTGGGGGAGTTCTTCGGGTGTAGAGTTCTTCGGGTGTAGATCTGGGGTGTAGATGAGCTCATGGGGGAGGGGAAAGATGTTAAGGTGAGAAGGAACAGCTCGGGACAGGGACCTTGGGGGTGGCCATGTCTGATAGCTTGGAGGAGGGGAGGTAACGGATTTCCAAGAGTATTAAAGTTGAGTGGTCCGGTGCAGTGGCTCACGCCTGCCATCCAAGCCAAGTCAGGAGGCTGAGAGCTGAGGATCGCAGCTCAAAGCCGGCCCTGGGGGCAGGCAAGTCCCGTGAGACCCTTTGTCACCCACGAATCATCCAAAAGCCAGAAGTGGAGCGGTGGGCTCAAAGTGGTAGAGAGAGCCAGCCTGGAGTGGCCAAAGTTACAGGACAGAAGCCGACTCCCGGAGTTCGAGCCCCAGGATGGGTACAAAAATAACAATGAAAAAAAAAAAAAGAGAACAAAAAGAAACGTTGAGGATGGGGATGGGGGTGGGGGTGGCAATGGTCGCCAGCAGAGGGCGCTGGGGGGCCGAGGCCCTCACATGCAGTTTCTGTGTTTCCCCACACGGGCTCCCTGCACCCCGCTTCCTGATGGTGGTGAAGCACCAGCCAGGGGCTGACGGGCGTGAGAAGGGATCTCTGAGGCTAAGACAAGAAATACACTGACTTCTCTTCTGCGAGTCAGAGTAGTGTCGTTTTTTTTTTTAAAGGGCATGGGCAAGACTTCAGTATTGCTTCTCACCCATCCATTCATCCATCCACCCATCTATCCGCCTGTCCATCCACCCATTTATCATCCATCATTCACCCATCCATCTACCCATCTATCACCCATCCATCCACCATCCAACTCTCCATCCACACATCTATTAATTATATCATCCATCCACCACCCATCCATCGGTCCACATACCCACCCACCCATCCATTCATTTATCATCCATCCATCCATCCATCCACTCAACCATCCATCCATCATCCACCCATCCATCCATCCATCCACTCACATTACCATCCATCCATCCATCATCCATCCATCCACCTACCTATCCACAAACTTATGACCCATCCATCCATCCATCCATCCACCCACATTACCATCCATCCATCCATCCACTCATCATCCACCTATCCACTCACCCATCTATCATCCATCTACCCATCCACTCATCCATCCATCTACCCACCCACCCATCCGAAAAATATTGAGTCTCTCCTATGCTCCACACACACATCTTGCCTGAGTGACCTCAGGTGGGCCCTATACTTCCCTGAGCCTCAGTTTCTCCCTCTGAAACCTTACATGTGTATCAAGAGCTTATGCCACTGACCCACCTAGTACACAGTAAGGCAGTTTTTGTGCCTTCCTTTCCCTTCCCCTCCCCATCCTCTATCCTGCAGCCTCCTGCTCTGTCCAGCTTGGAGGACACACACACACACACACACACACACACACACACACGTTCATCCATGTCACCCTCACATACACGCATGCGTACATGCTTGCTGTCCGGCCATCTCTGCGCATGTCGAGGGCCAGCACTGTCGTGAACACTGATCTGTGGTGTTCAGCCCAGAAAAGGCTGGACTCCTGTCGGGCCATGTTGGACTCGGCAGCCTGGTCCACCCTGGGGCGGAGGCTGACAGCGCCCTCCCCATCCCCCGAAGGCTCTTCCCGAGTAGTTTTTTTTGGGGGGTGCTGGGTGCTGAGGGCTCCAGGGGTGATGTCGCAGGGATCAGGAGCGGTGTCTCCAGTGCCTGGCCCAGGTCTAGACAGTCTTCGAGGGCAGGGCCTGCAGGACTTCTTTGGAGGACTCTCTCTCCGTCTCCCCAGACAGTGATGCCTCTGAGGATAGCTCTTCCGGGGGGCTTCCTGGGGGTCTCTGGAGGATCCCGAGCCCCCACAGACTCTTGCAGCAGCTCAAGAGACTGCTGGAGCAGGTGGTACAGGACAGAGCCGGCCTCCTGTGGACACACAAACATGTCAGGACAGGCGCCATCTTGTGGGCCAGGGGAGAAAATCCACTGTGCTTTCTCATGGCAGCCAGGAAGTTCTTCCTCACTCGGGTGGGTTGGTCCTGGGGCTTGGACTCAGGGCCTGGGCGCTGTCCCTGAGTTTCTTTTTGCTCAAGGTTAGCGCTCTACCACTTTGAGCCACAGTACCACTTCTGGTTTTTCTGGGGGTTCACTGGAGATCAGAGTTGCATGGACTTTCCTGCCCGGGCTGGCTTTGAACTGCGATCCTCAGATCTCAGCCTCCTGAGGCATGAGCCACCGGCTTCTGGCTCAGTATCCTTGCTTGCAAATCTCGACTGTGCTTCCTGTTTAGTCAAATTGCTTAACTTCTCTGAGTCTCAAGTAGAGGCAAATGTCTTGCCTTCCCTGTGTATTCTTGAAGGAACTCAAGTGTGGCCAAATTATATATACCAAAAAGCATCCCCCACGAAGCAGGAAGTAAATTCACATTTGCTAGTCCCATAACCATTAAAAAAAATCTCTGGGGGTGAGGATTGAACCCAGGACCTCGTGTATATCAGACGGATGCTCTACCACTGAGCTACACAGCCAGTGCTGCTTTTCCTGGAGCTGAATGAGAGTGATTGCTGAGCATCTCCAGCATGCCTTGCATTGCTGGAAGATGGGTTCCTCCTTTTCCTTCCATGTCCCCACGAGGCTTTGTGAGCAAGGACACAGCCCTTGGCTTCCTTCCAACACACAGGTGAGTCCCAGGCCCAACACGCCTCACCTTGACCGGCACCTCAAGGTCACACCCCTAGTATTCCGCAGCCTTCCAATGTTCCTTCCCATGTTAGCAATGTACATATTTGACCAGGCAGGCATCTGACCTTGGACAGACACAGATGCAGCCTTGAACAGAGACCTCTTACTGAAATGATTTAAACTGGGAAGGTGGCTCAGTGGTAGGGTGCTTGCCTAGCATGCATGAAGCCCCGGGTTCGATTCCTCAGTACCACATATACAGAAAAAGCCGGAAGTGGCGCTGTGGCTCAAGTGGTAGAGTGCTAGCCTTGAGCACAGACAGGCTCAGGGACAGCGGCCAGGCCCGGAGTTCAAGGCCCAGGCCTGGCAAACAAAAACAAAAACTTGAACTTCAACGTTTCTTTCCCTCAACCTTGTTCTCCATTCCTTGGAGGGGCTCTGCCACTTAACTCTATTTTACCGAGTTTGACCAGAAACTCTCTGTAGATTGAAATCTACAGATGCCCCGAAAGAAATGTTCACGTTGGAATTGTTGTATAGAGAGAGTGTCAAAATCTATTCAACCACCAGGGGGCAGGAGCCAGCAGCAGCCCAACTCTGAGAACCCTGGCCTTGGGTGTTTTACTGCTTGAACCATACCTCCACAGCCCCTTTAGGCACGTGTTATTTTGCAGATAGGGCCGTTTTTGTTTTGTTTTTTTTTTTTCTCTTTAAGTCTAGGCTGGCCTGGACACAATCCTCCTATTTACGTATCTCACGTAGCTGGAATATCAGGTGCATACTCCATTTGTTTTCTTTGTTCTTTTTTTGGTTGAGATGGGTGGGCTGTCGTGGGGCAGGTCCCCTGAACTTTTCCTGTCGTTTGTTTCCTAAGCTGGCCTCAAACTGTGATCCTCCAGATTGCAAGTCTCCTGAATGGATTAGGATTTCACATGTGAACCGTTGGAGCCTTCCCCTCCCCCCTTTAATCGCTGGTTGGATGGTAAACTTCTCTGATTTTCGGTGCATTTCGGGCACCTCTCTCTCTGGGCAGCGGTCTCTGAGTTCTCCCAGGATCCTCCACTCCCTCCAGACTCCTTTTTTGTTTTCCCCCTCGGCCTTGGCGTTTATCTCCCTGGGTTATCTGACAGTTCTGTTCTTAGCCATGGTGGACACTGGATCTGTTATCTACCTCCTATCTCTGGTCAAAGGAGGTTTTCATGTGGAGGAATGAAGGCAGTGATTCAGCCCTGCCAGCCTCGCTCCTCAGGAGGCTGAGATCTGAGGATCGCGGCTGGAGGCCAGCCCAGGCAGGAAAGTCCGTGAGACTCCTATCTCCAATGAACCACCAAAAAAAAAAAAAGCTGGAAGTGGAGCTGTGTGGCTCACGTGGTAGAGCACCAGCCTTGAGCTAAAATAAAAATAACAAGCAAAGGGACAGCTTCCAGGGCCTCTCGGAGTGGCTCAGCCTTGGATGGATGGGAAGAGATTTTGGGCCTCTTGATTGCTTCCGCCTGGCTCCCCCCCCCCGCCCCCCAGTCCCTGGTTAAGCACTTTCTTCTCCCCCATAGTCCCCCACCAAGACCTCATCAGAACCCTGCACACTTTCGAGATCTTGCTACCCACATGACTTCAAGAAAGCAAGGTAACTGGGCCACGGGGAAACCGGCAAAGAGGCGTAGAGGGCTTGAAATATCTTTCTTTTTCCCGGTGACTCTGTTTCCACAAACTCCGTTTCCAGGAAAGAAACCAACAGGAAAAGAAAATCGTGTGGCAGCCTCTTTGCACGGAGTTGCTCAGTGTAGGGCAGCAAAGCCCTGGACAGCCGCAGGTAAACCTCCTGATCAATCTCAGATCTCTTCACAGGAGACCTGTCATTCAAGGCTGGGCCTCCAGGCTGGCTTCAAACACAGCACCCCGGTTCTGGAAACGAAAAATTCTCTCTACCTGGCCAGTGTGTCTTGGGGGTGTCACAGGAGCGGGGATGGGGGTTGGGGAGCACTTCTGGGGCTCTGAGGGCCCCCTTCCCCTACACACTTCCTCTTTCTGATTTCCTGTAGGGGCAGGAATGGGGGATGGGCGCGTCTCATTCCTCCAGCTCTCTGCAGAGGGGGCTGGAAGAGGAGGGGTTAACTTTGAGCTGCTCCCTTTGGGGAGGGGGAAGGAGATCATAAAGAAGAGCTAGCTTTAAGGACGGGCCTCTAAGCCTTCCTAGGGGACCAAAAGGTAGGGGGCCTCCAGGCAGACAGCCCACACCCCAGGCAGAGAGTTGGTGAAGGGGAAACAAAGCTTTGGAAAGGAAGGGAAAGAAAAAGCGAACACAGGAGGAATGGAAAGGAAGGAGTCGGGCGCCGGTGGCTCACGCCTGTCATCCCAGCTCCTTAGGAGGCTGAGATCAGAGGATCCTGGTTCAAAGCCAGCCCAGGCAGGAAAGTCCATGAGACTCTTATCTCCAATTAAACAGCAGAAAGCTGGAAGTGGAGCTGTGGCTCAAGGGGTAGAGCGCTCACCTTGAGCCACAAAGTTCAAGAATAGTATCCACAGGCTGGGAAGGTGGCTCAGTGGTAGAGCGCTTGCCTTGCATGCCTGAGGCCCTGGGTTCGATTCCTCAGCACCACATAAGCAAAAAAAAAAAAGCCGGAAGTGGCGCTGTGGCTCAAGTGGTAGAGCGCTAGCCTTGAGCTGAAGAGCTCAGGGACAGCACCCAGGCCCAGAGTTCAGGCCCCAGGACCGGAACCCACCCCCCAAAAAAAGAATAGTATCCAGTCCCTGAGATCAAACCCCAGGACTGGCACACAAAAAAGAAAGAAGAAAGAAAGAAAGAGGGAGAGAGAGAGAGAGAGAAAGAAAGAAAGAAAGACAGAAAGAAAGAAAGAAAGGAAAGAAAGAAAGAAAGAAAGAAAGAAAGGAAAGAAAGAAAGAAAGAAAGAAAAGAAAAGAAAAAAATAGACAAATCTACAGAGATGGAAAACAGACATAATGGTTAACTCTGGTGCAAGGTGCCTGGAATAAGATGTAGGAATTGGTAACCAATTGGATCAGGGTTTGTTTTGGGGGGTAGGGAATAAAGATGTTCCCCAAACTGATCACAAGGATACCCAAGTCTAGAAACTACTGATTTTTTTTTTTGTTTTGGCCAGTCCTGAGGCTTGAACTCAGGGCCTGGGCGCTGTCCTTGAACATCTTTTGCTCAAGGCTAGCGCTCTACCACTTGAGCCACAGCGCCACTTCCGGCTTTTTCTGTGTCTGTGGTGCTGAGGAATCGAACCCAGGACTTCATGCATGCAAGGCAAGCGCTCTACCACTGAGCCACCTTCCCAGCCCCTTGTTGTACACTTCAGATCTGTGACTTATGTAGAATAGGAAAGAAGAAGAAGGAGGAGGGGAAGGAAGAGGAGGAAGAGGAGGAGGAGGGATGGTCAGAAAGACGAGAATAAGGAAAAGCTGGAGATTCATGTATTCATGGTCCCACGTTCGGGGAACAATAGTGGGTGTATGGCACACAGAAGAAAGGAAAGAAAGAAAGAAACAAGAAAATGAATCAGAAGAGCTGTTCAGGAGTGCCAAGAGCGAGAGCAGTTTAGAAAGCCAGCCTTCTCTGGGGCCTGTGGTTGCGGCACTAACAAGTCTAGGCCTAGGGCAGGAAGTTCTTTTGTACACCCTGGCTCTTCTGCAGAAGTGTGTGTCAGCGTGTGTCACACACCAGCCTCTGCCACACCTCCTGTGCCGGTTACAACCTCCTCATCTTCTTTCTATTTAGTTAGTTATTCTATTTTTGTGCCCATCCTGGGGCTTGAACTCAGAGCCTAGTGGTGCTTCTGAATTATTGTTACTATTATTATTATTATTTTGCTCAAGGCTAGCCTCATTGCCACTCCCGGTTTTCTGGGTGTGGTTCCTTGGAGAGAGAAGAGTCTCGCTGGCTTTCTTGCCCTGGCTGGCTTCGAACTGCCATCCTCACACCTCAGCCTTCCTGAGTTGCTAGGATGACAGATAGGAGCCGGAACTCCATTTTTAATGCAAATTAGCTATGACCCTCTTCCAAGCCTGTCCATCACAGCTCGGGGGGGGCGGGGCTTAGCATTTCCCCCCTCCCCTCTCTCCCTCTCCTCCTCTCCCAAGGCTTTTCTGGATTGGGCCTCTCCCACCAGGACTCCCGGCAATTGATGACCTTCAAAGCTCAAGAACCAGGGGAGACCCATGAGCTCTGATCTCCGATCTCTCTCTTTCTGTGTTTCTGGAACTTTCCTCTTTGAGACTTGGTTTCCTGATCCTAACGCATTTCTCGGGGTTCTTGGCTGGGAAGGCGGGGGGAATGGGTGGCTAGGATGGAGGAATTATTGTTGTCCTATCCCCAGACTGGCTGGCTGGGTACCAGGCCCAGGGAATCTGGGATACCCAGGAGTTTCGTGTGTGTGTGTGTGTGTGTGTGTGTGTGTGTGTGTGCATGGGGGGGGTAGACATTAGACTGGTGGAATAAATGAAATGAGGTGGCCCTGTGTGGGACAACTTGTTGGGCCTCCAAAGAAGCTGGCACCAAAGCTAAGTGCTAAGTGCTGGGCTGGGCCTTGAGAACTGGGGTAAGGGCTTTCACACTAGATTCCGGGGAGCTACACAGGGGTGGGGTGCAGCCCAATTTACCTTGGGAAGGTCAGTGGTTCTTTGGCAGGCACCTGGTTAGGGCCCCAAGATTCCAGGTGCCTGGGTGCAGCCAAGCCCTGGGGTACAAACACAGGGCTTCCCCTCCCCCCCCACCCCCAGGCAGGAATGAGGAAGAGGCGCACCCCGGAAAGGGAACTGATAGTCCGTCTGCCCGTGAGTTTTATCTCTTCACCTTGGGAGGTGATGGGAACGGATGCCAAGGGACCCAAAGGGCACTGGGCAAGGTCCAAGACTCTCCCTTGGCAAACCCCCCTCCCCACCCCGTAGATGTACCCGGTGTGTGCCTCAGTTTCCCCTTCTGGTTTTTGTTTTTGAGGACTAGGACTGAGGTGTTGGTGTCCAGTAGGGGCCAAGGTTCAACTCCAAGTCTGGGCAGCATCCCACCGTTGAAAGATCACCCCGGGTGTAAGGGCAGCCGGGGTTGGGTTGGGATGTCAGCTCTGGGTACCTCTCATGGCAGCCATTTTGTGACTAGGAGGTCCGGGGGAACAGACTTTGAGAGACCATTTCTCTTTTCCAAAAGAGGACAGCCAGGCCTCGGCTTTGGTTGACATGTGCCCCAAACGGTGCCAGGACCTAACCAGACCTTGGCAAATGCTCTCTTTTGTGTTGTTTGGTGCCGGTCCTAGGGCTTTGGAGCTCAGGGGCCTGGGTACTATCCCTGAACTTTGTTTTACTTGAGCTATAAGCTCCCCTTGCAGCTTTTGGATGGTTTGTTGGAAAGAAGAGTCTCCCTGCCCTGGCTGGCTTTGAACTTCCATCCTCAGATCTCAGCCTCCTGACTAGCTAGGACCAGGGAGGCCAGCCCCCCAGCTCCCTCTCTCCTGGTATCTCCCCTGGACCCCCTCCTTCCCCTACAGCGGGCTGGGTTAGTCCCCTTGGGAGTTCTTGGCTCTGGCTTTGACCTTCACTTTGACCTTGGTAGTGATAAGGGCTGTGGTTTAACCCTGGTATTTGGCCCCAGATAGAGAGCCAGAAGGACCTGTGTTAAGCCAGCTGGGAAGCTGGGAGGAAGGACCTCACCAGGGCCTGAGGGAGTTGTAAGGTCTTGATGGCGTTGGCAATTTGGGGGGACTAAAATCAACCTCTTGATATGCCTAGTCTTTCATGTTCTCTGACCTGGCCTGAGGCTCATCAATTGGCTCCTTCCTCTCTACCCAGCCCCCCTCTGTCCACCATTCCTGGACATAGATTGGGGGAGGGGGCTGTGGTCTTTAGGCATATATGATCCTGCCTTAGTCTTGAACTCAGGGCCTGGGCACTGTCCCTTGTGCTTCTTTATGCTCAAGGCTATAGTGATCTACTACTTGAGCCACAATTCTAGCTCTGGTGTGTGTGTGTGTGTGTGTGTGTGTGTGTGTGTGGTTTAGTAGTGGAGATGAGTCTCATAGACTTCCCTGTTGGGGGGTTGGCTTTGAACCGTGATCCTCAGATCTGACAGCCTCCTGAGTAGCTGGGATGACGGGCGTGAGCTCTGGTGCCTAGCTACCTGCCTTATTCTTGAGCTGTTGTGTGACCAGGTGGGCCTTGGCTAGGATGAGAAGAGAAGGCAGGGCTGGGGCTGTAGCTCCTGCCTGTAGTCCCAGCTGCTCAGCCATCAGCTCCTGGCCATAAGCTTTTGTTTTACTTTAAAAATAGGTTAGCAGATTTTTGTCCTTTGTTTTTCTTTTCCTTTCTTTTGGTCCAGGACCTCAGCCTCCTCACCTATAAAGAGCTCTCTTTGCAAAACACAAATCTGAAGCTGGGGTGGCAGGGTGCTCAACTTAACCTGTGCCAGGCCCCGGGCTCACACCTGTCATCCTAGCTCTTCATGAGGCTGAGGTCTGAGGATCACAGTTCAAAGCCAGCTGGGGCAGGAAAGTCCTTGAGACTCCTGTCTCCAATTAAGCACAAAAAAAGAGGCAGAAGTGGAGCTGTGGCTCAAGTGGTAGAACACAAAAGCTCAGGGACAGAGCCCAGGCCCTGAGTTCAAATCCCAGGCCCAGCACACACACACACACACACACACACACACACACACACACACACACACGTTTAGGGGAAGCCATTGACAGATGATAAAGACATCAAGGCACACATAACCATCACCCGGCACACAGTGGGTGCCTTACCTGTCTGTGTCTCCTTGGGAAGCTGGGATTTCCTTCCCACTGCTGCACACCTGGAGTTTCAGGGACTTCTCCCCGAGACCCTTGAGCTCTTGCCTTTGGCATCTGTCCATCAGAGAATGATTAGCTCTCAGATACGTGGCAGGGGCTGGCCGGCTGGCCGGCCTGCAGCGGAACAATCGCTGGTAGGCGGTGCGGAAGTCTCTGTTGAGGGCTGCATAGAGGATGGGGTTCAGGGCCGAGTTGGCATAGCCCAGCCACAGCACTACGGCCTCGATCACCTGGTTGATGTCTCCGTTGTAGCCTCGGTAGACGAAGACGGTAAAGTACGGGAACCAGCAGACAATGAAAGCCCCCAACACGACCGCCAGTGTCACGGTGGCCTTATGTTCCCGCACTGTGGCGGCCTGCCACGTGCTAATGTGGTTGATCCTTTTGGCCTGATCCCGGGCGATCTTGAAGATCCGGTAGTAGGTGACACACATGACCACCAGCGGCAGGTAAAAGGTCACCAGACTGTCCACCAACCCGTACTCTGGGTTTACCTGGACCTTACATTGGTCTGTGGTGTTGTTCAGCCTGCTGGCCTCGGGCCTGCTGTTCCAGCCCAAGTGAATGGACAGGAAAGACAAAGTGATGGAAATGACCCAGATGAACACCAGCGAGATGGCCACGCGGATCGGGGTGACCAGCACGTTGTACCTCAGTGGGTCCGTGACAGCACAATAGCGGTCCAGGCTGATCATGAGGAGGTTGAGGATGGAGGCCGTGCACAGCATCACATCTAGGCTAGTGTAGATATTGCAAAAGATGCTCCCGAAGCTCCACCTGCAAGACAGCTGGTGGACGGCAGAGAAAGGAAGCACCAGGAGCCCCAAAAGTAGATCGGTGACGGCCAAAGACACGATAAAGCAGTTGGTCAGATTCTGGAGATGGCGGTTCAAGCTCACAGCCAGACAGACGATCACGTTGCCAGCCACGGTGATCAGAATGAGGACAGTGAGGACCACGCTAAGAGCGACCTTGAAAGGGGTGGAATCTAGACAAAAGGAAGGGGCTGTCCCATTGGGTTCCATGTTGGGGGAGGGGGGAGGGCTCTACTCCCTCCCTCTCTCTCTCTTGTCCGCTAGCCCTGGGGCCCAGTTCTTTTGTTAGCTCTAACGACTGCCCAGCCTGGTGCTGGTAGCTCACGCCTGTAATCCCAGCTAGTCAGGAGGCTGAGATTGGAGGATCGTGGTTCAAAGCTACCCAGGAGGGAAGGAAAGTCCAGGGAAATGCTCTTATCTTTGATGAACCAGCAAAAAAAAAGCCAGCAGTGGAGTTGTGATTCAAGTGGTAGAGCACCAGCCGTGAGTGGAAAAAACCTCAGGGACAGCACCCAGGTTCTGAGTTCCAAGCCCCAGGAATAGAACAGCAACTACAACAAGCAACAACCCCCCCTAAAAAACCCTGTCCAACTTTGGAGAAAAGTCAATGGCTGGCCCAATGTCATTCTTCTAGAAACAAATCCACAGTCCCAGCCCATCCCCTGAAAAACCAGCTTCCACCCATGTGTGGGGTGGATCTTCAGTCTCCTGACAGCATGTGGAAACTGAGGCACGGGAGTGTGCATCAGGAGGAGGCTCTGGTTTTAAGCAGGAGCACTCGAATGTAAACAGCGCCATGTCTTTGTCCACAGCTGACGCGTTGTGGCTTTTGCTATGTGGTCGTGTCAAGAATTGGAGACCCCCCCCCTTTTTGTTGAGGAGGGGGGAGGAGGAGGCTGGGGTCACGGAGAAGTAGGAGCTGAAAAAGAAAAGATTAAATATTGAGAGTCTTGAAAGGAGACCAAGGAGCACATTAATCTCTACTTTTTCTCTGTGGTCTGAGACCGGGACTCGAACTTGGAACCTGAGGCTTTTGGTCTATGGATTAACAGGCTCTACCCACTAGGCCACACCTCCTATCCCGAGCCTGCTCATCTTCACAGAATATAAACCAAGCCTCTCCCAGCCTCCTGCATGGAGTAATTTTGGTTTTTGTTTTTTTTTTTTTCCAATGTAGAGACCAGAAGTGTCGGCAAAGAAGGGATCTTGTGTCTCCTTCTGCTACTCCAGCTGGTTCAGACACCCAACCTTGCAAGCCGGGCTTTTGGGGATAATTATTTTTAGAAGATCATGTCATTACATAAATAGCCCAAAACAGCATGGGCTTTACCACCGGAGGTTAATTAATTGCAGAGCGGCTTGGAGTAAGGATTTGTTTCCTGAGAATCCCTACTTATGATTTAAAAACAAGGGTGTTTTTTTTTTAAATTCCCTGGCGATTTAAAAACAATTTTTTTTAAAAAAAAGATTTCACACCAGTCACCCTAGCTACTCAGGAGGCTGAGATCTGAGGATCGCAGCTGGAGGCTCATTTTGTTCTGCCACTTGATCCACACCTCCACTTCTAGTTTTCACTGGAGATAAGAGTCTCCATGACTTTCCTGCCCGGGCTGGCTTTGAACCTCCATCCTTGGATCTCAGCCTCCTGAGTAGCTAGGATGACAGGCGTGAGCCACCATCCAACAGGTGCGTGTGTGCGCTCACACACACACACACACACACACGTGTGTGAAGATGTGCCAGTCTTCCAGCCACTTCCGGTCCCACCCACCCCGCTGGGTGGCCACAGAGAGACATTTTTAGTTGTAAGTTTTATGACTTCCTCTTCCTGTTTTCTCTCAGCTTTGCTTTAGTTCTTCTGGGAAAGGAACTTTCAGGAGAATTTTACTCCAGAATTCACTCTCTGTCTCCCTTCCCTCCCCTCTCTCCACCTCCCAATCTCTTTAAGCACAGATGCTTTGGCCAGCCTGCCATGAAAGGCAGGTCCTGGGGTTACCTCAGTTTCTCCCTGTTGAGTTCTACTTAAATGTCCACATGGGAACCCACATAGCTGTCCTGGTCCCTGGTGGAAAATGCCAGATCCCGTCTGACTCCTTGGCCAGTACCCTATCCTTTCTCTCCTTCCTTGCTTGCTCAGTGAGCTCTGGATGCTTCTCCCAAGGCCTGGTCTCCAGCCGCCTCCTCCAGGAAGTCCTCCAAAGGCCCTCTCCAAGATTTTCCCCATTGCCTTCCATTTACAGCCTGGCATGGAAGTGGGGTGCGGGGGGGGGGGA
>NW_012267245.1:2323270-2323783 GCF_000151885.1 Dipodomys ordii | reverse complement strand
TCTCCCCTGTCCCCCTGTCTCCTGTCTCCTGTCCCCTGTCCCCCTGTCCCCCCTCCCTTGTCTCCTGTCCCCTGTGCCCTGTCTCCCTGTCCCCTGTCTCCTGTCCCCCTGTCCCCTGTCCCCTGTCCCCCTGTCTCCTGTCTCCCTGTCCCCCCTCCCTTGTCTCCTGTCCCCTGTGCCCTGTCTCCCTGTCCCCTGTCCCCTGTCCCCCTCTCTCCTGTCCCCCCTGTCCCCTTGCCCCATCCCCCCATCTTGGGCCTCTTGCTCAAACTCTGCAAGCTCCCCTGAGACCCTCCATACTGTGGCCCAGTTCTAGGGGAGGAGGAGGGCGGATCTAAGGCCATCCCTCCCCTTGGCCGCCCCTCAGGGGGCCGGAGGGGCGATGGCTTCTCAGTGAAAAGTCTAGAGGAATCTGGGACTGGATTCTGCAAAGGCAGAGGCTGGGCTGGAGGGTGGAGGCCTGGCGGGAACTGAGGAGGGCTGGGTGGTGAATTCACGGGAAAAAAAAAAAAA
>NW_012267245.1:2317456-2322838 GCF_000151885.1 Dipodomys ordii | reverse complement strand
TGAACTCTGGGCCTGGGTGCTGTCCCTCAGCTCTTCAGCTCAAGGCGAGCCCTCTACCACTTGAGCCACAGCGCCACTTCTGGTTTTCTGGTGGTTCACTGGAGAGAAGAGTCTCACGGACTTGCCTGCCCAGGCTGGCTTGGAACCACCATCCTCAGATCTCTAAGTAATTAGGATGACAGGTGTGAGCCACTGGTGCCCCGCTAGGGAGTTTTTAACCCTGCCAGGTAGAGTTTTGGGGTCTCAGGATTGGGATCGATCGGTATGGGGATTAACTAAAAGTTGATTGAGTTTCCACTTTCTGGAAAACATGTTCCTCCCTGCCTGGGTATAAAGGAGGACCGTTAAGGTAAAACCTGACACTTGATTCTCTCTGCTTCTTACTCTGGAGTTCTCATGAGCAAGGTGACAGGTTCGGGGAACCCTCTGGAAAAATCACCATCAGCGGGCGATGGTGTCACCCTGCCCCGTTTTACCAAACGGGACCCAGTGTTTGTTTCTAGGAGGAGAAGCAGACTTCTCCTTTTACCTCGGCATCTCGATCCTCCGGATCGCAGCCTCCTGAAGAGCTAGGAAGACAGGTGTGAGCCACCAGTACCTGGTTTCTAGTGCGATGATGATGATGATGATGATGATGATGATGATGATGATAAGACTTTCCCCTCTAGTGAGGGATTTACTGTGGGAAGAATGATTCTATCCTCACCTGAAATCACCAGATTGAGCTCAGGGACAGCGCCTAGGCCCTGAGTTCAAGCCCCAGGACTGGCACAATAAAAACAACAACAAGGGAGTCTTGTATCTGTGTGATCGGGCGCCTATTACAATCTGCGTCACTGAGCACCCCCCAAAGTCCCTCCTGAGGACCCCCCAGGACTGCCTGCTTCATCCCCAGCATGCATTTTGCGCACCCCAACTCTATATTGTGGGCAGGTGCTGGCCGCAGGCTGGTTTACTCTCAAGGAGATGGTGGCATGTGTCTAAAGCTCTCAATGGCTGTGTGTGTGTGTGCGTGCGTGTGTGTGTGTGTGTGTGTGTGTGTGTCCACGGGTGGTATCAAGAACACTTAAGACTCAGGTTCCTCCCCATGGGGAGTCTCTGGTCCTCACCTAGAGATGCTGCCTTTAAGTCCTGTCTCTGGGAGCTCTCTCCTTGAAGGCAAGGTTTTGCCAGATTAGGTAGAATTACAGAGATGACAAAGAAAGGACCATGATAAAAATGTCAGAGGCTCTGAGGTACCAAACCCAGTAGGCCTTTGTTAGACTCCAGCTTCCAAGGCCGGGAAGCCAGGCTCCCGGAGCAAAGCGCCATCTCTTGTTCGTTTGCTTGTTTGCTTGTCTTTGTGTTGGTACTTGAGTTTGAACTCAGGGCCTGGGTGCTGTCCCTGAGCTTTTTAAACCCTCAAGGCTAGCGCTCTACCACCTGAACCACTGCTCTACTTCTGGCTTTTTTTGATAGTTCATTGGAGGTAAGGGTCTCAGGGACTTTCCTTTCTGGGCTGGCTTTGAACTGGGATCCTCAGATCTCAGCCTCCTAAGTAGCTAGGATGACAGGCGTGAGCCACTGGCATCGGCTTGATTCCTTCCTTCCTTTCTTCCTTTCCTCCTCCTCCTCCTCTTCTTCTTCCTCCTCCTCCTCCTCCTTTGCCAGTTGCGGGGCTTGAACTCAGGGCCTGGGCGCCGACTCTGAGCTCTTTTGCAAAGCCTGGCACTCTATCACTTGAGCCACAGCTCCACTTCAGGTTTTCTTATGCTTACTTGGAGATGAGTCTCAAGGACTTTCCTGCCCAGGCTGGCTTCAAACCGTGATCCTCAGATCTCAGCCTCCTATGTAGCTAGGAAGACATTTCTTTACTCACAATTTCCTGCACTGAGAGTGAATGCTATCACAACTAAAGAACACGATGTAGAATGCTGAACCGTGTGGCTGATCCCATTCCCCCTCAGGGGCAAAAATAAGAATACATCTATAATATGTATAGAATAAAGATATAAATAAAACGCAGTATATGAAATATCTGCAGGAGTGTACCCCCTCCGTCCCTGTGGTTTGAGATTATGAAATGAAATGCTCAAGAAATAAGCAATTCTTATTATTCTTAGTCCTTTTTTGTTTTTCAGACAAGGCCTCGAGACATAGGCTGGCCTGGAACTCTCAACCCTCCTTTCTCTCAGCCTCCCGAGTCCTGAGACTACAGGCATGCCCTTCCATACTCAGCTCAAGGAAATCAGTAATTCCCCTGCAGGCTTTCCATTGCCTGCCCAGACCCAGGCCCCAGAACCCACCCCTCTTCTCAGTCTCCCCCTTTCCCAACCTTCCACACACCCTAAGATTGGAGGAATAAAATTTGAGGACTGCAAGGAAAAGATGCTCTCTGAGCCAAGTCTAGATGGTGGGGTCTCATCAAAGGGAGACAGATAAAGTCTGGTTTTCGGGAAGCCAAGGGGGAGTCCAACCAGGCAGGAAATGTGGCTGGCCATGTGTGAACTGGGGACACCCACACCCAGTGTGTGTGTGTGTGTGTGTGTGTGTGTGTGTGTGTGTGTGTGTGTGTATTTGAGTGGGAAGTTCACCCACAGGAGTGGTCTTGGTCCCAGACCTACCAAATCACTCTTCTTGTTGGTTTGTTTTTAATTGCTTCCTTTTCAAGAGAAGCTGGAAATCTGCGCGTGATTAGAAATCTCTGGCTTTAAAAACAAAATCCCTGGTGTCTTATCATGAACTCTCCTCATCTAACCCTATTGGCTCAGTTAAGCAAGTGGCCGATGGCTCATGCCTGTCATCCTAGCTATTCAGGAGGCTGAGATCTGAGGAACGCAGTTGGAAGCCAGCCCAGGCAGGAAAGTCCACGAGACCCTTAACTCTAATGAACTACTAGAAAACTGGATATGGCGCTGTGGCCCAAAGTGGTAAAGAGCTAGCCTTGAGCACAGAAACTCAGGGATAGCACCTAGGCTCTGAGTTCAAGCCCCACAACTGACAAAAAATAGGAAGGAAGGAAAGGAAGGAAAGGAAGGAAGGAAGGAAGGAAGGAAGGAAGGAAGGAAGGAAGGAAGGAGGGAAGGAAGGAAGGAAGGAAGGGAAGGAAGGAAGGAAGGAAGGGAGGGAGGGAGGGAGGGAGGAAGGGAAGGGGAAAGGGAAAGGAAAAGGGAAGGGAAAGGGAAAGGGAAAGAGAAAGGGAAGGGAAGGGAAGGATGGGTGTTCTCCAAAAGAACTACACATAAATGCTCTTAACAACATAGCTCCTCAGAGCCCCAGACAAGGGAAAACAACTCAAACACGTATCCACGGATCCATGGAGAGACAAGAGTTGGGGAAGTGGGTGGAGATCAGATTTTCAGGACCCTAAGGAGTGAGGAACTCTGAACCATCTCAGCCTTGTCTTTTCTAGCTTCCTGGCCAGACAAAGGATTTGCCCGCCATTGGAGGTGACAAGATCACCAGGGACTTCAACTTGGTACACACACCACCATGAGAGACCCCGGGGGGGGGGCCCTCAGTGATCAGACACCTGTTTACAGAGCCCTTAAGTGATCCATCAGACACCCGATCAAGACCACAGCACTGGATCTAAATGCACTTTTAAAGCACAAGCTCACTGCATTCCACGGGGGAAGGCGCAGGCCGGAGCCTGCCAAGCTCCCCTCATTCTCTCTCTGGTCTGGCCGCCAATCTGGGAGCCTGGTTTAGGTATGCAACCCGTGAACACCCTCCCTCCCGCCATCCCGTCCCCACTGATTAGAAAGTGCTCCATTTTTAGCAGCCCCGTGAACCGTCATCCCTGGTTGGCTGGATGTTTAGGAGCACATCATCACCTCTCATACTCTTCGTTCAAAGATGTTTGGTCGGCTACAAGGCTCACAGGATCTCCCATTCGCCCGGGAATGCGCTAAGTCCAAGGATGAGCTAAATCCCCTCCGCCCAGCCCCTGCTCCCCCAATGAATCAAGTCCTGGCTGAGACTAAAGGCGGTTTGGTTGGAAGGGGGAAGAGCCCGTGTGGGGGTGACTCAGGCTGATCTCAACTTCCCAGGGATGCTGTAGTGACCTTCTGTCTTCCAATCCTTCTAGAAGGATCAAACAAGAGTCGGAAAGGCTCAAAGAGGGAAAGTGGCCCGCACGGGGTTACACAATAAGGGCCCCACAAGTCTTCTTCAGGGAGGGGTGGGGGGGAAGATCTGCCCCCTGAGCTCCGGGCTCACATCTGTCATCCTAGCTACTCAGGAGGCTGAGATCGGAGGATCACGGTTCAAAGCCAGCCAGGGGAAGGAAAGTCCGTGAGACTTTTTAATCTCCAGTGAATGACCATGAAACCAGAAGTGGGGCTAGGGTGCTAGCCCACCCACCACCACCATCCCCCCCCCAAAAAAAAAGAAGAAAAAGATCAATGGAAACTTCTAGATCCTCTGGGAAATCCACCAGGCCCACTGACACCCAGCTGAGTCTGGAGCGGCTCTTTCTAAGAGCGGGTGACAGGCCCTGTACCGGGGAATCTCATAGTCAAATTCGGGAAGGGGTGGGGGAAGAAGGGGGGCTCATCAGGAGCACCCCTAAGTCAGATCAACCTATGGCTGTCTACCAGCAGGACTGTAAGTTGGGGTTTAGGGGCCCTAGCTTCCCCAAGAGTCATAATATCTATACCCAGCACCCCAGTACCAGCCTGCATCCCCGGGGAACCAGCCTGTACCCCCCGCAGGTGCTCATTCATCCTCCCCTCCCCCTCCCCCACCCCAAGCTCAGAGACAGGCCAAGGTACGTCATGGATGCAATTACCTGCCATAACCGTCAGCAACTTGGAACTGGCTCTCAAGGAGCCATCAATCATTCCCCGATTATAAATACATTTTTTTTTTTAAAAAAAAGCCATCATGAAAACTGCCAGGGAGAGAGGTTTTAGGAGGTTGTCTTTTTTGGGGGGAAAAAAAGGGTGTGGGGGGTAATGGGTGCAAGTGCTGGATTTGAACTCAGGGCCCGAGCGCTCTCCCTCAGTCTTTTCACTCGAGGCTGGTGCTCTACCACTTGTGCCACAGCTCTGCGTCTGGCTTTTGGTTGGTTCCTTGGAGATTCAAGAGTCTCACAAGAGTTTTTGGCCCTGGCTGGCCTCAAACCGGGATCCTCAGATCTTGGCCTCTTAAGTAAGTAGGGTGTGAGTAGGCCCGGAGGTAGTGTTTTAAAGGGGGGTGCGGGATGGGGTTTGGGGGGCCCGCCAGTTCTTGGGCTCTGCCCCCCAGCTCCCCTGCACTGGCCATTTCAAGCAGAGGACGGGGAGGAGAAGCCAGCACACCATCTCCCGGAGCGGCCGGTGCCAGGACTCTGGGGACACCTCAGTGAGGGGTGGCCGCTCCCACTGGGGGGACGCTGGGGCTCATCGGACATGCCCCCCC
>NW_012267245.1:2300340-2312701 GCF_000151885.1 Dipodomys ordii | reverse complement strand
CCCCCCTGACACCTGCCTTCCCCACCCAAACTCCTTTCCCAGACTGATCTCTGCTTGTGAGCCTCAGTTTCTTCTACTGTAGCCCTCGGGGGTCCTGCTGATCAAGCATCCCCTCTCTGCTTTCTGGCCCCCCCTTTTTGTGATTGTCCATGCGCTCCCCAAAGTGTCCCCCAGGGGCAGCTCAGCCAGGCGCTGGTGGCTCACACCGCTCATCCCAACTACTCAGGAGGCTGAGATGTGAGGATCGAGGGTCAAAGCCAGCCCGGGCAGGAGAGGCCTGTGAGACTTCTTAATCTCCAATGAACCACCAAAAAGCCAGAAGTGGCGCGGTGGCTCAGGTGGTAGAGCACCAGCCTTGAGCCAAAAAGCTCAGGGACAGCGCCCAGCCGCTGGGTTCAACCCCCAGGAGTGGCATTAAATAGTCATATCACCTCTCTCTCTCTCTTTCTCTCTCTCTCTCTGCACAACCTGCTTCTTTCCACTTTCTCATGACTTCTGGTTGCAATCAGAATAAAATCTCCGCTTCTTATGACTGTTTCAAGCTTCCCCAGGATCTGTAACTCTCCCCCCCCCATGCCCCATCCCCCCCACCTCATCTCTCACCATCCTCTGCACACACACCCCCACCTCTCCCTACCATCCCCATAACTCAACCGCAGTGGCTTCATCTTTCTTCCTGGAAGAAGTCGCACCAGACCACAGGACATTTGCACCAGCGGCACTTTCCTCTGCTGGTACAACTTGTCCCTTTTCATGGGAGCCCCTTTAGCGACCAGCAGCCTCTGATCCTCTCATCTAAAAAAGCTGCTGTCTCTTTCGCCATGATGTGGTTGGTGACCAAGTGAGGGAGAATGGTTTTGCTAATTCATTTGTTTCTAGGTTTCTTCTCTGGCAGGGTTGGTGTTGTGTTTCTGTTTGGCTTATCAGAGCCTAGAACAAAGTAGACCCTCAGTGAATGTTACTTCAATTAAATCACACACACACACACACCAGAGCCAGGCGCTGGTGGCTCCCACCTGTCATCCTAGCTACTCAGGAGGCTGAGATCTGAGGACCGCAGTTCAAAGCCAGCCCAGGCAGGAAAGCCTGTGACACTCTTATCTCTAATAAACCACTAGAAAACCAGAAGTGGTGCTGTGGTTCAAGTGGTAGAGCACTGGCCTTGAGCTGAAGAGCTGAGGGACAGCGCCCAGGCCCAGAGTTCAAGCCCCACAGCCAACAAAAAACAAAACAAAAAATAAGAATCAGGCTCTCTCTCCCTCTCCTTGGTCTCTCCCCGTCCCCTCTCCCCTCCCCCCTGCCTTGCTAGGACACGTCCTGAGAGAGAAACATCTGGAAGAGGAAGCCAGAAGCCGCTTCTCTGAGGCGGGAGGTGGGGGTGCTGGTGGGAGGAGTGGGGGAGGGGGGTACTCACCACTACGTGACCAAAAAAGAAAAGAAAAAAAGTACTTTCCCTGGAATGAGTAATTTCTGCTGAGTCTGACTTGCTTGAAATTGAAAAAAAAAGATAATAAAACATAAAAACCCTGAAGTCCCAATCATGAACATATTGAATGACTCACATGGTGATAACGTTTCACAGAAGGCTCCGTGGAAAGTTCCAGAGAAAACCCGCCAGTGTCTTGCTGTACGTTAAGGTCTTAGATATACCCTGGAGGTCTTGGGTGTCCGGTTTTGCAGCGTGTGGGAAACGTGGGTGTTGTGGTTCATGTGTGTGAATGCAAGATTTCCTGTTGCTCATGAGCTGGGAGACTAGAGAGAGATTTTGGGGGTCCAGCAGGTAACCAGGCTGTGGGGGTCCCCAGGCAGGCCCCAACTTTTCTGCTTTCCATTGTGTCTGAAAAACTACAAGGCTGGGCACTGTGGCTCACGCTTGTCATCCCAGCTATTCAGGAGGCTGAGATCTGAGGATCACGGTTCAAAGCCAGCCTGGGCGGGAAAGTCAGTGAGACTCTTATCTCCAATGAACCAACAAAAACCTGCAAAATGGAGCTGTGGTGTAAATGATTAGAGAGCTAATGTTGAATAAAAAAAAACTAAGGGACAGTGCCCGGGCTGTGAGTTTAAGTCCAAGTATCAGCAAACAATAAAGAAAAAGAGAGAAAAGAAGCAGTTTGGTGGGGTTGGAGTTGTGAGATGGAGAAATGAGAGAGGGAAATTAATGAGTGAACGAGACAGAGGGGTCAGTTGGTGTAAAAATCATACCATGGCTTCAGCATCATACAAAGGAGCATGGGAAAGAGAGAGAGAGAAAGAGAGAGAGACAGAGACAGACAGACAGAGATAGAGACAGAGATAGAGACAGAGCCAGAGAAAGAGAGAAAGAGAGAGAGACAAAAACAGAGAGGCAGAGACAGACAGAGACAGAGAAAAACAGAGAGAGATATACAAAGAGAGAAAGAGACAGAGAGAGCATTCTCTCCCGCTCTGTGGGAGAGGAAATGGACAAACACATCATCCACTGATAGCCAGGAGCAGCAAGGCCCAGAGTGGCTCAGGGACTTGCCACCAGGGACACGAACTCACGGCTGTCCACACTTGGTCCCATGGAACCTGGGTGATCTGTGAGCAACTTCTCTTCATTTCTCCTAGCTGAGCATCTTTGTCTCCTCCTGACTCTCCAGAATTTTCCCTTCCGTGCTTGATCCCCCTATATGTGAATTCATCTATTAAAATAAAATTCCACCTTTGGCTCCACTTTTGGCTCTTGTCTCTCTCTGTGTCTCTGTCTCTGTCTGTGTCTGTCTCTCCACACACACACACACACACACACACACACACCACATGCGCGCACACACACACACACACACACACACCACACACAATATGGCCTGATTAGCCTTCACATTTTTACCACACCTCTTTGCCCAGACTTGACCGACGGTGATCCTAGCTGCAAGGGAAGCTGGAAGCCCCGCCCTTTCCTAGCTGCAAGGGAAGCTGGAAGCCCCGCCCTTTCCTAGCTGCAAGGGAGGCTGGAAGCCCCGCCTTTTCCTAGCTGCAAGGGAGGCTGGAAGCCCCGCCCTTTCCTAGCTGCAAGGGAGGCTGGAAGCCCCGCCCTTTCCTAGCTGCAAGGGAGGCTGGAAGCCCCGCCCTTTCCTAGCTGCAAGGGAGGAGGGCAGGTTCAACCCTTCTAACCTCTACAGCAGAAGGCAGGTGAGCAAGAAGGCTGGGCACAGACATATTGACCATTGAGCAATGTCTGTCACAAACCATGAACTGTTTCCTTCAATTCCTTATGCTTTGTCATATTGCTTTTAGTTTTTCTTTCCACAGGAAAACATTATTATTTTCACGTTCCAAAAGCAGTAACGTTTATTTCTTTTTCTTTTTTCTTTCTTTCTTTTTTTTTGTGTGCCAGGCATGGGGCTTGAACTCTGGGCCTGAGCACTGTCCCTGGGCTCAAACTCAAGACTAGTGCTCTGCCACTTGAGCCACTTCTGATTTTTTTTCTATGATTCACTGGAGATAAGAGTCACATGGACTTTCCTGCCCAGGCTGGCTTTGAACTGCAACCCTCAGATCTCAGCCTTCTGAGCAACTAGGATGACAGGTGTGAGCCCCCAGAGCCTGGCTTCAGTCTCTTTCTTATTCTTCCCTCTTCCTCTGCCAAAAGCTGCCAGAACACTGCAGCTTTGTTCCCGAGATATATTTCAAGTTGTGTTTCCCCATTTTGACATCTGTCTCTAAGGCCTCCTATTAAAATAATAACAATAATAAAGCTTTAACTTTCAATGTGGTGAGATTTCTTGGCCTGTGGTGTAATTTTCGCTTCTAGTGGCAGAAAGTCTTTTCTCCCTTTTTACTTCCTCTATTGATTTTATCATTTGGGCCTTCCCTCATCCGATTCATTTGGGTGATCCCCCAAAACACATTTGCAACAAGCGAACCACCCTAGGGTCTTTACCGTCTTCCCGCATTGCTGTCTTTGTCCCAGTGGCCACATTTAAGTGGGGGAAAGACTTCAATTCTGGGTGTTGGTCTGCTACTTTCCAGCTGAGTGACCTTAAGCAGGTTATTTGGCATCTCTGGGCCTCAACGGGTAAGGGCGAGACCCACAAAGTTCCCGGTTCAGGGGGTGATTGAGACGAGACGGTATGTACTAGTTGCTCATTAAATGGCGTCAGGGAGTGGACTTCTGAGTTCCTCTTCCCCTGATTTGTAGGATCTCAACTCCAGGTGCTGTCTCCCCTCCGCCTTCAACCACAGCATGATGATCCCACAGCAAGCATCTCTACCCTGCGGGGGGGTGGTCTTCTCCAGCACGTTTTAGAGGAAGGCAGCCCAAGAGTTGGGTACTGAAGGAGTGACTGAGGAAGGTGACCTGTTCACTCACATGAGCCTCCGGGCTTACGTGTTGTGGAGGAGCATTTTTCTTTCCCCTCCTAAATTAATGTGAATTAATTTGTGGCTGTCTTCTCCCAGCTCCTAATGGGCTTTTATGGGCATTCCAACAAATTAACGCGTAATTGGAGGAGCATTTAACTAGCTTCCTTCTTGGGCTGGCATACTTGCACGGGTCCCTTGATCCACATTTGCTCCTGGCGCTTTGCTGTGTCTCTTGCTTTTTTTTTTTTGGCGGTCGTAGGGCTTGAACTCTGGGCCTGGGCGCTGTCCCTCAGCTCTTCAGCTCAAGGCGAGTGCTCTACCACTTGAGCCACGGCACCATTTTTGGTTTTCTGATGGAGATAAGAGCCTCCCAGTTTAAAGCCTGGTCTGGCTTTAAACTGCGATCCTCAGATCTCAACCTCCTGAGTAGCTAGGATGACAGGCGTGAGCCACCAGTGCCTGGCTTGTTGTGCTCTACCACTTGAGCCACAGCGCCACTTCCGGTTTTCTGGTGGTTTATTGGAGATCAGAGTCTCACAGACTTTCCTGCCCAGGCTGGCTTTGAACTGCGATCCTCAGATCTCAGCCTCCTGAGTAGCTAGGATGACGGGCGTGAGCCATCAGTATCTACTCCGATGTTTAAAAAAAATTACCCTCCATCGTCTTAGCTAGGGGAGAGAGAGAGAGAGAGAGAAAGACAGACAGACAGAGACAGAGACAGACAGAGAGACAGAGAGACAGAGAGGGACAGAGAGACAGATGGACAGATGGACAGATGGACAGATCAGACAGAGACACAGAAACAGAGGAAGGGGAAACAGGAGGAAAGAAAAGAAGGGAGGGCAATGGAAAGAGGGGAGGATCAGGCAGGGAATTTGGGGGCACCCAACCCACTGTCCCCCTCTCCAGAGAGCTTTTCTTTCCTTTTATTTGGTGCCAGTCCTGGGGCTTGAACTCAGGGCCTGGGCGCTGTCCCTGAGATACTTTTGCTCAAGGCTAGCGCTCTACCCCTTGAGCCACAGCGCCACTTCCGGCTTTTTCTGTGTCTGTGGTGCTGAGGAATCGAACCCAGGGCTTCATGCATGCTAGGCGAGCACTCTACCACTGAGCCACCTTCCCAGCCCTGTCCAGGGAGCTTTGACAACCCCCCCACACACCCCACTCCCCGGCCCCCAGACAGAGAGCTGCACTTCCATGTTGACTTGTTTTCTTGTCTTGTCGACTTCTCCTGCGGATGCCTCACCTCCCACCCAGGGTTCCGGGTTCTCAGGCTCACCCCGATGCCATGTCTCCCCCCTGCCATTCCCAGGGGGCTTGGCTGGAGGGGGCAGTGCCCGGCCGGCCTGGCCTGACCCCGAGATCCCTTCCACAGGGAGACTTCCAGCCCCGGGGTAGGAGGGAGGGAGGCCAGGCCTGGCTCGGAGCACAAGCCAGGGTTTCTTTTTTCTGGTTGTCTGGGCACCCTTTCTGGGTGACAAAGAACTTTCCAGAACTTTTTTTTAGGTGAAGGTTCTTGGCCTTTCTTTTGGGGGGGGAGGGTACCAGTCCTAGGATTTGAACTCAGGGCCTGGGCGCTGTCCCTGAGCTTCTTTTGCTCTACCCCTTGAGCCACAGCACCACTTCCGGCTTTTTCCTGTGATTCACTGGGGATCAGAGTCTCACGGACTTTCCTGCCCAGGCTGGCTTTGAACCGCGATCCTCACAGCTCAGCCTCCTGAGTGGCTAAGATGACAGGCGTGAGCCAACTTGACCCGGCCTAACCTGCACTGACCATTTTAGCTCCCTCCCCTCCCAAATTCTGCTCGCCCCCCCCCCATTTTATTCTGACTTGACTCCTACAGGATGCTTCAAACATCACCCTGAGCACTGCCTGGGGTGGGGGAGGAGAGAGAAAGTTCTAGCACCTGACACACACACACACACAGAGTGTGGGCCCCATGACCTTCCTGTGAGTCAGAAGTCTCCCTCCTGGGTGGACAAGATGAAAAGCAAGGTCCCCCTTCCCCCTCTTCCCTTCCCCCTGCCCTGGCCTCCAGGCAAGCATGGTGGACCATGCACAAGCAGAGGTCTAGTGAAGTCTGAACTAAAAGGCACCTTCGGTGTGTAGCGGGGGGAGGAGGGGGGGAAGTACATTTTCAAGGACATCTGGCGGTCACGGGCCCAGCAGCAGGGCCAAACCAGGCTGGCGGAAGGTGGTTAATATTAACTCAGTTAATCTCCGACTCCGTTCCTCGGCGCTCTCCTTAGGAGGACTCACCAAAGTTGGTCACTCCAGCCCCCCCCTCGTCCCCGGCTAGGTGGCTGTGAACCCCCTAATCTGAGGGGAGGGGCTAGGCAGCTTCCAGGACTCCAGCCCACACTGCAGACCCCCCGCCCCAATGGCTGAGTCTCCAAGAAATCACCTTCCCTGTGTGACCCGGACAAGGGGCTGTCCCTCCCCCGCAATGTGAAGGCAGACTCTAAGTAGGACTGGACAATGTCCAAGAAGTCAGGGATGACGGCTGGTGAGAGCTAGGGGTCCCCCTGCTGGGGACAGTGCTGCTCAGGTATCTCAGGCAGGTCTAGAACTTTCTGAGGGTGAACCCCAACTCTGTCGTGTCCGTTTTCCATCCCCTTTGTTTTAATTTGTGTGTGTGTGCGCGTGCACGCATGCCAGTTCCTTGGCTGGAACTCAGGACCCGAGCGCTGTCCCTGGGCTCTTTCATTCAAGGCTGGCGCTCCACCGCGTGAGCCACAGCTCCACTTCCAACTCACCAGCAACGTGAAATGAGATAAAACAGAATGCTGGGGAAGCCGGGCGCCGGTGGCTCCTGCCTGTCATCCTCGCTCCTCAGGAGGCTGAGATCTGAGGATCGTGGTTGGAGGCCAGCCCAGGCAGGAAAGTCCATGAGACTCTTATCTCCAATGAACAACCAGAAAACCGGAAGTGGTGCTGTGGCCTGGAGCTGAAGAGCTGAGGGACAGCGCCCAGGCCCAGAGTTCAAGCCCCACGACCGACAAAAAATAAAATAAAATAAAATGCCAGGCACTGGTGGCTCACGCCTGTCATCCTAGCTACTCAGGAGGCTGAGATCTGAGGATCACAGTTCAAAGCCAGCCTGGGCAGGAAAGTCAGTGAGATTCTTCTCTCCAATCAAGCAATGAAAAAGCTAGAAGTGGAGCCGTGGTCCACGTGGTAGAGAACTAGCCTTGAGGGGAAAAATAAATAAAAAAGCGCAGGGACAGGACCCAGGCCTTGAGTTCAAGCCCCAGGATGGGTAACATCAGAAAACATAAGTAAGTAAAAAAAAAAAAGGGAGAGAGAGAGAAAGGAAGGAAGGAAGGAAGGAAGGAAGGAAGGAAGGAAGGAAGGGAAAGGAAGGAAGGAAGGAAGGAAAGAAGGAAGGGAGAGAATGGAAGGAGGGAAGGAAGGAAGGAAGAAAGAGGAAGGAAGGAAGAGAGAATGGAAGGAAGGAGGAAGGAAGGAAGAAAGAAAGAAAGATAGAAAGAAAGAAAGGAAGGAAGGGAGAGAATGAAAGGAAGGAAGGAAGGAAGAAAGGAAGAAAGGAAGAGAGAGAGAATGGAAGGAAGGGAGGAAAGGAGGAAGAAAGTGAAAGGAAGGAAGGAAAGAAGGAAGAAAGGAAAGAAGGAAGGAAGGAAGGAAGAGAAAGGAAGGAAGGAAGGGAGAGAATGGAAGGAAGGAAAGAAGGAAGAAAGGAAGAAAGAGGAAGGAAGAAAGGAAGGAAGGAAGGAAAGAAGGAAGAGAAAGGAAGGAAGGAAGGAAAGAAGGAAGAGGGAGAATGGAAGGAAGGAAGGAGGAAGGAAGAAAGAGAAAGGAAGGAAGGAAGGAAAAGAAGGAAGGGAGAGAATGGAAGGAGGGAAGGAAGGAAGGAAGAAAGAGGAAGGAAGGAAGGAAGAGAGAATGGAAGGAAGGAGGAAGGAAGGAAGAAAAAAGAGAAAGAAAGGGAAAGGAAGGAAGGGAGGAAGAAAGAGAAAGGAAGGAAGGAAAGGAGGAAGGAAGGAAGGAAGAAAGAAAGAAAGAAAGAGAAAGGAAGGAAGGGAGGGAGGGAAGAAGGAAGAAAGAGGGAGAGAGAGAGAAAGAGGGAGGGAGAGAGAGAAAGAAGGAAGGAAGGAAGGAAGGAAGCAAGGGAGGAAGGAAGGAAGGAAGGTCAGGAAGCGGAATCAGATATTGGCAGAGAACAAAGGCGGTTCAATGACTGGGCATCATGAAGTATTTCCTCTAAAAATAAATGAAGCTGTATCACGTCCATTGGAAAAAGGATGTGGCCGGCCGAGGCCCAGAACGCGTTTATTTCTGTCCCGATTCAGAGCGCAGGCGCAGTGGGCACTCACCAGAGCCTGCAGCCCTGGGTTGGGGTGCGAATCTCTGGATACTCAGCACAGAAAGACTCACAGTGAGTCCTTCTTCTCATTCATAACAGGAAAAAGAAACCCCCACAAAGCTGATTCTAATATTTGTGAAAAGCGTGCGCACGCGCAGGGTGTACATCCGTGTACACACTTGTGTTCTTGGATCACAGAAAGTTAAAAAAGGATTGATTAATATTATCTCCTCAGCTGGGACAGGTAACACAGTAACTTAAGCTCACAAAAGTATTTCTGAGCCAGGGGCTCATACCTGTAATCCCAGCTACTCAAGAGGCTGAGATCTGAGGATCACGGTTCAAAGCCAGCCCGGGCAGGAAAGTCCGTGAGACTCTGATCTCCAATAAAGCAGCTAAAAGCCAGAAGTGGAGGTGTGGCTCAAGTGGTAGAGCCACTAGCCTTGAGTGAAAAAGCCAAAGGACCGTATCCAGGCCTTGAGTTCAAGCCCCAGTAGTGACACAGATTTAAAAAAAAAAAAAAAGGAGAGAGACAGAGACAGAGAAAGATGCAGAGGCAGAGAGAGAGGGAGAGAGATTGAGTCTGAAATGGTAAAGACTCAGTCATCTAAACGTGGGAAAGTGAGTCGCTCAAGCAACAGCAAGTGCAAAGGTCCTGGGGCCAGGTGTCTGTTTAGTAAGAGGGAGAAGGTAATGCATAGGAAACACGGGCAGGAGGCTGCTTTGCACACGACACTCCTGCTAGGGGTTTTTCCCCAGTTCAGAGGTGACTTCAGATCTTCTCTGCACCCCAGCCATCCTTCCTGCTCTGAGCAAGCCGGGTGATTGCTACTCACTTGTTGATTTATAAGCACATCTGATGTGGAGAGCTCCTGGGTGGATGGGTGGGGCGGGGAGGGAGGCAGGGATGGGATGGAGTTTTCATTTCCGTCTTGGAGCCTGGAGACAGCTTGGCACCAGAAAGTTCTCAAGGGTCTGCAGGATGATTTCATCAGTGGCCAGCAGCCAAGGGCAGAAAGGCTCTTGGAAACACCCAAGAAACCAGCCAAGCAAGAGTCTCACCGACTTTCCTCTCCGGGCTGGCTTTGAACCGCCATCCTCTGGACTCAGCCTCTGGAGGAGCTGGGATTACAGGCGTGAGCCACCAGTGCCCGGCTTTTCTTAAAACGTTTTCAAATCCACAGGCTTCCCTACCTTGGCTTTGCGCTCTGTGCACAGGGCCAGATTCCTTGCTTAAACTGTGGAACCCCTGACTGCAGGGAAGGTCACCAAGAGGAAAGAAAAGGTCTTTCCATCCACAAGGAGAAGGCTCCAAGTTCAAGCTCAGGCTGTGAGCAGTGTGGTGTGGTAGGCCTTGGCCTGGGCCCTGATTGACGGGCAGGTGTTGGAGCCAATGAGCTTTAACGTGCCTCCTGGGAAGAGGACAGGCTCCGCCCACAATGACCTAAAGCTCTCTCCGCCCACAATGACCTAAAGATCTCCCGCCAAGCCCCGCCTCTTAAAGGGCCCCCAGCACCTCCTAACCCCTTCCTAAGGTGATTACGTCCCTGCTTCCTGCTGACCCTGCCCCTGCCCCACAGGGCCTCACTGTTTCGACCTTCTTTGAGCCCACGTCTCTGCGTTGCTATGGGCTGTGACTGGGACCCCAGGGGGGCCACCTCATCCTCTGCCCCATGGCCCAGCCCTGCCCCCCATCCCCCTCCTCCATGCAGGTGGGGCATGCTCTAGAAGCAGCTCCCTGGGTGCCAAGGGCGAGGAGGGAGGGAGAGGAGGTGGAGCTTCTTGTTTTCCAGAGTCCAGAAAGTGGGGAGCAGCCTGCCTGGGGGGGTCATGTCTCCCCCAGAAACTGGGGTTCTACTTGATATTAGAGACCTGGGCCCCCAGCCAGAGCCCTGTCCACCCTTCAGGGTTTGGATGATGGGGCCCTGGGGTCTCAGCCGGTTCTCAGCCAGCTGGAGGCAGCACACAAAGAGCCTTGGGGGTCTGGGGGGAGGAAGGCTGCCTGGAGTTCAAGGCCAGAGGCTTTCATTAAGATGTCTACCCCTCCCTCCGCATCTCTGTCACCCTCTGGGCATTGTGCCAGCCCCGTGACCGGAGGCCCTGGACAGGGACGGGTATAGGCCAAGATCCAGGCACCCATGAGGGCCTGCGGATCCGGTGGCACGCTCTGAGCTTCCCCCATGACTAAGATCCCACGCGAGTCTGGGGCAGGGGGCTCGCCATCCCCGCCCCCCAGCTTTGTGACAGCCCTCCCCCGCCCCCTAGCTGGTCTTCCAAAGCTAGCAGTGACACCCACCCCAGCCACAGCCACAGCAGATCTGACAGGGACTCTGCCCTGCCCACAGCCTTGAGGGCCCCCTGGTAACCGGGGGGGTGGGGGTGGACGCGTCGTTAGTGCCCCAGCTTTTACTTACAGCGTGGTTTGTCTCCCCTCTCACTCCACCACGCTTTCCAGTTGTGAGTCTGGTTGACTTCCGCCGCTGGTGCTCAGTGGAATGCATGAACGAACCAACGAACGAATGAATGCATGTAGGTAAGCATGCATGCACAAATGAATGAATGTATGCATGAATGAATATACACAGGAAAGAGTGAATGCATGCATGTCACCATGCACGCATGAGTGAATAAATGAATGAATGCATGAATGAATGTATACAGTAGTGAATATATGTATGAATGTAAGCATGCATGCATGTATGAATAAATGAATGGATGCATGCATGAATGTATACAGGAACTAATGTAAGCATGCATGCACGAATGAATGAACACATGAATAAATGAATGTATGTATATATGAACGTACGCATGAATGAATACATGAATGAGTGTATGTATGAATGAATGTATGCATACGTGGGTACATGGATGAATGGGCCATCTGATCTCTGACTAACTCGCCAGTAACATCTTCTAAAACTCTTTTCCATACCCGTCCTGCAGTTTTTGTTGTTGTTGTTGTCAATTGTGGGGCTTGAACTCTGGGCCTGGGCGCTGTCCCTCAGCTCTTCAGCTCAAGGCGAGCGCTCTACCACTTTAGCCACAGTGCCACTTCTGGTTTCTGGTGGTTCATTGGAGATCAGAGTCTCCTGGACTTTCCTGCCCGGGCTGGCTTTGAGCCTCGACCCTCAGATCTCAGCCTCCTGAATATCTGGGATGACAGGTGTGAGCCACCAGTGTTCCATTTCCTTGATTTTTTTTTCGTTTATGCTCATTTATACCCACTGTGTGTCATCCATATAGCCAATGATATCCCTGAGAAGCTGGTCTTTGTGGATTCAAAGCAGCAGAATCTGAGGTTCTTGGGGAGGGGGTGTGTGCAAGTTCTAAAGATGGGGGGAAACAAAAACAAGTCTTGGGGGATGGCCAGATGTGAGGATGGCATCTGGACAGATCTATTAGATGGAAGAGCTCCATCATCAGCCCTGGAATTTGGGGGTCAGCCCTGGGGTGGAGATTCCCGGTCAGAAAAGGAGGAAGCGCCTGAATTGATCTAAATTTGATCAGAAAGAGCCTGGGTTTGGGAACATTTGGCCCCGGTGACTCTCAAGTTCAAAACACACTGAGAGCCTGAAAATTTAGGGACAACTTGGAAGAGAGGGAGGGATTTGCTTGAGAGAGGATTTTGCTGTATTTATTTTTTTTAAAAAATTCTGTGTGTGTGTGTGTGTGTGTGTGTGTGTGTGTGTGTGTGTGTGTGTGTGTGT
>NW_012267245.1:2280609-2300263 GCF_000151885.1 Dipodomys ordii | reverse complement strand
TCTACCACTTGAGCCACAGCGGCACATCTGGCTTTTTCTGCTTATGTGGTGCTGAGGAATCGAACCCAGGGCCTCAGGCGTGCAAGGCAAGCGCTCTACCACTGAGCCACCTTCCCAGCCCTGAGATGTGTTTGGTTTGTTTGTTCGTTTTCTTTTTTTGATTCAAGGCTAGTGCTCTACCACTTGAGCCACCGCTCCACGTTTTGACTTTTTGGTGGTTCACTGGCAATAAGAGTCTCACGGACTTTTATGGAAGCTCGATCCTCAGATCTCAGCCTCCTGCGTAGCTGGGGTGACCGGCGTGAGCCCCCGGGCACCTGGCTGACCGATCTCTCTTTTCATTGAACCACTAAAGAACCAGCTTGGCTGGGCAGCCATTTTGGAAGAAACTAGCCTGTCCTGGGCTTTATGGTGGAGACATTTTTGGGGCTCTGGGAAGCCTTTGTGGTTTGGGCTCGTCGCCAATCTAGCGTTGTGGTAAGGTGACAACTCACAGTTTTGGGGAGGGAACCCCCCCCCAGACTACACCCCAGCGTGTGAGGGGACTTGTTCACAAAGGGTAAAGTCAGCCTTATAGCTATTGGGGACCGAATCCCTCAGTTTTGAGCAAACCTGGGTGTTCCAGGGTGAGGGATCATTCTAGTACCTTCTGGTCAAAAGTGTGTGTGGTGGGGGGAGCAGCTCTCTTCCTGGATGAATAGCTACATGTATTCGAGAACACGGAAGCAGGAATCCCAGTCCCAAGCAGGTGTGAGGACCCAACAGGACCCAGCCTGGGAGTGGAGATGGGGGGGGGTCTCTGACGGGGAGGGTGAGGGAAGGTTCTGGAATTGCAGCTGCTCAAGATGGAAATTGCCAGCACCTTTCATCATTCACGGGAGCGAGGGAGCGAGCAAGCCCGCGAGCGGGTGCTCTCCGTCCTCATGCATTTCTTTTCTACCTTCGGTTAAAATATGCAAAGTGTATTCAGATGTATGCTAATTGCCCAGCTGGGGGTGGGGCCTAGAATAGAAAAAGTCCTGTAGGCAGAGGCTAAAAGCTTGCTGTGGGATTTTCTGGCAATGACAAGGAACAGAATCTATCCAGAACCTCCTTCTGCACCCCCCCCAAATAACCTCTTGCACCCCACACTTGGGGCTGGGGGATTTCCAATCCTACATCATGTTGTTTCTCCAAAGTGTCTTTTTGTTGTTGTTGTTTTTTAAGAATTCTGGTGGGCTGTGCTGCCCCAGGAGTTCACTCACCTCTCTGAGCCTGTCTGGCACAAAGGCTGCGGGGGAAGGATTAAATGAGATAGATAATGCCTGGGAACTGACCAAGCCAGGCTCTGTGGCGCATGCACAAACAGGAGCTATTTTTACTCTCCCGAGTTATGGCTCCAGGTTTTCATCCACTGAGATTTCCCGCTGGGTGGTGTGGGTGTGTGTGTGGGGGGGGGGAGGGCTGGAGAGGAGAAGCAGCAATCAGGAAACGGGGAACAGAGAATGTGAAAATCAACAGTAAAGATTGGGCTTGTCTGTCCCCCCCTGTCCACCCCCTCCCTTTACTCCAGGACTACGCCGCAGGCCGAGATCTGATGATCACAGTTCTGAAATCAGCCCAGGCAGGGACATCTTAGAAGGCTCTTCTTTCCAAGTATACCAGCAAAAAGCTGGGAAGGGAGCTGTGGTCCAAGTGGTAGAGCGCCAGCCCGGAGTGAAAAACAAAAGTTTAGAGACAGCACCCAGGCCCTGAGTTTCAAGCCCCAGGCCTGGGAACCCCCTATCTCCCACGCCCCCTCCCACCCCTGAAAAGAAAAAGCAGGTCTTCGTGGGCATGGTTAGGTTTTGCTGGGGACAATGGCCCGGGTGTCACACCCACCCTGGGCCTCTCTGATCAGCTGTTTTCTAACAGGAGGAGGCCTGGCCCCGCCCCTCACCCTCACTTCCTGTCTGTCTGGGATGTCTTCCTGTCTCCACCAAGGTGCTGTACACCATGGGGTCCTCTTCAGGGCTGTGCTAAAGCTCTTAACACCACCATAAACCTTTTCTCTTTATAACAGGGTCCAAGCTGGGGTGTTTTGTGACCGTAAACAGGAACAAAAAATGGAGGAACGCAGTCTCTCATCCTAAATAATGCTGGCAACACAAATATTCTCTGCTGATTAAAGAAGAAGAAATGGTTGGACTCCATACACAGCCACGTGGTGGCTTATTGAGCTTTTATTATTTATTTGTTTGTTTATTTATTTTTGCTGGTCCTGGGGCTTGAACTCAGGGCCGGGGCACTGTCCCTGAGTCTCTATTTGTGCTCAAAGGCTGGGCCACAGCCTTGCTTCTGGCTTTTTCTGAGTCGTTCATCGGAGAGTAGCATCTCATGGACCTTTCTGCCCCAGGGGTGGCTTTGAACTGTGATCCTCAGATCTTGGCTGGTAAGACACGAACCCCCAGGCATTATTTGGGATCAGAAAGAGTTTTTTTAAAAAAGAGAAAGATTTAAATTCCAAATGGCTGTGTGGCCTGGAGTCCACCCTTTACCCTCTCTGGGCGTCAGCCTACCACCTGTAGTAAAGAAACAGAAGTGAGTGTTCTCGAACTCTGGCTGCCCACAGCAGGTGCCAGGGCCTGGCAGCCACTATTTCTTTGCCAATGCCCCTCACCCGGGGCTGGCAGGGACAGGAAGACAGAACTGAGAAGATGGGGTGAGCTTGGATGTGTTTTTGCTTTTTTTTTTAAAAAATGCATCATGGCCTGGGTGATTGTGGGACTTTCTGCTCCTAGTTCTGGGGAAAAAAAAAATCTCATTTCCCAAGAGAAACTGCAAATGGGGGATTGGAAATGAAAGCCGTTCCTTTCTCCACGCTGGCTCAGATTCATCAGACACATTCCAGCGATCACAGAAAAGCAGATCCGGGGGCTGAATCTGACCTGCGGGTCAGCCACCAGTCTAAGAAAAAGGACTACAGAGCTCAGTGTGTGTGTGTGTGTGTGTGTGTGTGTGTGTGTGTGTGTGTGTACGTGTGCGCACACATGTGTCAGTCCTGGGGCTTGAACTCAAGGCCTGGGAGTTGTCCTCTAGTTTTTTTCCATTAAGGCTGGCTGATGCTCTACCACTTGAGCCACAACTCCACTTCTGGCTTTTTGGTGGTTCATTGGAGAAGAGAGTCTCCTGGACTTTTCTGCCTGGGCTGGCTCTGAACTGTGATCCTCAGATCTCAGCCTCCTGAGTGGCTAGGATTATAGGGGTGAGCCACCCTATTAAAGTAGTTATTATATATTATAATTATAATTATTATTGCCAGTGCTGGGACTTGAACTCAGGGCCTGAGCACCGTCCCTGAGCTTCTTTTGTTCAAGGGTAGCGTTCTACTCCTTGTGCCACAGCACCACTTCCGGCTTTTTTCTGTGTCTGTGGTGCTGAGGAATCGAACCCAGGGCCTCATGCATGCAAGGCGAGCACTCTACCACTGAGCCACCTTCCCAGCCCTGCAAATAGTCCTTCTTGTTTTCTCACCATCAGCAAGTACTTACTTACTTCCTCCTGTCAAGTGCTGGGTGCTGGGTTGTCTCCCAGTATTTGGGATGCAGGGATCCAGCCAGCCAGACCCAGTGGGAACTTGGGTCTCACAGAGGAAAGAGGCCCTTCCTGGCCTCTGAAACCAGGACCTCTGCCTCCGTTCCTTTTCTTTGGCACAAAGAACATTGAAAGAAAAAGCAAATCAGACCTTTCGGCTGCAGCCAAGATCTCAGGATTGGCTTGACCAGGACACTGGGGCCGAAGCAGGGGGTGTGTGGGGAGGGGGAAGGAGGGGGGGTGTCTGGGGACAGGCCACGCCCTGTGCCTAGAATGTTCTGGGTACTTCCCGTGGGTGGTGGTGAGGCTGGTGGCTGCAGGTCTGTCATCCTAGCTACTAGGGAGACTGAGATCTTGAGGATCCTGGTTCAAGGCCAGCCCGGGGCAGGAACATCCGTGAGACTCTTTATCTGCAGAAAACCGGAAGGGGAGCTGTGGCTCAAAGTGGTAGAGCGCAAAAAGAGCTCAGGGACCGTGTTGAGGGTCCCGAGTTCAAGTCCCAGGACTGGCCTCCCCCCCCCCAAAAAAAAAATGTCGGCATGTCTATTCACACAGAATTTCGGCTTCCACTTGGGGAAGAATGCTTGCAGGTGGTTGGGGAAGAGCAGGAAGCGTGAGAGAAGTCATCTTAAAGTATTTTGAGGCCAGAAGAGTAAATGTTTTGTTTTGTCTTTTGGTGCCAGCCCTGGGGCTTGAACTCAGGTCCTGGGCGCTGTCCCTGAGCTTTCTCCCTCAGGGCCAGCGCTCTACCACTTCTGGTTGCCCGGTGACTCTTTGGAGATAAGAGTCTCATGGATTTTCCTTCCCCGAGCTGGCTCTGAACCACGATCCTCAGATCACAGCCTCCCAAGGCGTTAGCACTCCGGGCCTGGATCCCTTCCCCCCCCCTTTTTTTGTTTTAATTTTTGCTCAACCATTTGAGCCACACTTCCACTTCCTGCTTTTTTTGGTGGTGATCAGGGTATCTCATTAGCTTTTCTACCCTGACCTGTGATTCTCCCCATTTTCAGCGATTCTCTGAATAGCTAATGTTAGGATCATCATCGTCTCCCACAAGAGAGGCAGTGGAATCGAGTCTTGTCTTTCCAAGTTCTGAAACTTCCCACCAGGTACGAATGCTTCACTCTGGACTCTCAGGGACGGAGAAGGTTCTCAGGAAGATGAGGATTTAAATGGACACGCCCGTCTGCGGGGAGACGATGGGTTTGTGTTGCTGCTTCTTGGTGGAGCCCGGATCTCGTGGCCTTCCATTTAGCTGGCCACAAAGCGATCGGTGGTGTGTTTGCGGCGGAAGGAAAGTCATTCTCCCCACAGACTCCGAGCCAAATTGGATTAAATCACTGAAGAAGCCGGGAGGCGCCCCCATCTCCACTGATTGCACGAATAAAGATTTCCAAAGTGTTCCAAGCGATCGCCAGTCAGTACCAGGTGAATTTCCTTAGAGGTTTGGGATACAGAAACTAGGTTCTAAGGCCCAGGCATGGTAGCACCTCACTGTCATTCCAGATACTTGGGCCACAGAAACAGGAGGATCACAGTTCAGCGGGCGAAAGCGTGAGACCCTCCCGGCAAAACTAAACCAACTCGAAAAGGCCTGAGGATGTGAGCCCGGTAAGCAGGTGTTTGGCCAGCAGAGGTAAGGGCCTGAGTGCAGGACCCAGGAGAGCCCAAAACAAGCTGGATATTGGAGGCTCACGCCAGTCATCCCAGCACCTCAGGAGGCTGAGATAGGAGGATCACAGTTCAAAGCCAGCCCAGCAGGAAAGGCCGTGAGACTCTTATCTCCAACAAACCACCATAAAACCCAAATGGCGCTGGGGCTCAGAGTGGGAAGGTGCTATCCTTGAGTGGAAAACTGAGAGTTTGAGGCCCTGGGTTCAAGCCCCAGTAGACTTGCTTCTTTCTTTCCTTCCTTCCCTCCTTCCTTCCTTCCCTCCTTCCTTCCTTCCTTCCTTCCTTCCTTCCTTCCTTCCTTCCTTCCTTCCTTCCTTCCTTCCTTCCTTCCTTCCTCCTGTCCTCCCCCCTCCCTCCCCTTCCTCCCTTGCTTCCTTCCTCCCTTCCCTCCTTCCTTCCTCTCTCTTCTTCCTTCCTCCCTCTCCTCTCCTTTTCCTTCCTTTCTTCCTCTCCTCTCCTTCTTTGCTTCCATCCTTCCTCCTTCCCTCCCCTTTCCTTCCTCCTTTCCTCCCTTCCCTCCTTCCTTCCTCTCTTCTTCCTTCCTCTCCTCTCCTTCCTCTCCTTCCTCTGCTTCCTTCCTTCCTTTCTTCCTCTCCTCTCCTTCTTTGCTTCCGTCCTTCCTCCCTCCCTCCCCTTTCCTTCCTCCTTTCCTCCCTTCCCTCCTTCCTTCCTCTCTTCTTCCTTCCTCTCCTCTCCTTCCTCTGCTTGCTTGCTTGCTTCCTTCCTTCCTCCCTTCCTTCCTTCCTCCCTTCTTCCCTTCCTCCCTCCCTCTCTTCTCCCAGGCTCTCTTTTCCTCTTCCTCCTTCTCTTCGATCTCTCATAGTATTTCCAAGCCAAGAGCCTGAAGACCCCACCATTTCCTGGAGGTGACGTGTTCTGGTTGAGAGGGGCAGGAGGGAGGGAGGGGGCAGGCCTTGGCATCCACTGTACTGTCAGCAGCCCTGGGTCTGGGAACTTCCAGGAAGGGGAGGAAGACGGGAAGAAGGAGGGAGAGGGGGAGGAGGGGAGGAGGATCCCAGGCCGTGTTCATGGGCCGCAGGACGCTGTCCCGGCCCCCTGCCAGCCTCCTCCTGGCTGTGTGGGGGTCTAATGAATGTGCCCAGCATCGGAGCTGAGCTCCACAGCCCTCATCCAGCTCTTTGTTGATTACATGTCATTTGCTCAACTGATCCGGCTGTGTGACTTGAAAAGGCATTTGGGGGAAAGGAAAGAAAAGAAAAACCCAACAAAAAATCCTGTCATCCGTCACTCAGCTTACCCTGGACCTTGACATGAATCACACACACACACACACACACACACACACACACACACACACACACACACACACCATTAAAAGAAAAGGCGTCAGGGCTGCATTCCATTCCAGGTTAATGAGACACGGCTTGCTCGGGGTCCTGTGCACATGCTGAGACCCCCACGGTGCCCCTGGGGTTTTGCGGATCAATAGGAGTTCATTTCTGATCTTGAGGGGCTCAGAGGCGGGAAAAAATCACCAAGTGCTTGGCGGGGGGAATGGGGGGGGAGGGAACCTCTGAGCCACTGCGTGGTAGGGGCAGCTGGACCCAAACTGGACCTTGGCCAGTAGGGAGGGGGAGGGGAGAGACCCCACACTTGGAATTTCTGGGCTCCCCCACCCCAACCTTACCCACCCAGGAATCCTCAGTCTCACATTCACCAACCACCCCCCCCACGCCAAGAGACACCCACAAATCCACAGGACCCAGCGGGAGGGAAATGTCTTTCCTTACCAATCCTCCCTTGCCTCAGTTTCCCCTTTGACACTCCTGTCCCAGCGTGCCCCAGAGTTCAAGCCTCAGGACTGACAAAAAAGGAAAAAGAACACATTTTTTAAAAATGGCATTATTTATGTCAAGTGACCATTTGACAGAAAATAATCTTTTTGTTTATTGGTGGTGGTCGTGGGGCTCAAACTCAGGGCCTGGGCGCTGTCCCTCAGCTCTTCGGCTCACGGCGAGCGCTCTACCACTTGAGCCACAGCGCCACTTCTGGTTTTCTGGTGGTTTATTGGAGATCAAAATCTCACGGCCTTTCCTGCCTGGGCTGGCTTTGAACTGTGATCCTCAGATCTCAGCCTCCTGAGTGGCTGGGATGACAGGTGTGAGCCACCAGTGCCCGGCCAGAAACTAATCTCAATTCAGGCACAGTGGAAGAAAAAGCTGACTTAGTCCTGCTCGCCCTCTTGTCTGCTCTGTGTGTGTGTGTGTGCAGAAGGAAAAAGTAAAACCATCCGCCTTTCATGGACCATTTTTTCTCTGACCCTTCGTCCAGCCCTGCATGGCTAAGGAAGGAACACTGTGGCTGAGCGAGGGACCATCTATAATTTCCATCTTGTGCCGGGTTCCCCTCGAGATGCCGCTCAGCTCTCCGGAAAATAATTAGCATCTCTCCCTGAGTAGCATCTTCCTGGCTGATAACTCACCCTCTGTGTGTGTGTGTGTGTGTGTGTGTGTGTGTGCAATGGCTTCCCTCCACTTTCTATTTCTGAACCATCAGGTGACTTCCTGGCTGTCACCAGGGGCTGTCTCCCATGCTGGAACCCTCTAGAAATAAGAGGAAGGTCAGCTTTTTGCGTTGCCTGCTGGCTTCGGGCCGCTGAGCCCACCCCCCTGTCGGGCCTTGAACACCTAAACCAGCCCTGGGGGAGGACCTGAAGTGGGGGGTCTCTTCCCAGAATGGATTATCACAGAGGGGATAATCCTTTCCATAGCCGGTTCTTCCCGGGGGGGGGGGTCCTGGATCTCATTGCTCTTATAATGGGACTCTGAGCACACCCATGGTGTCTTTCCACCCTTGGCTTTGTGCTGTTCCCACCAGTGATCACTGTTTCCTGCCCTCTAGCCCTTTGCCGTCCAATTTAAGTGGGTGCCTTCGGGGGGTGGGGGTGGGGGCGGGGGGGAAGGTTGCCCCTAAATGTCTCTCGCTGGTATCGCAAAACACGGAGAAGATGAGAATTAACTTTTAAAGATCTCCTACTGGGTTGGTTGGTTTGTTTGTTTTTCCTGCCAATTCCTGGGGCTTGAACTCAGGGCCTGGGTGCTGTCCCTGAGCTTCTTTAGCTCAAGGCTAGCACTCTACCACTTGAGCCACAGCGCCACTTCTGGCTTTTTCTGTGTCTGTGGTGCTGAGGAATCGAACCCAGGGCTTCGTGCATGCTAGGCAAGCACTCTACCACGGAGCCACCTTCCCAGCCTCTCCTACTAGTTTAAAAACTATGTTCTGTGTGTGCGTGTGTGTACGTGCACACATGCGTGCGAGAGAGAGAAAGGGAGAGAGAGAATGTACGAGAGGGTTCTGGGACTTGAACTCAGGGCCTGGGCGCTGCCCCTCCCCTTTTTCTGCTCAACGCTGGTGCTCTACCACTTGAACCACATCTCCTCCACTTCAGGCTTTGGTTTTCGGTTTTGTTGGTTCATTGAAGATCAGGGTCTCATGGACTTTTTTTTCTGCCCCGACTGGCTTTGAACCCATGATCCTCGGATCGGGTTGGCCACGTCTTGTTTGAGCCCTTTGGTGAATTTTAAGCCATACGGCGTGAGAGAAACGGTCCCATTCTTGTCTCCATGAGAGAACAAAGTCGTCGCCGTGTGGTGACTCAAGGAGACATTATTTCCTTTTCCCTTCGCCTAGGGTTCTGGATGAGAGGCAGGGGTGGAAAGCAAGGCTCGGATGAAGGGCTTCTCCCAAGCACCCCCCATCTTAGGAAGCTACCCATGGGCCCCTCCATGTCCCCCGAAGTTCCTGACACGCCCCGAGCAGAGGGGGGTAAGAATTCAACAGAAACTTCCTTGCTGTCTCCGGGGAGCTCATGGTCCCCAAAAACGGTGATGAGATCATCTTGGCCTTCCCTGCCCAGCACAGAGACACCCCCCCCCGTCCCCAGGACCCCCAGGCCACCTCTGAGCTGGGGACAGAGGGAACAAGGCCGGGCAAGTGCTACTTTGGCAGGGACCCAGCAGGAAATAGAATAATGGACACTTTCCTGTTTCCATCCAGTCTAATGGCAACACGAAAAACAATTACAGCTGTTTGTCTCTGTTTTTCCCTTCCTTTCCCTCCCTCTCGCCCTCCCTCCCTCCCTTCTTTCTTTCCCTGCTTTCTGTCTTCCCCTTCTTTCTTTCTTTCCTTTCCTTCTTTCCCTCTTGTTTTTCCCGTCTTTTCTTTCCCTCCCTCCTTCCTCTCTCCCTCCTTCCCACCCTTCTTTCCCTCCTTCCTTCCTATATTTTTTTCTCCTTCTCTTTCCTTCTGCCTTCCTTTCCCTCTCTCCCTCCTTCCCTTCCTTCTTTCCTTCCTTCCTTCTTTCCTCTTTCCTTCCTTCCTTCCCTTCCTTCCTTTCCTTCTTTCCCTCCTATTTTCCCCTTCTTTTCTTTCCCTCCCTCCTTCCTCTCTTCCTCCTTCCCACCCTTCTTTCCCTCCTATATTTCTTTCTCTTTCTCTTTCCTTCTGCCTTCCTTCCCCTCTCCCTCCTCCCTCCTTCCTTCCTTTCCTTCTTTCCCTCGTTTTTCCCTTCTTTTCTTTCTCTCCCTCCTGCCTCTCTCCCTCCTTATCTCTCTTCTTTCCCTTCTTGTATTTCTTTCTCTTTCTCTTTCCTTCCTCCCTTTCCCTCCCTCCCTCTATTCCTTCCTTCCTCCTTCTATCTCTCCCTCCCATCCTTTTCCTTTCCCCCCCTCTTTCCCTTCCTCCTTATGCCTCTTTTGTCTTAATTTCTTTTCCTAAATTTTTGCATACATTAAAAAGAGAGAGCACCCCCCCCACACACACATGTGCACCTCAGAGGGAATTCTCTGAAGTTCTCAAGTGCTTTGCAGTTGGTTGGGGTTTGAGATGAGGGATGGTGCACTCAGGGTGGAGAGGAGGGAACTGGGAAGGGAGCCACATTTTCCTTCCCAGAAGAAGGGTTAGTTCCTCCTCACAATAGAAACAAACGCCTTTGACGGCCATGGTGAGTTTTGTTCTTTTCTTTCTTTGCCTCCTGAATTGATATCTCTCTCTGCCACATTGTTTTTTACACTTACACACACACACACACACCAAAAAAGAACCCTGGCACAAATGCTGAGACGTGAGAACAATGGATCCTGAAGGTGAAGTTGGCCCAGGTTTGGATTCAATCATCGCTCCCCTTTGTTATGCAAATGTATGCAGATGAGGTGGAGGAGGGTCGCGTCTGCTCTCTGGGTGTCATTCAGAAGGGGAAACTCAGCATCCTTGGGGCCCAGATGCCCAAAGAAAGGGCCGGCCTGTCTCAAAATCATTTCTGGTCCCAGGCCCCGTGGGTGTCTCTGTCCCCCACCAGCCCCCCTCCATCTTCCCCGGGATGAGTTATTTGTTCCATTCTGTTTCTGTCAGACAGGAACACCCCTTCCTCCCTCCCCCACCCCAACCCTCTGGGTGTCTCCAGGCCGATCCCAGTCCCCTGGGGTTCCAGCCTCCCAGCAGAAACAATGGCCCAGGTCTGGCTGGAAGCTTCCGGTGTGCCAGGCACCCTGCCAGGCCCTCTCTACCCAGCTGTCTCTCCAGGAAGGCACTGCCCAGACTCCTTTCTTCAGCAGAAGGACAGCTGTGGGCTCCGCCCCAGGTTCAGTCACGTAGCTGGCACCGGGCTGGGGTTTTGAACGTCTTGCTACACAGATGTGTGGAGCACACTCTGGCCTCCAGACAGGGACTGTGTGATTCTTCTTCTTCTTCTTCCTCCTCCTCCTCCTCCTCTTCTTCTTCTTCTTCCTCCTCCTCCTCTTCTTCTTCTTCTTCCTCTTCTTCTATTTTTCTTTTCTTTTTTTTTGGTGGTAAAGTGGGGTTGGATTTGAATTCAGGGCCTGGCACTTGCAAAGCAGATGCTGCACTACTGAGTCACGCCTCCCACCATTGTTTATTATTATTATTATTGCACTTGCTTACTTTGGTGGTCTGGTTCTGCTTCCTGCCTAGGAAGGCAGATCCGCAGAATCACGATCCGCCTATTTCAAGCTTCTTGACATAACGGGGTTATTCACAGGTGCATGACGACCACCACACCCAGCTTCTTTCTATGGAGACAGGAATCTGCACCTTGGGTGGTCTCCAACTGCCATCCTCCCTGCCTTCTGCCTCCCAGGTCGCTAGGATGATGGGTGTGAGGCACTGGGGTGCAGTGGGGACTGAACTGAGCAGATAAACTCACCATCAAAAAATAAAATAGGGCTGGGAAGGCGGCTCAGTGGTAGAGCGCTGGCCTAGCACGCATGGAGCCCTGAGTTCGATTCTTCAGCACCACAGACACAGAAAAAGCCAGAAGTGGCGCTGTGGCTCAAGAGGTAGAGCGCTCGCCTTGAGCCAAAGAAGCTCAGGGACAGCGCCCAGGGCTTGAGTTCAAGCTTCATCACTGCCTAACAACAACAACAACAGCAACAATAATAATAATAATAAAATTAAAAGACCTGCCAAGGATTGATTTTATCTTGAGCGTACAATGTGATGATCACAGACACACACACACACAGACACGCACAGACACACACACACACACACACAGACACACACACACCCTACCTTGTCATAATTAACACACATGGATTAACACATCAATGAACCACCCAGGTGATGCACGAGATTACCAGGAAGTTTGTTCTTCTTGGCACCTCTCCCCGTGTGCACCCTGTATCAGGAGAAGTTGGAGAATGGGTGTCCAGGGGGCCCCCGTTTCCCGGGCCTAAGACTCCAGCTGCCCACTGGAGGAAATCACTCAGGACGGTCCCTTTCCCAATGCCATTTCCCTGCTTCACGGTCTCATCAATCAGCTGGGAACCCCGAGTCCTACTCTTTGAGAACTGCGTCTGCCCCCCGCCCCCCGCCCCCCGCCCCCCATCCCCCGCCCCCCGCCCCCTGCCCCCTGCTCCCTGCTTTCTCATGAAGCTCACGAGAAAGTCCTCCCCCCTCACTCCCCATGATGTGATCTGCCCCCATTCGACCCTGGGGCCCTGGGCATGGTGGGGTGAGGTGTGTGTGGGAGTCAGGGCCAGCAAGGCCTGGCCTGAGGGTCACGCCCCCAGATGGAAGGGGTCACTGCCATCCACCCTGGCCTGCACCCCCAAATAACCCTCAGGACAAATAACTCCCCCCGCCTCCCGCCCGAGAATGTCCACGGAGCCTGCTGGACCAGCTGTGGACCACTGCATGGTCTCTTCACGCCTGTTGGTCCTCAGCTTCTAGAACGTTCAGGAAAGTTCTGGTTGGTTGCAGCCCTCCTTAAGTGTCGTCTAACCCCTTTCTTCCTGCCCTGGGGGTGTGTGGAGTGCTCCCCAATTGGTGTCATCCAAGATGGATTTTTCATGTCCTAAATCTGTCATCCTAGCTACTCAGGAGGCTGAGAGCTGAGGATCACGGTTCAAAGCCAGCCCGGGCAGGAAAGGCCATGAGACTCTGATCTCCAATGAACCACTCGGAAAAAGCCACACATGGCGCTGTGGCTCAAGTGGTAGAGTGCTCGCCTTGAGCACGAGAGGCTCAGGGACAGCGTCCAGGCCTGGAGTCCAAACCCCAGGACCGGCAGATAACAACAACAACAACAGCAGCAGCAGCAACAATAATAATAATATGCATTTGGTGCCACTCTGGACTGAGCAAGGCACCATCAATGTTTGGTAGCTTAGGGGTTCCACAACACACAGTGCCTTGTCGGCCTGTCTATCTGCCTGTCTGTTTGCCTGTCTGTCCACCTGTTTGCCTATCTGTCCATCCATCCATCTGTCTGCCTAGCTATATGTCTGTCTGACTGCTTGTCAGCCTGTCTGTCTGCCAGCCTGTCTGCCTTCCTGTCTGTTGTCTGCCTGTCTGTCCGCCTGTCTCTTATCTATCTGCCTGTCTGCCCATCTGTCTATATGCTTGTCTGTCTGCCTGTCTGACTGCTTGTCTGTCGGTCTGCCTATCTGCCTGCCTGCCTGCCTCTTTGCCTGTCTGCCTCTCTGTCTGCCTATCTGTCTGACTGCTTGTCTGTCTGTCTGCCAGCCTGTCTGCCAGTTTGTCTGTCTGCCAGCCTGTCTGTCTGCCTGCCTGTCTGTCTGTGTGCCAGCCTGTCTGCCTGCCTGTGTGTCTGTCTGCCTGCCTGTGTGTCTGTCTGTCTGTCTGTCTGCCAGCTTGTTTGTCTGCCTGCCTGTCTACATTTGGCAGCCAATTCCACTGTCCCCCACCTCACCCAGCATTCTGTTGCTTGCCTGTCTGTCTATTGTCTGTCTGTCTGTCTGGGAGAGATGACTAGGGAGGACTCTGTGGGGTGTAGGAACGGACTTGGACTTGGGTGTTGGAAGTCCACGCGTCCCTGTGGTGAATTAGCTAATGAATGCGCCCAGCAGCTACTCGCCCAGGGCGGGGGGAGGATGGGGGGCGGGGGAAGGGCGCCCCCCCCCCCCCCCCCGCAGCAGGTGGAGAAGGTCTGTTTTGACTCAGACAGGAGCCTGGAGGGAAGCCGAGGCTCTTCTCAGTCATTCACAGCTATCTGGGACAAGCCCCTAAAGCACTCATTAAGGCGGCACAAATGAGGCCTGGGCTACAGCAAGATGCTCAGTTCTCTGATTCCTCCCCCCCCCCCCCCCCACCTCCCTTTAAGGAAATAAAAGCTACACTTGGCAAAACATTTAGGAAACTCAGAGACGCAGAAATGAGTGTCGCTTAGATCACTTCTGTGCTCCTTCTGGGCTTCCCTCTGGTTTCCCAAAGGGGACATTTTAAGTGGGCTTTGGAGGATCAGTAGGAGTTTTGCTGGATTATGGGAAATCATTTCCAGATGGAGGAATGGCATGAGGAGCAGCCATCCCCAGGTCTGAAAATGCACGCACGTGGTCTGTGAAGGCCAATGGCAAAGGGCCAGGGCCACACAAAGGGCACTGACTGGGATAGCGTGTGTTTAGAAAGTACCTCCTGTTTTAGACTAAAGAGTGAAGGGCTGCTGGAGCAAGGGCCAGTAGGATGGTGAGAGGGAATCCTGGGAGCAGAAGCCACTGGGGGCTCCACGGAGGAGACGGTGGTGGGGCGCAGGCCGCATGGAAAGGGAGGAAGAGACGCGGGGCCAGGTGCCGGTCTCACGGCGAGGGGAGAGGCCTTGTGGGTGGGTTAAAAGGAAGTAGCACCCTTTCCAGGAAGAGGCCAGACAGCTGGGCCTCCCCAGCCTGGGCCGGACTCCAGCCGTGGGCCTCCCATCTCAGCCTCCCGAGTCGCTGAGGTTACAGGTGTGAGGCTCGGTGCTGAATGAATGAAGACGGTCTCTCTCCATATTACCTTCAATGACTCATTTTAGAGATAGATCATACACACACACACACACACACACGCATTTTACATAAATGCTTATGCATAAATTCATTGCAGAAATAAAACATACGAAATCATTATATCTCAGTACATACATGAATTCATTATATAAACATACATGAACTCACTTTATATAAATGTACTTAAATAAAAAATAACTGAAATAATTATATCCAAATAGATGCCAACTCATTATATAGATTAAAAGATGGAATCATTATATCTAGACATACAAATTCACTATATAACTGAACATATATCAAATCATTACATATAAGTATATATAAATAAATATATGAAATGGTGTATAAATATATGTGCATTCGTTATAGAAATAGAAATATATATAAAATCGGTACAACTAAACATACGGAAATTCACTACATAAAAATAGATGACATCGTGTCAAAAACATATACACATTCATTTTGTAAATAAAAACGAACTCATTTTATATAAATATATAAATAAAAATATATAGGAAATCATCATATATAAATCTATATGAATTCATTATATAAACAAAAATACATGAAACCATTGTATATAAATTGATTATAGAGGTAAACATAGATGAAATCATTATATAAACACAAATTCATTATGTAAAAATATATATGAAATCATTCTATATAAATATATGTAAATTCATTACATAAAAATAAAGGAAATCATTATGCCCAAACATATAAATTCATTATATAAAAATACATGAACTTATTTTATATAATATATAGATCATCATACATGAATGCATATGAGTTCATTATATAAATAAAAATAGAGGAAATCATTATATGTAAATATATGTAAACTCATTATATAGATTAAATATGTGGAACCATTATGTATATTCATTATGTAAAGATATACATGAAATCATTATGTATAACTATATGTAAATTCATTATATATATTAAATATGTATTTGTGCCAATACTGGAGCTCAAACTCCAGGATTCATGCTACTGCTGGGCTTCTTTACTCTGGTGCTCTACCACTTGAACCACAGCTCTACTTCCCGTTTTCTGGTGGTTCACTGGAGATAAGAGTCTCACAGACTTTCCTGTCCAGGCTGGCTTTGAACCTCAATCCTCCGATCTCAGCCTCCCAAGTGGCTGGGATGACAGGTGTGAGCCACCCGTGCCGGGCCCCTGGCATATTTTTAGAGCAGGAAAACGTCACTGTGGCCTTAGATTTGACAGGCAGAGCCAACACCCCTGACTCAGGAGGCAGAGATCGGAGGATCGAGGTTCGAGGCCAGTCTGGGCAGGAAAAAAAAGCCGGTAAGAGCCTGTGGCTCAAGTGATAGAGCACCTGACTTAGGCCGAAAAAAAAAAAAGCCCAGCAAGAACAAGGGCTCCCCCAAAACCCAACGAATCCCCAAACGCCCACCTGAGGAGTCTAAAATAAGATTCCCAGGCTAGCCCAAGTAATTGGTGCCAATGAGTCACCATGGTGAAGTTCTCCCTCTGCAGCAAAAAGGGCCTCATGCTCTTGCTTGGCTTTTGCGTTCAAGGCTGGCGTTCTTCCATTTGAGCCACACCTCCATGTGTGGCTTTTTGCTGGTTCATTGGAGATAAGGGCATCAAGGACTTTCCTGCCCTGGGCTGGCTTTGAACCCGGATCCTCAGATCTCAGCCTCCTGAGTCGCTGGTATTATAGGCGTGCGTGAGCCACCCGTGCTAGGCTGTTTGGCCCCACAGCTCACCTTGTTCATTTTTTTGGTTCCATATCACACATCCTTCCTGATAGAACTTCCACCCACACTGGCCAGTCCAGTCTCCGGCCTGAATCCACTACAGAAGTGGCTTTCTGGAACATTCTCCCACCTCCAAATTGTTGTTCATAGTTTGTGTCATCAGAGTGGGTCATTTTCGATTTCAACAGCCTCTCTCCAGTCTGCTTATTTTTTTTTTTTGTGCCAGTTCTGGGGCTTGAACTCAGAGCCTGGGCGCTGTCCCTAAGCTTTTTTGCTCAAGGCGAGAGCTCTGCCACTTCTGGATTTTCTGGGGGTTCACTGGTGATTAAGAGTCTCTCAGATTTTCCTGTCCTGGCTGACTTCAAACCTGGATCCTCAGATCTCAGCCTCTCGAGTATTTAGGAAGACAGGTGTGAGTCACCCAGCTTAGTTTAGCTTATGAAAAAAAGGTTCTTCTCCCCACAAAGGGTGAACACACGCAGCCGTAGTCCTCACTGGACACCATGTGGACAATAAACTCTATGACTTGTGGGTGGGAACGGGAGGGAAAACTGGGGAGCGTGAGGGAAGGGGAAGTGTCCAAAAAGAAATGGACTCATGGTCATACTCATGAAATAATAACCCTTCTGTACATCAACTTTACAATAATATATATATATATTTTTAAATTCTCACCTACAGACCACTTTTCCTGGAAATGTTCTATTTCTGTCGTGGGCAGAAAATGTCATATATATATATGATCAGAATTAAATCCGTGTTTTATCATGGATGGGAAGAAGAAAGGGCGACGTGTTCTTGATTGGAATTAAGACCCTGGAAATGGCTGGGACCAGGCTGGAAGTGACTTACAGAGGTCATGGCAGATCAAGGAAGACGTTCCATGAACGGCCTTGAGGTTGGTGTGTGTGTGTGTGTGTGTACACCAGCTGTCCACCTGCTGGCAGTTCTGGGAAGCCCAGGGCTGTGGCTGAGCGATTGTGCGGCCTGATTCTGCCCCCTGGTGTCACATCTTGAGAACTGCACAGCCCCATTGACGTCCTGATGTTGGGCTCAGTGGGTTGTTTGTGGCTGGCTCTTGGGGGGACCCCGGGACTTCTGAGTGGGAGAACTGAGAATCAGGCGCTTCTCTTCCCTGGACTGCTACCTTCCTTGAACTTGAGATTTACGAAGAAATACAAGAGCCAGGCACCAGTAGCTCATACCTGTAATTCCAGCTGCTCAGGAGGCTTGAGATAGGCGGACGGAGGTTTGAAGCCAGCCTGGGCAGGAAAGCCCATGAGACTTTGAAAATCTTTTAACTTCTGCCATCCTGTCTCCTCACCTGCAAATCAGGGGGTGACTCTACTTCCCTCCCTGGTCCCTGGTGACAGTTCACGGAGTTTTCACACAGCCTGGGAAAGATGCCTCTTTTGCACGGGACATGATGTGCTGTGGTAATTTCTCTGCAAGGATCCCACGGCATGCCAAGTTGTTAGGAAAGCACACAGGCCTCTTCTGGTTGTACCCATGGACCTAGGCTAAATCTGATTGGACCGTGATGAAGGAAGTGACGTTGGAGGAAGTGGGGAAAAGAGGAGGAAACAGAGATGGTGGTACACGCCTGTAATTCCATCACAGGGCCTGGGATGGGGAGGCACGAGGCGCCCAAGTTCAAGGACAGAGAAGGCCGAATATAGTAGCACCGTGGTGCCAAACAAACACTTAAAGAAATAAGCATTGTGTGTGTAAATTGTAAATTGTGTGTGTAACTACTGAGGCTTACACTCAGGGCCTGGGCATTCACACTGTCCCTTAGCTTTTTCAATCAAGATTAAGTGTGCATAGCTACACTTCCAAAATTCATTTTTTTAAAGTAGGTTAAGTTATTAGATGCATTTATCAACATCAAGCACTTGTACAAGGAGGTTGTTTGTTTGTTTTTGTGTTTTCCTTTGTCAGTCACGGGGCTTCGCAGCTATCCTTGAGCTTTTGTGCTCCCAGGGTAGCAGCTGGTCACTTGAACCTCAGTTCTACTTCTGGGTGTGTGTTTTTTTTTTTTTTTTTTTTGGTGGCTACCTGGAGATCAGAGTCTGACGATGGACTTTCCCTGCCCAGGCTGGAATCCTCAGACCTCAGCCTCCCCGAGTCGCTGGGATTCCAGGCGGGAGCCACGGCCTTTCGGATGCCTGTCCTTTTGAATGTCCAAGGTTCCTGTGGAAACATCTATGTATTCATTCACTCGATTGATTTATCTGCAGAGCTCAGGCCCCAACTTGGGGCTTTCCCCCCCACAACCCCTGCACCCTTCCCCCCCCTCCAGTCCTGAGGTCTGCATGCAACTCCGAGCGCTGTCGCTGGGATGACAGCTAGCTCATGCGGTGCCCACCTAGATAGTCAGGTCTCTGCTTGTGTTTCTGCTTGTCGGTGTTAAGTTACCCAGGGGCCACTATCCCATGGGGGGAAAAAAAAAAATCAAGAGATGGGCCCACAGGGGTTCAGCTCGGGTGGGAGCGTACAGGAGCAGAACTTTCGATTGCTTCTGGGTTTATTTTCGTGATTTCATCCGGCCGGACTGAAGTTACACACACGGGGGTGGAGAAGACCCGGCCGAGCACGGGCCTGGAGGCCGCCAGGGGCCCCCAGCGACGCCCCGGTCCGTTGTAGGGGGAAGATGGTCGGTGGAAACACCAAGAGCTGATTTACCTTCTCCAAGCGTCCCGCACGCCACGCACAAGTCTCCCGAAGCCTTCCACAGCGACCCGCGACGACGGCCGACCCCGGCCCGCGTGGGTCGCGATCCGACCCCACCGCGGCGGTTCCGAGGGGAAAAGTGAGGCGGGGAGGGAGGGAGGGCCGGGCCGGAAGCGGGGAGGGCCGGGCCGGAAGCCGGAAGCAGGCACCACCGCGGCAGGAACGACGTCTGGGCCACAAGCCAGGAACAGCCAGGGTGGCCGTGACCGGAAACCGGAAGGACCGCCCCCCCCCCACGTCCATCCGGGTCCCGCAGCCTCGCTGGGAGGCACTGGGTGGGGCGTGACGTCATGACGCACAGCCGCACGGGCCCGGACGCGAGGAGGCACCGCCTGGAGGTGACCTGACGTCATGACGCACAGCCACACGTGCCCGGACGCGAGGATGCACCGCCTGGAGGTGAGCTGACGTCATGACGCACAGCTGCACGTGCCCGGACGCGCCACACGTGCCCAGCCGCGAGGAGGCACCGCCTGGAGGCGACCTTGACGTCATGACGCACAGCCTCACGTGCCCAGGCGCGAGGAGGCACCGCCTGGAGGTGAACTGACGTCATGACGCACAGCCGCACGTGCCTGGACGCCAGGAGGCACGGCCTGGAGGTGAACTGACGTCATGACGCACAGCCGCACGGACCCAGCCGCGAGGAGGCACCGCCTGGAGGTGAACTGACGTCATGACGCACAGCCG
>NW_012267245.1:2280035-2280399 GCF_000151885.1 Dipodomys ordii | reverse complement strand
GTCCGGGCTTCTCCAGCGCGAGCCGCGGACACTCGGTTCCGCCGGGGCTGGGAGCCTGGGCTCGGCGGCGGTGTGAGCCCTCAGGCCGGGGCCGATGGCGGAGGTCTGTGTACGTCGCCACCGCGATGGGGCCGGGCCATGGCGACCTTGGAGAGGTGGGGGGGGGAGCGGGGGATCCCGCCACGGCGGCCAGGCCGAGGCGGTGACGCCCCAGGCCTCCTCCCCGCCGATCTACAGCCCCTTGTTGAAGTAGACGCGCTGCAGCTCGGGGTGGCTCTGGTGGAGCTTGGCCCGCAGCTCATCCTCCAGGCTGGACACCGACATGGAGCTGGAGGGGGGAGGGGGAGGGTCAGCATGGAGGGGG
>NW_012267245.1:2277954-2279450 GCF_000151885.1 Dipodomys ordii | reverse complement strand
GCGGGTGGGAGGGGAGGCAGGACCGACTGGAGAGGTGGGGGGGGAGGGGGAGGAGCAGAATCTTCTGGAGAACTCAGGGACTGGGTGTGGTCCCTGAGCTCCTGCTCAAGGCTGGCGCTTCACTACTTGAGCCACAACACCACTTCCGGCCTTTGGTGTGTGTGTGTGTGGGGGGGTTCATTAGAGATGACGGTCCCACTAGACTTTCCTGCCCGGGGCTGGCTTTGAACCCCGATCCTCAGATCTCAGCCTCCTGAATAGCTAGGATGACAGGCGTGAGCCACCAGCGCCTGTCATGTCAGAAATGGATAGTTTGGGGAAAGAAGATTGGAGTTTAACTTAACCCCCTCCCCGCCCCCCAGCAGGGACTTGCAGTAGCCACCAACGCCCAGCTGAGAGAATGTGTTGTGGGCCTTGCAAAATGTGTGTTCTGTCTCTTTCAGAAAGCCAATCAAGACGAATAGTCAAAGAAAGGAGAGGGCTCCCGGTCCTCTGCGCCTCCCCCGTTATTACAGGCTGGATATCCTGTTGCTGCCGGTGCTGGGAAAGCAATTTATGCTAATGGTCATTCCTTCCCCATCTTGCCCCCCACCCCCAAGAAAAATAATACAGATGCCTAGCGCTCATTACAAAAAAAAAAGAGGTAAATGCGTTCTTACTTATGCATACTTACTGTAAACATACTTTTGTTTATGCTATGACGGTGCATGATTATTACAGAACACATTCAGAGTCCTGAAACATACCCAAAAGAAGAAAACATGAAAAGAACCAGGTACCCGTGGCCACGCCTATCATCCTAGTGACTCAGGAGGCTGAGGCTTGGCGGATGAATGTTTGAAGTTGGCCTGGACAGAAGGGTCCATGATCCTCCTTTTCCAATTAAGCAGCAAAAAAGCTAGGCTGGAGGTCTGGCTTCAGTGGTAGAATGCCAACTGATAGAAGCTCAAGTCTGTGAGCTCAAAACCTCAGTACTGCCTTTAAAAATAAATGAAAAAAGCAAAAAAAAAAAAAAACCCAAAAGAACAAGGCCAAGAATATTAAGGAAAAAGAAACGTAGCAATAGTTTCACCGTGGGAAGATTGCCAATGTCATACCCAGCTGGGTATCATGTGCTCATATGCCCGGGGCTCTGGGTTTGACTCCAGCAAAACCCGAAACATGACATCGTTGTTTGTTCCGTTCCAAATTTATTTGACTGCATTATAGGAGCAAATGAATTACTTCCCATTCCCAAGCCAGGTTCTGAATGAATCCCAGTTAATTGGTGCTGGAAAATGCATTCAAACAACACCAAGGGTGTGACAAGAGGTTTCTTAATTGGCTCCAAGTTGAAAATCCCTTTTATGGGCTGGGAAGGTGGCTCAGTGGTAGAGCGCTTGCCTTGCATGCCTGAGGCCCTGGGTTCGATTCCTCAGCACCACATAAGCAAAAAGAAAAAAAGCCGGAAGTGGCACTGTGGTTCAAGTGGTAGAGTGCTAGCCTTGAGCTGAAGA
>NW_012267245.1:2260294-2277651 GCF_000151885.1 Dipodomys ordii | reverse complement strand
AAAAAAGCCGGAAGTGGCACTGTGGTTCAAGTGGTAGAGTGCTAGCCTTGAGCTGAAGAGCCGAGGGACAGCGCCCAGGCCCAGAGGCCAGGCCCCACGACCGGACATAAAAAAAATGAAAATCCCTTTTATTCCTAGAATAACAGAAGTGGCAGGGCGCTGGTACCTCACACCTGGAATCCTAGCTACTCAGGAGGCTGAGATCTGAGGATCACGGTTCAAAGCCAGCCCGGGCAGGAAAGTATGGGAGACTTGTATCTCTCCAACGAACCACCAGAAAACCGGAAGTGGCGCTGTGGCTCAAGTGGTAGAGCGCTTACTTGCCTTGAGCAAAAGGAGTAAAGGGACAGCACCCAGGCCCTGAGTTCGAGCCCCATAACCTCCAAAAATAAAAATAATAAAAAATCTGTCAGATGGAGGGTCCTGAGAAAGTTCTAGAACCGAACACTTGGCCCCAAACCTACTCTGAAAGTCTAGGATAATCAGGGAGGAGGGGGTATGTGGACAAAACCCAGACAATGCAAACACTACATTCTAGATCAATGAACCAGAGGCCAGCTTCAAACATGGATCCTCTAGGCCTCAGCCTCCTGTGTAACTAGGATTATAGGTGTGGCCACTGGCACCCGGTTCTTTTCATTTTTTTTTCTTTTCTTCTTTTTGGTACAGTTCAGAACTCTGAAGAGTTTCTGGAATGAGCATGCACGGTCATAGCATAAGCAAAAGAATTCGGGTAAGCGTGCATAAAGAAGCAGTGAATGAATGCCGATCTAGACAGCTGCCCATGGCCGAGAACTCCAGAGCAGCCTCCCATGAAGCAGTGCCGGATACAGGAAGCAGGAAGAAGAGAAGCAGACACACCAAGAACAGAGCAAGTAATAATAATAATGATAATAAAATGCCAGGCACCGATGGCTCACACTGGTTATCCTAGCTACTCAGGAGGCTGAGATCTGTAGATCAACGTTCAAAGCCAGCCTGGGCAGGAAAGCCCGTGAGACTCTTCGAATCTCTAATAAACTACCAAAAAGCTGGAAGTGGAGCTGTGGCCTTGAGCAGAGGAAATGACAGGGACAGTACCCAGGCTATGAGTTTGAACCCGCAGGACTGGCACTAAATAACAAACCAAACCAGGTAGGAAGCAGCTGGGTAAGAAGATGAAGATTGAAAGTGTACCCCAGGCTCTTTGCTACCTCTTTTGAGGTCCAACTTCTGGCCAGGGAAACAGGCCATGGCCCCTGTGTCTCCAGTCCTTTCTTAGGGTGACATGTTTGCTGTTTGGAAGAAAATGGGCACCCACCTTTTTTGGGGGAAGAGGGCACAGCACAGGGGTGTGGCAAACACCAAGCTGAAAATATAAAATAAGAATTAGCATTCCGGGTGGGTGGCTTTGCGGACTGACTTTTTTTTTTTTTTCAGTTTGTGACAACCCTCCAGACCCCGTTTGTCTTTGATGCTGGTCCTGGGGCTTGAACTCAGAGTCTCTCACTCACATCTGGCTTTCTTACTGGGGGCTGGAGCTCTACCATTTGAGCCACAACTCCACCGCCATTCTTTCTTTCTCTCTTTTTTGGTGCAAGTCCTAGAAGTTGAACTCAGGGCTTGGGCGCTATCCCTGAGCTTCTTTTGCTCAAGGTTCGCACTCTACCACTTGAGCCACAGCACCACTTCTGGCTTTTTTTCTTTTTTGAGTGGTTTATTGGAGATGAGAGTCTCATGGACTTTCCTGCCTGGGCTGGCCTTGAACCGTGATCCTCAGATCTCAGCCTCCTGAGCAGCTAGGATGACAGGCGTGCGCCACCAGCACCCAGCTCACTTCCAGCTTTTTTTTTTTTTTTTCTGGTTCATGGACTTCCTCTGCCTGTGCTGATGTTCAAACATCGTCCTCAGATCTCAGCCTCCTGCAAAACCCAGGTTCTGAGTTCAAGTCTCAGCATTAGCACTAGACAAATAAATAGATCAAACAGGTAAGAAACGAATGATCTTAAAAATGATCATCCTGCTAACTGTCCCGATGTGGTCAGGAAACACGATACACTGCGACCCCCAGAGAGCCGCACAATGACGCATCATTAATTTTAGCCAAGGCAGTTTCCACTCACCAGAAGCCAACCAACCCAACTTGAATGGGTGCGCTCATCCATGGGAACCGCTGTGGAGAGAGAGGGACGCAGGTGAACCCCTCCAGAATTGGGGGGCCTCCCCTTAAAGAGCCCCCCCTTCATCGGAGGAAGCACTCCCCCACGACAAAACCCAGGTGCAGGCGTTGAATAAAATCCCAGGTCACACTGCAAGTTAGTCCCGTCGGCCATCTGCAGATGAACACACATGCCAAGATGCAGTAGCCTGCACCCGCCTCCTCCCCACCTAGCAGAATCGGCGTGCAGCTTGATCCTTGCACAGAAGGTAGAGAAATCATATCATTCCGGCCTGTAAGGGTGCGTTTGTAGCTCCCGCCTGCAATCCAAGCAACTGGGGAGGCTGAAAATCGGAGGATGGCGATTGGAGGCGCAACTGTTGGTTGAGACTCCACTCACAGCGGGGGTCCGTGACAGGAAAAGGCACCTTTCAATTTTAGTTAGAACCTAACTCCTGGCTGGCGAGGCAGAAAAACCATGGCAGGAAGCCAGAAGAGGCCTTCCTCCCGCCTGGCTTCACATTCTCCACCCCCTCGGGTAGCTTATGGTTTTATTTGGCACAAGTCCACGTAAGAATATTTCTGGCACGGCATTCTCTTTTGGCTAATTGCTTTTGTTATTTTTGCTTCAAGCTGGCGCTCCACCACTTGAACCACGGCACTACTTCTCACTTTGGTTTTTGCTGGCCATTGGAGATACGGACGTCTCCTGGGCTTCCCTTGCCAGGCTGGGTTTTGAACAGCCATCCTCAGATGTTCGTGGCTGGGATTACAGGCATGAGCCACCGGCACCCAACACTTTTTTTTGTTGTTGTTCTTAATGGCAGGGGTTAAGTTGGGTTTTCTTGGGAAGGCAAAATGCTGTTAGAGTTTTAGTTTTCCTTCCTTTTTTTAAGGAGTGGCAGTAAAACACACACGATAAAAGAGCAACGAGACTCAGGGTTATCTAACCACGACCACGGAAACGGCTGCAGCCACATTGTGAACCCAAGCTGTTACCAAGACAAAGGTTGGGACCAGCAGGCGTACCCCAGTCCCCAGCAACGCACCTCTGGACAAAAGGACCATCAAGAGGAAGAGGACACTGAGCCACACTGGAGGGATCTGGGGGGCTCCATAACCCCCAAAAGATGGAAAGAATTAAGTATCATCACAGATCACTTAATGACAGGATTCACATATTCACATAGACCAGCTGCCTGCATCAGCCCAGCGACAGACTCTCATTGGTCCAGACGACTGGGTCATCAGTATGCGACTGTGATTCTCACCCCAGGCCCTCCCAGACATGAGAAATCTAGGTTGGAACACAGCAAAAGACTTAGTAAGCGTTGAGGTAAACCCTGTGCCTGGGTGAATGAGGCCCCAAAAGGGACCAGCAGAAGCTCTCCTTGTAACATCCAGAAGGCCAGAGGATTCCAACCCCACAACCCCCCAGCCCCGTCCTGCTTAACATACTCCGTTTTTCAAAACGTCGTCTGTGACTAAGCAAGTGAGTAGCATGTCTAGTCTTCACCTAGAGAGCCAGGGCTCACAGAACTGTGTGGAAGACAATCCCAATAAACTTCAGGCAAACCAAAGCTAACAACCATCCATAACAGAGCACAATACAAGTTAAAGAATATATACATATAACCAGGCACCAGTGGCTCACACCTGTAACCCCAGCTACTCAGGAGGCTGAGACCTGAGGATCGTGATTGGAAGCCAGCTGAGGTTTCGAAAGTCCATAAGATTCTTATCTCTGATGAACCATCAAAAAGCCAGAAGTGGAGCTCTGGCTCAAGGGCGCTAACCTTGAGCAAACATTAAAAAAAAAAAAGCTTAGGGCCCCGAGTTCAAGCCCTAGGACTGGTGCGCACACACACACAAAAAGATATACATATAACAATGACATATAAAAATATATAAGAAAGCCAGGTGCTGGTGGCTCACGCCTGTCATCCTGGCTACTCAGGAAGCTGAGATCTGAGGACTGCAGTTCAAAGCCAGCCCGGGCAGGAAAGTCTGTGAGACTCTGATCTCCAATAAACCACCAGAAAACTGGGAGTGGCGCTGTGGCTCAATGGTAGAGCGCTCGCCTTGAGCTGAAGAGTTGAGGGACAGCACCCAGGCCCAGAGTTCAAGCCCCACAACCGCCCCCCGCCCAAAAGAATATATAAGATATACTCAAAAAGATAATAAAAAGCTCAAAGTTAAGGTGATACATCATTTTCTCCAGTGTCGTTTTTTTCTCTTATGGTTCTATTAATATTAATATGCTCAACAACACACATTGAGTGTGTACGACATAACTTTTTTTTTGGTCGGTTGTGGGGCTTGAACTCTGGGCCTGGGCGCTGTCCCGCAGCTCTTCAGCTCCAGGCGAGCACTCTACCACTTGAGCCACAGCACCACTTCAGGTTTTCTGCTGGTTCATTGGAGATCAGAGTCTCACAGACTTTCCTGCCCGGGCTGGCTTTGAACTGTGCTCCTCAGATCTCAGCTTCCTGAGTAGCTAGGATGACAGGCGTGAGCCAATGGCGCCTGGCTGAGACATAACTCTTGCATTGCCTCTCATCACTTCAAACGTTTTTCTTCCTCTCATTCCTTGTGCCCTTTTGCTATTCTCTTTCCTGTCCATCTGCCAGCCCGGCCACCTCTGATCTATCTTCTGTCCCTATGGATGCACTCACAGCAAACAGGATTTTATATTTGCAAGCACTTGGAAATCATCCTAAGATTCATGCACGCTGTTGAAGAGGATCAATAGTCCTTTATCTTAAATTTTAAAAAAACATGGCTGGTGTAAGCATTCCTGAGTTATGAAGAACCATTCTACAGGTCAATTGCCACCAGTGGTCTAGGCTCCCATTTTGTAGGATCCTGTACCTGGTGGTGGTGGTGGTGGTGTGGGGGGTGCAGTACCGGGCATGTCCACGAGGAGGCGCCCAGAGCACCAGTTGTTCCCTAAGCCCCATCAGCCCATCACGATAGCTATTCTTGGTTGGGCTCCTGGGGTTTGAGTCTGACTTTCTTCAAATACACAGCGCCATAGCGTTTGCTCCTTTTGAGAGGCCGTATGTATTTGGTGTATCATCTCTTGCTTGCTTTTGTGCTGGGTTGTTCTGTTGATGTGGGTGTTGAACTTATTCAGGATTTAAATTCTCATCGGAAGGATGGGCTTTGCCAAATACCCCTCCCCATCTGTCTCTGTCTCCTGTCTTTTTAATACCTGTATACTTTGTTTGGTTTTGTCTGGGGCGGGGAGGGAGACAGAATTTGAACATCTTCACCAAGTCTTAATTTTATCCATTTTTCTTGGCTGTCTGGGTTGTGCATTTGATGTTCCATAGAAGAGATCTAGTCATCCTAGCTACTCAGGAGGCTGAGATCTGAGGATCGTGGTTTGAAGCCAGCTCAGATAGAAAAGTCCCCGTGAGACTGTTACCTCCATTGAACCACTCAAAAACCAGAAGTGGAGCTGTGGCGCAAAGTGGTAGAGCCCTAGCCTTGAACAAAAGAGCTCAGGGAGAGCGCTCAGGTCCTGAGTTCAAGCCCCAGGGCTGACCAAATTAAAAAAAAATCTCCTGGGGCTTGGAGGCATGGCTCAGGTGGGTAGAGCTTCAGCTAATGGGTGAAAACATCAGATACCAAATTTGAATCCCAGTCTCAGACTGAAAGAACCCAAGAACCCCAAAACCTCCACGTGGCTCAGTATTCTTTTTTTTATGTAGTAGCTTTATAACCGTAGAGAGTTCTACATTTAGGGTACATCTATTTTTAAGCAGTAGCTTTATGAATGTAGTTTTACATTTAGAGTACATAGAGTACAATCAGTTTCCTGCCCATCCTGTAAGCTTCTGTGTGTCCCTTGGCTGGTTTTCTGGTCGTCTCTGCCCATCTCTGCCAACTGGGTAAGACGGTTGCTTTGTGCTTCTTGTGGCTCGGGCCATCACCATGACAACCACTGATTCTGGGTCTTTTCTCCCACCAATCCTTGAGAGTTGGGCCCAAGCCCAATTTCTAGTTCCTGCCTTCCTGTTTGATACGCAGCAGGCACTTGACACAGGCTTCCCGAACAAACGCCGCCTGTGAATGAGCAAATGAAGTGCTCCACGCTCACACCGGTCTCGAGGACTTTCCTGTCTGGGCTGGCCTCGAACCTCGAGCCTCCGATCTCAGCCTCCTAAATCACTAAGATGACCGATGTGAGCCACCAGCCCTGGGCTAGTGAAAATCCCCACAGTAGCCCAAAGAGGCAACTACCAGGAGATTCATAGGAACACCATGATTTTTAGGCAGCCAACTTTTTTTTTTTTTGGGGGGGGGGGTTGAGTTCCAGAACTTTCCATGAGTCCCTTGCCCACAGCTGAGGCCTTTTGCCAGCACGGCTCAGGAGACGAGTTACTCCCAGAGCACGAGTGTTGGCAAAGAGCTGAAAATGAGCAGTTCATCTCCTGTTTGCAGAGGAGTTGGGTCATTTGCCAGGGAAAAGCCTGGGTCAGTTCAACCTTGCACACACATGGCTGGTACGGTGGGCACCCAGGCCGATGCTCACCACCTGCCTGGGCATGCGTACGCCAGAGAAATCAGGAGAAAATGATCTCCCGATCCTTTGAGTCTGATCGATGGGACTTCCACCAAAGGTGACCTGTGTATAGGCGAATGCAATATTTAAATGCACTTGCACTTGGGAAGGTGTGTCTGGAGTACTTAGCTCAGGAGTACTTAATCTTTTTCAAAGCAACACTGCAGTGAAACCGAAGGTCTAGAACTACCACCAAACTTCCTCCAGTAGCTAGCAAGGGGCACGGACCCGTCCTGGAGGGGTGTGTGGGGGTAAAGCAGGCAGCGGGCATCTGCGGGAGAGTCAGGAAGAAAGCCTTCCAGATTGCAACTGCAGGGTCCCGTGACAAAGCTCAGACCTGTAAGTTAAGATGAGGGTGTGGAGAAAAGCGATCGTTTCTCATCAGATACAGGAAAGAGCCCGGAGCAGCCTGGCTATACAGAGGGCCCTGGAGGGTGAGAAAATGCCAGAAACTTCCATCTGCCACAGCCTGAAACCTCCAAACACTTCTGTCTTCTGTTGCATGTTAGTCCGTGGCTAGAAAACATGGCAGCCCGGCCAACTGAATGGACTCAGAGAACCACGTTCAGTCTTAGCGATCGGCATGGACGGAGAGAATGTGAATTTTCTTAAGAGAAATGGTGGAATTCCAGGCCACGATTGGGACACAGGGCCCACCAAACAGGGGCCCTGGGGTAGTGGCCCTGGGGCATGGCTGCCAGCCTTCACTGCTGGCCCAACCGTTAAGCTTCGCGTCTGTCTCCTTATTATTACGTGGGGCTCATGTGCATCTGAGATGCACAGGGAAAGAGGCAGACATGGGGACCGATCTTACAAGGGTTTTCCAAGTCACTGAAAACCCTGATCACAACCTTTTGTTGTTGTTGTCATTGATCCTGGGGCTTGAACTCTGGGCCTGGGCGCTGTCCCTCAGCTCTTCAGCTCAAAGTGAGCGCCCTACCACCTGAGCCACAGCGCCACTTCTGGCTTTTTGCTGATTCATGGGAGATAAAGTCATATAGACTTTCCTGCCCAGGCTGGCTTCAAACGTTGATCCTCAGATCTCAGCCTCCAGAGTAGCTGGGATGACAGGCGTGAGCCACCAGTGCCCAGCTTGAATTCTTTACTTTTTTTTTTTTTAATTGCAGGACAGGATTAAAGAAAGGAGCACAGAGCTAGGCTTACCTTCAGAAAAGCCTTCTTTTCTAGAGTGTTCATGATGAATGGAGGGATGGCTGGAAGTAAGAGAAAGTCAAGAAAGTCTTTAGTTCAAGTCTACTTGGAACTTACCTCCCCCAAGAAGTTAGATTTATGTCACTTTGGGGCTCTATTTCTTACATTGGGACAATGGAAAGTAGCGATTCCTTGGATTACTCAGTTTAAATGGATCCATTTGTACTAGACACTAGTAACTCCTGCCTATCATTGTAGCTATTCAGGAGGCTGAGATCTGAGGATCGAGGTTCGAAGCCAGCCTGGGCATGAAAGTCTGTGAAACTCTTATCCCCAATTGACCAAGAAAAAGCCAGAAAGTAGCCCGGCACCGGTGGCTCACACCTGTCATCCTAGCTACTCAGGAGGCTGAGATCTGGGGATCGTGGTTCAAAGCCAGCCTGAGAAAGGAAAGTCTCTACGAGTCTAATCTCCAATTAATCCCAGAAAAAACTGAAAATGGTGCTGTAGCTCGAGTGGTAGGGTGCTAGACCTGAACACGAAGAGCTCAGGGACAGCACCCCGGGCCCAGTGTTCAAGGCCCAGGACGAGCAAAACAAACAAACAAAAATGCAACAGTGAGCGTAGTAGAATGCCCGAGTTCTAGCTCCCGTACTGTCACACACCCACCAAAAACCACAGTAAATAAATGCATGGATTGGCACGTGCATAAGCACGCTGCACCATCTCTGGGAGCTTCATGAATCTGTTCCATGAAACCCATCAAGTAGTAAATGCATTTGCAGTTAAGTCAAAATGGATCCCGTTCTCCAGACTTCTGCCAAGGTGCTGTCCCTGAGTTTTTGTATTTTTCATTTACTTTTTAAAAATCTCTCCTGGTGTCTCCTCCAGAAAGGAATGAATGATTTGGGCTGTCATTGTATCCTAACCTCTAAAATTTGATCTTAGCCGTCCACGTCCACTCACCCATGCCCGGGGCGGCCATGAGGATCCTGGAGACCACAACTTGCGTGATGGCTTGCTGGGCAGCGTTGGCAGACTCGCCCAGGCGGTTGCCACGCTCATCCGTGATGGGAATGCCCACTTTGAGTTCCCTGGAGAGAAGAAGAACAGCTCCAATCTACCTGGCAGTGAGCAAGCCCCTCCCCCAGCAGCACCATGCCCACCCAAGTGTCCCGGATGGGCAGGACCAGCTCTGGGTCTACACACGATCACCAAGTTTAATGCTGCAAGAGACACGAAAGGAAAAGAACTCGAGTGTCCTTTTAGAAAGAGCCACCCAGGAAGCTGGGATCTGAGGACTGAAGTTCAAAGCCAGCCTCGCCAGAAAAGACTGCAGAGCCCTCATCTCCAATGAACCGCCAACATGCTGTAAGTGGAGTTGGGGTTCAAGTGGTAGCATGCCAGCCTTGAGCAAGAAGGCGAAGGAACAGAGCAAGGCCCTGAGTTCAAGTCCCAGTACCGACACACAGACACAGAGAGACATCTCCAGACACACACACACACAGTGAAGGAGAATCTCTTCTAACAATGCCATGACCTGAAGGATGGATACGCTGACTGAAAGCCAAGTTAGTTCTATGCTGATGTACAAATCGGAGCAGCCTTCGAAATCAGAAAATAGACACAACATGTCGGTAATTGAGAAGTCAAGCTGGCCTCCCCGCTGTTATCCTGGCTACTCAGGAGGCTGAGATCTGAGGATCGTGGTTCAAGACCAGTCTGGGCAGGAAAAGTCCATGAGACTCTGATCTCCCGTGAACCACCAGCAAACCAGAAGTGGAGCTGTGGCTCAAGTGGTAGAGCGCTCACCTTGAGCAAAAGAGCTGAGGGACAGTGCCTAGGCCCTGAGTTCAAGCCTCAGTATGAGAGAGAGAGAGAGCGTTCAGCCTCTTGGCTTGTTAGCACCACTTCCAGCTTTATCTGAGTAGTTTATTGGAGGTAAAAGTCTCACAGACATTTTTCTGCCCGGGCAGGTTGAGATCCTCCATCCTCAGATCGCAGCTTCCTGAGTAGCTCGGATCGTCTTCTTCATTCTCTACGTGTTCTATTTCTATTCCACACTGGCTGAGCTTACCGCCTTCATGGCTCCAACCACACCCAATCCTAGTCCTGGATTGCAGCAGCTTTCATGTGAACATGGTCCATGATCCCAGAATGCTCTGGGGTGAAGCCTGGGTGTGTGTGCACGGCTCACCTCTGCCTCATTAGTGGGATATTGATGCAGTTCGCAGCAGCCACGGCAGCAAAGGGCACAAAACGCCCCACGAGGGATGACACGTGCTGCAGAGAGAAAGCCGAGAGCGTCAGCGCATGCGTGCAGTTCACTGGAGAGACATACTTCGAGGTATCTATGTAGAAATGCTCTAGAGCCGGGTGTCGGTGGCTCCCGCCTGTCATCCCAGCTACTCAGGAGGCTGAAGATCGGAGGATCCATGCATGAACCCAGACTGGAGAGAGTATCCTATGAGACTTTTCTCTCCAGTGGAACCCCCAACCCCCCCCCCCAAAAAAAAAGCTAGAAGTGGAGCTGTGGCTCAAGTGGTAGAGCTCCAACCTGGTGTGAAGAAAAGCTCAGAGACAGCATCCAGGTCCCTGAGTTCAAGCCCTAGGACAGACATACAAAGAACAAAAGCAAAAACTAAAACTAAAACCGTGCGGCCCAGTGGCTTTTCTGATGTTTTCCCCTCGGCATCTTGACGGCTCTGTGTGATTGGTTAAAAGCACATAGCTAGGAATTGGGAAGCGAGGCTCCGTGTGATTGGTTAAAAGCACACAGCTAGGAACTAGAGGCGTGGCTCCGTGAGTTAGTAGGACCCTAGCCAATGCGCAAGAGCATCAGGTACCAAGTTCGACTCCTAATCTGTGACCAAAGAGGAAAAAAACACCAGGAAAAGATAGAGGCTGAAGATCACTTCATCAGAGGTAAACTGCCCACAGGAGTGTTTGCCTGTAAGCGTTTTGTGTGTGTGTGTATGTGTGTGTGTGTGTCCAGGGCTTGAACTCAGGGCCTGGGCGCTATCCCTGAGTTCTTCAGCTCAAGGCGAGCGCTCTATCACTTTGAGCCACAGCACCACTACCAGTTTTCTGGTGGTTCACTGGAAATAAGAGTCTCATGGATTTTCCTGCCCAGGCTGGCCTTGAACCTCAGTCCTCAGCTCTCAGCCTCCTGAGTAGCTGGGATGACAGGTGGGAGCTGTTGAAAGCAGGCTGGAAGGGAATTCAGCATCAAATGCAGAGGTGGGAGCCTCTCACATCCGGTTGGTGCCAATCTCTCAGGAGCAGCAGGCCGCAAGACAGGAATGTGCAGGAGACTACAGCTTAGAGGCAGGCAGGGCGGGGCCAGCTCAGGAGATTACAGCCCAGTACCTTGGTTAATGCATTTAGTCCCAGAGCTGTCACCACGGCACCTGAGGTGGCAGAGACATAGGCTGTTCCCAATTCACTGTGAAGAGAAAAGACACCGGGTAATCAGCGCTGTGTGTCAGGCAGCCATGGGACAGACGACAAGCCAGAAGGAAGGCAGGAGGCAGGGATGAAAGAAATAGGGGTCAGCTATTCACGCCTGCCATCCTAACTCCTCAGGAGGCCTAAATCAGAGGATGCTAGTTTGAGGCCGGCTGGGGCAGGCTGAGGCTTTCTCTGCTCGAGGCTAGCCCTCTACCACTTGGGCCAGAGCTCCATGTCTGGCTTTTTGGCAGTCTGTTGGAGATAAGAGTCTGGTGGGATTTTGCTTCCCAGGCTGGTTTCGAACCCCCACCATCCCGAGTTCTCAGGCTTCCTGTGTAGCTAGGATGACACCAGCGCCCGACATGCTTTTAAGTCTTCTACAAAGCTTATGTTAACGTTTTTTTTGTTGAGCTAATAATCTCTATAGCATGTCTGAATTTTCTGTTTTTATTGGGGGGGGCAAATATGTCAGCCTAGGCAGGTAACAGGGTCAGCACCAGCCCCCCATGACCTCAGCTGAGATGAGCCTATAAGCAGGCCACACAAAGCTCAACCTATCGGTGACCAGGGACTGGATCCAGCCCTGCCCACAGCCCTAACAGCACAGATCCTACCCAAGAAGTCAGGGAGCAAACAAATTCCCTTGATTCAGAGGGAGGAAGAGGGGCACTTAGGACTTTAAACAAGGTACACAAGCTGATTTGTTTGTTTGGTTTTGAATGGTGCCAGGAATGGACCTGGAACTCAGGACCTCCAGCTTGTTGTGCTCAAGCCTGGCGCTCTACCCCTTGAACCACAGTACCACTTCCGGCATTTTGCTGGTCAGTTGGAGACCAGAGACTCAGGCGCTTTCCTGCCCGGGCTGACTTTGAAACTTGTTTTCTCAGATCTCAGCCTCCTGAGAGGTGAGCCAACAGACCAGCGCCTCCATTCATTCAACCCCAGGAGTGGGGCGGGGCCGGGGAAGGGGTGGGGCCAGCGAGGGGGCGTGGCCAACGAGGATGTAACCAGTGTGTGGGGGTGTGTGTGTCCGGTGATAGGTGGGCCCAGCAAGGGGCGTGGCCAACGAGGATGTAGCCTGTGTGTGGGGTGTGCCCGGTGATAGGTGGGCCCAGCGAGGGGCGTGGCCAACGAGGATGTAGTCTGTGTGTGTGGGGTGTGCCTGGTGATAGGTGGGCCCAGCGAGGGGCGTGGTCAGCAAGGGGGAGGGTGGTGGAATAGGGCGTGGTCTGTGAGGAACAGGACAGGCAGGGGGCGTGGTCAGCTATAGGCAGGTCCAAAGAGGCAGGGCCAATAAGGGTAAGGCTGGTGTGGGGCGTGGTCGGCGAGGGGGGCAGGACAGGCGGAGGGTGCGCTCAGCTATTGGTGGGCCTGACAAGAGGCGTGACCAATGAGAGGAAGGCAGGGGCGTGGCCGGCGAGGGGGCGTGGCCAGAGCGGGGGGCGTGGCTCACAAGCGCTCGGGCTCTTACCTGACGCTCAGGGGCGCGTCCCCGCTGCGGTTGGTGTAGTTAACCACGGCGTTGAAGGACTGGTTGACCCACTGCCAGAAGAGCACGGCCGGCGTGGTCCTGGAACGGCCAGCCACCAGTTTTTATTTTTAATTTTACATTTCTCCCCCTCCACCTCTGCCTCAGGAATGGCTGAGATTCCAGGCGTGCCTGACCGTGCGGGGCCAGCGCGACGGGTTGGAATCATTCAATCCCGGCCATCCATTCCCCCACGGCCATCCTCAGCCCCGCACAGACAGCAAAAAGCGCCAATCGGTGCAAGAAAATCATCGTGGACCTGTCCCCCTCCCAACAAACAAGCCAGACTCTGAGCGTTGAAGTAATGCTGGATTTTCCCCAGCTCACCGGTAAAAAGTCATCATGCAGCCGGTGATGGTCATGTTCATCGGAACCTGAGCCGACATCCGTCCGATCAGGATCATCTTCTCGCCCGTGTCCGGGTGAAAAGCCGAGTCGTAAACATACTTGGCTCTCCATAGCTCGTTTTCTGTGAGCCCCGGAGGAATAACCCCTTGCCTAAGAATAACAACGAGAAAACAACAACGGCAAGGTTTCATTCCAAGTGTGTGGCCAGTACTCTAGAAGCAGGAGCTGCCAGATTTTCAGAAAGAAATTAAGCCTGGATGGAGGGACACAGGATCATTCATTCATTCCTTCATTCATTCATGGTGCTATGGATCAAACCCAGGACCTGGGACAAACTAGTACATTACCACTGAGCCACAACCCCAGCCCTGTCAGTAAACAGTTTAAACCACAAAGGACCAAAAACTCCCTCCAAAAATCACTTAAGCCGGGCACTGGTGGCTCACGCCTGTCATCCTTGCTACTCAGGAGGCTGAGATCTGAGGATCAGGATTCAAGGCCAGCCCAGGCAAGAAAGTCCGTGAGACTCTTATCTCCAATAAACTACTCAGAAAAAAAGCTGGAAGTAGCTCTGTGGCTCAAGTGGTAGAGCACTAGCCTTGAGCACAAAGAAGCCCAGGGATGGCACTCAGGCCCTGAGTTCAAGCCCAGGACGAGCACAAGAAGAGAAAAGAAAAGGAAAGAGAAAAAGCTAAGCCAGAGCACAATGCCCTGAGTTCAAGTCCTAATACTGGCACGCATACACACACACACACACACACACACACACACGGCTATAAAAGAGGGAAGATTTGTGCAGGAAACCAAGGCCGGGCGCCTAAGTGTCACCTGTAGTCATGGACGATTCTCCTGGCGTTCTCCAGCTGCTCATCCGTTAGGAGGACATTCCTGGGGTCGGTCACAGTGAAGAAATGATTGGCTCGTCCCACGAAGGTGCTTTGATCCCATCGAGGCTCCTTGATGTTGATATTCGCAGGAACCTCCCCCGACATCGTCCTGGACTACAGGAGGCAGACACGAGCCTAGGTCAGGCGACGTTGGAGGTGGTAGAGAGGCCAGAAATCCCATCACCTCTTAACCAACTTCCTATAAGCCCCCTCCCCGCTGGTTAGAGGCTGGGAAAACTCCCTATAGAAGACAGAAATGAGCCTGTCATCCTCGCTCCTCAGGAGGCTGAGATCTGAGGATCGCAGTTGGAGGCCAGCCTTGGGCAAGAAAGTCCGTGAGACTCTTCTCTCCAATGAACCACCAGAAAACTGGAAGTGGGGCTGTGGCTCAAAGTGGCAGAGTGCCAAGCCTTGGGAGAAAAAGCTAAATAAACAAGGGTACAAGGTGCCAAGTTCAAGTCCTAGTTGATATACTCAGCTTTGATATGGTTTCACCTTTGTTCCATGAACAGTTATCACAGAGATATTAACTTTCTTTCACCTTGAAAGCTGATGATCCCCAGTTTGGGTGTGAGTACCAGGGCTTACATTGGGAGACCCTCTCTCAGGAGGCTGAGGTCTGAGGATCGTGGTTCAAAGCCAGCCCGGGCAGAGAAGTCTGTGAGACTCTGATCTCCAACGAGCCAGCAAAAAGCTCCAAGTGGAGCTGTGGCTCAAAGTAGCAGAGCACCAGCCTTGAGCACAAATGCCCGGGCTCTGAGTTCAAGCCCAGCACCTAAGAAATGCTACTTTTCAGGGTGAAGGGATTTGGCCATGGTGACTGGTAAGGATCGGGGAACAGGAAACTCTGAGAGCAAGAAGGGGTTCGAGCAATCTTTGGCCCATTGGCCAACCAAGGTGGGCAGGTCAGGGGCTGGGGAAGGTGACCCCAGGGGAGTCCCCAGAGCCCCCGGGAGGAATGGCTGCCCACCTTTTGGCCACTTCTGACCTCTCGAAGTCTAGACAATCAAGCCATGGAGTTTCAAGGGACTGGACTTGCGGGGATTCCTTACATTAGCCCCAGAGTCGGAACCCGCCACCATCTTACCGACTTACAGAGAATCCCGAGCTACACTGCATGGGCAGAAGAGACAGATACCAACACACTTGGTGACTCGCGCCCCAGCTCCCAGAACTGGGAGAGGAGAAAGAGAGGAAGGAAGGAAGGAAGGAAGGAAGGAAGGAAGGAAGGAAGGAAGGAAGGAAGGAAGGAAAGGGAGGAAGGAGGAAAGGAAAGAAAGAAGGAGGGAAGGAAAAAAGAGAGAAAGGAGGGAATGAAGGAAAGATGGGAAGAAGGAAGGAAAGAAGAAGGAAAGAAGAAAAGGAAGGAAAAAAGAAAGGAGGGAAGAAAGGAAGGAAGGAAAGAAAGAAAAAAGGGAGGAAAGGAGAGGAAGGAAAGAAAGAAAGATGGGAAGAAGGAAGGAAGAAGGAAGAAAAGGAAAGAAGGAAAGGGAAGGAAGAAAAGGAAAGAAAGGAGGGAAGGAAATAAAGAGGGAGTAGGAAGGAAATAAGAATGGAAAGAAAGGAAGAAGGGAAAGAAGGAAGAAAAGAAGGAAGGAAAATGGAAGGGAGGAAGAAAAGGGAGGAAGGAGGAAAGGAAAGAAAGAAGGAAGCAAAGAAGGAGGGAAGGAAAAAAGAAGGAAGGAAGGGAAGGAAGGAAAGATGGAATGAAGGAAGAAGGAAGAAAAGGAAGGGAAAAAAGAAAAAAGGAAACAAAGAAGGAGAGAAGTAAGAAAGAAAGAAAGGAAAGAAAAGAAAGAAGGGAGGAAAGGAGAGGAAGGAAGGAAAGAAAGCTGGAAAGGAAGAAGGAAGAAAAGGAAAGAAGGAAGGAAAGAAGGAAGCAAAGAAGGATGGAAGGAAAGAAAGAGGGAGAGGGAAGGAAGGAAGGAAGGAAGGAAGGAACGAAGGAACGAAGGAAGGAAGGAAGAAAAAGGAAGAAGAAGGGTAGGTTAAAAAGGATGGAAAGGAAGGAAGGAAGAATGAGAAAAGGCAGCCTCTGGACTGACAGACACAAGCCCGGCCCGTGGCTATCCCTGATGGTCAAGCTGACCCGGAGCCCGGGACGAGTGTAATGATTAACGTGACCCCAGATCTCAACCCCACCGGCTGCTTCTTTACCTTGAACTTCAGCCTCAGCCAGCCGTCAACCCTTCCCTGCTCCAACCCCATCGCCCGCATCTTATCACCAGGACTTTATTCTTTACTTGTTTATATATTAATTTACTTTCTTTAAATTTTTTTTTGGCCAGTCCTGGGGCTTGAACTCAGGGCCTGGGCGCTGTCCCTGAGCTTCTTTTGCTCAAGGCGAGCGCTCTACCACTTGAGCCACAGCACCACTTCTGGCTTTTTCTGTGTCTGTGGTGCTGAGGAATCGAACCCAGGGCCTCATGCATGCTAGGCAAGCGCTCTACCACTGAGCCACCTTCCCAGCCCCAGGACTTTCAAGACAAAAAGGACAAGTGAATCTCTGATTTGGGGCTGAAATCAGCCTCGCCCCCCTCCCCCGCCCAGCACCCCCAGGTCCTGTGTAAGTTGGGGTCCGGCCCAAAGCCTCCGTTGCTAATTCTGGGCAGGTGGGGAAGAGGAAATGCCAGTAAGGCGAGAGTAGCCCTGGCCCAGGCCACCATTCCTGTGTGAGGAATGGACTAAAGGCAGGTGCTACCATCCTTGGCCGCCTTGTGAGGTGGGTGGGCCTGCTCCCCTCTGTCCTCTGTGTGGCCAGATCACAGCATTCTCGAGTGCTCCCCCCGCCTTCTCTCAGCTGCATAGGAACCCTGTTGGATGGTCCGGCTGGGATGGTAGCAGGCACCTCCGTGGCCAGGAAGTGAGGTTGAGATGACGTGGGCATGAGGGTGGGTGTGGGGAGAACAAAAATCATGGACTTCATTTCCCCCAAGCTGAGTCTGACGGATGCACACAGGAATGGCCACACCAGGAGCCAAGTGGCTCACGCCTGTCATCCCAGCCACTCAGGAGGCTGAGATCTGAGGATCGCGGTTCAAAGCCAGCCCGGGCAGGAAAGGTCATGAGACTCCAATCTCCAATCAACCACCAGAAAACCGGAAGTGGCGCTGTGGCTCAAGTGGTAGAGCACTCGCCTGGAGCTGAAGAGCTGAGGGACAGCGCCCAGGCCCTGAGTTCAAGACCCATGACTGGGGTGGGGAGGTGGATGGTCAACCTGTAGCTTGTGGCAGGGCTAGAAGCATGGTTCAAGGGGTAGAGTGCCAGGTAAGCAAGCCAAGCTGA
>NW_012267245.1:2253262-2258855 GCF_000151885.1 Dipodomys ordii | reverse complement strand
GAAGGAGGGAGGATGGGAGGGAGGGAAGGAAAGAAGGAAGGAAACAGAAGGAGAAGAAGGGAGAGACAGGATTGATGAGCCAAGGAGAAATAGAGAGAAGGAAGGAAGACGAGAAATCTATTTTGGGGAAGTTCCTTGAGATGATGTATCCTCAAAATCTTGCCAAAAATGATCAGTAATTTTTAAAAAATTCCCCCCGTCACACTCACACACACATACACACTCACACACACACTCAGACACACTCACACAGACACACACACAGACACAGAGTTGGTGTGTACTGGTTCTGAGGTTTGAACTCAGGGCCTGAGCTGCTTTTGGTTCAGAGCTAGCACCTGACCCCTTGAGCCACAGCTCCACTTCTGGTTTTTCTGGCGGTTCACTGGGGATAAAGAGTCTCACGGACTTTCCCGCCCAGGCTGGCTTTGAACCAGGATCCTCAGATCTCAGCCTCCTGAGTAGCCGGGATGACAGGCGTGAGCCACCAGTGTCTGACCCTCCATGACCTTTAACCCACCGATGGGGCAGGACATCTGTGCTCCCGGGCCAGTACTCACGATCAACTTGTGGGCTGCTCAGAAAACTCTAGTCCACGAAAAGGAAAAAGAGGGGATCAAATCCTCTTTGAAGGGAGAAAGGAGAGAGCACGGAAAAGAGAGGGAGAAAAGGAGAAGGAGGGAGGAAAAGAGAGGAAGGAAAGAAGGGAGGGAGGAAGCAAAGGAGGGAAGGAAGAAAGGGAGGGAGGAAAGGAAGGAAGGAGAGGCAAGAAGGGAATGAGAGGAAGTGAGGGAGGGAAGAACGAGAGGAAAGGAAGAAGGAAGGGAGGAAGAGAGGGAAGGGAAGGAAGGCAAAAGGGAAAGAAAGGGGAGAGAGGGAGAGAAGGAAGAAGAAAAAAGAGGAAAGGAGGAAGGAAGGAAAAAGGGACGAAGAGAAAGGGAAGGAGCGGGGGAAGGAGAGGAAAGGAGGGAAAGAGAAAGGAAGATAAAAGAGGAAAGGAGGAAGGAAGGAAAAAGGGACGAAGAGAAAGGGAAGGAGCGGGGGAAGGAGAGGAAAGGAGGGAAAGAGAAAGGAAGATAAAAGAGGAAAGGAGGAAGGAAGGAAAAAGGGACGAAGAGAAAGGGAAGGAGCGGGGGAAGGAGAGGAAAGGAGGGAAAGAGAAAGGAAGATAAAAGAGGAAAGGAGGAAGGAAGGAAAAAGGGACGAAGAGAAAGGGAAGGAGCGGGGGAAGGAGAGGAAAGGAGGGAAAGAGAAAGGAAGATAAAAGAGGAAAGGAGGAAGGAAGGAAAAAGGGACGAAGAGAAAGGGAAGGAGCGGGGGAAGGAGAGGAAAGGAGGGAAAGAGAAAGGAAGATAAAAGAGGAAAGGAGGAAGGAAGGAAAAAGGGACGAAGAGAAAGGGAAGGAGCGGGGGAAGGAGAGGAAAGGAGGGAAAGAGAAAGGAAGATAAAAGAGGAAAGGAGGAAGGAAGGAAAAAGGGACGAAGAGAAAGGGAAGGAGCGGGGGAAGGAGAGGAAAGGAGGGAAAGAGAAAGGAAGATAAAAGAGGAAAGGAGGAAGGAAGGAAAAAGGGACGAAGAGAAAGGGAAGGAGCGGGGGAAGGAGAGGAAAGGAGGGAAAGAGAAAGGAAGATAAAAGAGGAAAGGAGGAAGGAAGGAAAAAGGGACGAAGAGAAAGGGAAGGAGCGGGGGAAGGAGAGGAAAGGAGGGAAAGAGAAAGGAAGATAAAAGAGGAAAGGAGGAAGGAAGGAAAAAGGGACGAAGAGAAAGGGAAGGAGCGGGGGAAGGAGAGGAAAGGAGGGAAAGAGAAAGGAAGATAAAAGAGGAAAGGAGGAAGGAAGGAAAAAGGGACGAAGAGAAAGGGAAGGAGCGGGGGAAGGAGAGGAAAGGAGGGAAAGAGAAAGGAAGATAAAAGAGGAAAGGAGGAAGGAAGGAAAAAGGGACGAAGAGAAAGGGAAGGAGCGGGGGAAGGAGAGGAAAGGAGGGAAAGAGAAAGGAAGATAAAAGAGGAAAGGAGGAAGGAAGGAAAAAGGGACGAAGAGAAAGGGAAGGAGCGGGGGAAGGAGAGGAAAGGAGGGAAAGAGAAAGGAAGATAAAAGAGGAAAGGAGGAAGGAAGGAAAAAGGGACGAAGAGAAAGGGAAGGAGCGGGGGAAGGAGAGGAAAGGAGGGAAAGAGAAAGGAAGATAAAAGAGGAAAGGAGGAAGGAAGGAAAAAGGGACGAAGAGAAAGGGAAGGAGCGGGGGAAGGAGAGGAAAGGAGGGAAAGAGAAAGGAAGATAAAAGAGGAAAGGAGGAAGGAAGGAAAAAGGGACGAAGAGAAAGGGAAGGAGCGGGGGAAGGAGAGGAAAGGAGGGAAAGAGAAAGGAAGATAAAAGAGGAAAGGAGGAAGGAAGGAAAAAGGGACGAAGAGAAAGGGAAGGAGCGGGGGAAGGAGAGGAAAGGAGGGAAAGAGAAAGGAAGATAAAAGAGGAAAGGAGGAAGGAAGGAAAAAGGGACGAAGAGAAAGGGAAGGAGCGGGGGAAGGAGAGGAAAGGAGGGAAAGAGAAAGGAAGATAAAAGAGGAAAGGAGGAAGGAAGGAAAAAGGGACGAAGAGAAAGGGAAGGAGCGGGGGAAGGAGAGGAAAGGAGGGAAAGAGAAAGGAAGATAAAAGAGGAAAGGAGGAAGGAAGGAAAAAGGGACGAAGAGAAAGGGAAGGAGCGGGGGAAGGAGAGGAAAGGAGGGAAAGAGAAAGGAAGATAAAAGAGGAAAGGAGGAAGGAAGGAAAAAGGGACGAAGAGAAAGGGAAGGAGCGGGGGAAGGAGAGGAAAGGAGGGAAAGAGAAAGGAAGATAAAAGAGGAAAGGAGGAAGGAAGGAAAAAGGGACGAAGAGAAAGGGAAGGAGCGGGGGAAGGAGAGGAAAGGAGGGAAAGAGAAAGGAAGATAAAAGAGGAAAGGAGGAAGGAAGGAAAAAGGGACGAAGAGAAAGGGAAGGAGCGGGGGAAGGAGAGGAAAGGAGGGAAAGAGAAAGGAAGATAAAAGAGGAAAGGAGGAAGGAAGGAAAAAGGGACGAAGAGAAAGGGAAGGAGCGGGGGAAGGAGAGGAAAGGAGGGAAAGAGAAAGGAAGATAAAAGAGGAAAGGAGGAAGGAAGGAAAAAGGGACGAAGAGAAAGGGAAGGAGCGGGGGAAGGAGAGGAAAGGAGGGAAAGAGAAAGGAAGATAAAAGAGGAAAGGAGGAAGGAAGGAAAAAGGGACGAAGAGAAAGGGAAGGAGCGGGGGAAGGAGAGGAAAGGAGGGAAAGAGAAAGGAAGATAAAAGAGGAAAGGAGGAAGGAAGGAAAAAGGGACGAAGAGAAAGGGAAGGAGCGGGGGAAGGAGAGGAAAGGAGGGAAAGAGAAAGGAAGATAAAAGAGGAAAGGAGGAAGGAAGGAAAAAGGGACGAAGAGAAAGGGAAGGAGCGGGGGAAGGAGAGGAAAGGAGGGAAAGAGAAAGGAAGATAAAAGAGGAAAGGAGGAAGGAAGGAAAAAGGGACGAAGAGAAAGGGAAGGAGCGGGGGAAGGAGAGGAAAGGAGGGAAAGAGAAAGGAAGATAAAAGAGGAAAGGAGGAAGGAAGGAAAAAGGGACGAAGAGAAAGGGAAGGAGCGGGGGAAGGAGAGGAAAGGAGGGAAAGAGAAAGGAAGATAAAAGAGGAAAGGAGGAAGGAAGGAAAAAGGGACGAAGAGAAAGGGAAGGAGCGGGGGAAGGAGAGGAAAGGAGGGAAAGAGAAAGGAAGATAAAAGAGGAAAGGAGGAAGGAAGGAAAAAGGGACGAAGAGAAAGGGAAGGAGCGGGGGAAGGAGAGGAAAGGAGGGAAAGAGAAAGGAAGATAAAAGAGGAAAGGAGGAAGGAAGGAAAAAGGGACGAAGAGAAAGGGAAGGAGCGGGGGAAGGAGAGGAAAGGAGGGAAAGAGAAAGGAAGATAAAAGAGGAAAGGAGGAAGGAAGGAAAAAGGGACGAAGAGAAAGGGAAGGAGCGGGGGAAGGAGAGGAAAGGAGGGAAAGAGAAAGGAAGATAAAAGAGGAAAGGAGGAAGGAAGGAAAAAGGGACGAAGAGAAAGGGAAGGAGCGGGGGAAGGAGAGGAAAGGAGGGAAAGAGAAAGGAAGATAAAAGAGGAAAGGAGGAAGGAAGGAAAAAGGGACGAAGAGAAAGGGAAGGAGCGGGGGAAGGAGAGGAAAGGAGGGAAAGAGAAAGGAAGATAAAAGAGGAAAGGAGGAAGGAGGGAAAGAAGAGAGGGAGGGAAGGGAAGAGGGAGGAAGCTGATCATTCTCTCCCAGCCAGCACAGTTCCGTGCACCAGCCCCCGGGGAGGAAATGAAAGCACTGTCCCATATCTTAGAAAGCCTGAACTGCAGTCAGCCCCCACGGTACGGGTTCCCTTCTGACCACTGCAACCACAGCCGGTGTCCTCTCCAACACAGGTCTGGGGGGTCTCCAAGCCCCTTCCGCCCTTACAGCCTCCTAAATCCAGACTGGGTGGGGAGAGATCTCCCCCCACCCCAAACCCCATCAGATCACCCCCCCCACATGAGTCCTGGGGGTGAGGGAGAAAGATTCCACCCCCCCTCCCAATGTAGAGCCTCCATTTCTCCCCTCAAGGGAATCTGGGATGGACGGAGGGGACACCAAACCAGTGGCAGCTGGTGACTCTGGAGAGGGGTCTGTGCTGGACACAAGGCCGGGCGCTGGCGGCTTCCGCCTGTCTGTCTGTCTGGCTACCTACTGGGGAGGCTGAGAGCTGAGGATCGCGGGGTGAGGCTGGGAAAAGACCCTGAGCCCCTCGGCTCCCACGAGCCGGCCAAAAGCCCACACGTGCAGGCCTGGCTCAAGTGGTAGAGCGCCAGCCTGGCGTGCACAAAGCTCCTCCCTCCTTCCCCCTGCCTTCCTTTTGTCTTCCTTCTTCCCCCTTCCTTCCCTCTCTCTTCTTTTTCCCTCCTTCCCTTTTACTTTTTCTTCCTTCCCTTTTCTCCTCCTTCTCCTTTCCTTTCTTCCTTTTATTCTTCCTTCCCTCCCTCCCTCTTCCTCCCTTTTCCTTCCTTCCATTTCCCCTTTCTTCCTATTATTCTTTTTTCCTTCCCTCCCTTTTCCCTCCTTTCCTTTTCTCTGTCTTCCTTCCCTCCCTCCTTCCCTCTCTCTTCCTTTTCCCTCCTTCCCTTTTCCCCTTCTCCCTTTCCTCTCCCCCTTCCTTCCCTCCCTCTTCCTCCCTTTTCCCTCCTTCCCTTTTCTGTCTTCCTTTTATTCTTCCTTCCCTCCCTTCCTCTTTCTTCCCTCCTGCCCTCCCTCCCCCTTCCTTCTCTCCCTTTTCTCCTCCTTCTCCTTTCCTTTCTTCCTTTTATTCTTCCTTCCCTCCCTCCCTTTTCCCTCCTTCCATTTCCCCTTTCTTCCTATTATTCTTTTTTCCTTCCCTCCCTTTTCCCTCCTTTCCTTTTCTGTCTTCCTTCCCTCCCTCCCCCTTCCTTCCCTCTCTCTTCCTTTTCCCTCCTTCCCTTTTCCCCTTCCTCCCTTTTCCCTCCTTCCCTTTTCTCTATCTTCCTTTTATTCTTCCTTCCCTCCCTTCCTCTTTCCTTCCCTCCCGCCCTTCCTCCCCT
>NW_012267245.1:2242769-2245167 GCF_000151885.1 Dipodomys ordii | reverse complement strand
TGCCTGCCTGTCTGCCTGTCCGTCTGCCTGCCTGTGTCCCTGTCTCCCTGTCTGCCTGTCTGCCTGCCTCTTTTTCTCTCCCCCCCCCCTTTCCTCTGCCCCACCCTACCTTCCACCCTTCCCTCTCTGTCCTGGGTTCCAGCTCAAGCTTCGTTCTTGCTGGGTGGTGGCTCAGTGACAAAGGGAGCTTCCAGAGGCCAGGCCTCACCGCAGCGGCTGGAAACCGATCCTCAGCCTCGGAACTCCTCTGCATGTGTAACCAGCGGCCAGGTGGGACTCAAAAGACTTCACACCAAGATGGAGTCAGGCACCCGCCCCTCCAGCAGCTCAGGAGGCTGCGACCCGAGGATCCAGGTTCAAAACCAGCCCCGGCAGGAAAGTCCATGAGACTCTGATCACCAATAAACCACCAGAAAACCAGAAGTGGTGCTGTGGCTCAGGTGGTAGAGCGCCAGCCTTGAGCTGAAGAGCTGAGGGACAGCGCCCAGGCCCAGAGTTCAAGCCCTGGTACACCACACACACACACCATGAATAAACAACTAAACATAAAAAAGAAAACAAGATCAACACGCAGCCCCCCACTCACACCAGCTCCCCCAAAAGAGTTCTGCCCTCTAGAAAAGGAAATGCATTTGAAAACAAGTGTAAAACTTTCACCTGTGAAACGCGGCCTGGGGAAGCCCAGCGAAGCCTGGAAGCCCAGCGGATGTAGGAGGCAGAGATCTGGAGGACTGGGGCTGGAGGCCGGCGTGTGCAAGAGATCGAACCCCAGAGCCTAAAATAGGGCGACACCCCCCCCCAAAAAAAACCCTCATCTGAGTCAGTGAACAAAGGAGAACATGGTGGCTGACTTTTGCCTGCGGCGGCGGGAAAAGCAGAGTCTGGTTTAGGATGAAAAGAACAGACAATTAAAATTAAATCAATTTAAATTAAAGCAGATACTGGGCCAGAGGCATAGCTCAAGTGGTGGAGGTAGATCTGGGGGGCAGGGGGGTACAGTGTACAAATTTTGTTGCCTACCAAGGCAACAAAACACCAGACAAAACCTTGCCACAATGTCCTTAACAGGCAGAAGTACTACAAAGCCATGGCTGATGGCCAGGCCTGGCGCTACAAATGTATCACATTTTCCATGGCTGCAAGCAAGCTCCACTATAAACCACAAAACCCCAGGGCATTCCAAAGAAACATTGGTTTGGGCTAGGCCTTCTTGGTGATGGCTACTACTGGCTTTCTGGGCATCACAGACCTCTGGCCAAGGTGGGTGTTGGGGGGGGGAGGGCTTGGCTAGAACAGCTGGAGGCCTGGGCACCATTCATACAACCTTGCACACAGACCTGCATGTCAACTGCTTCATACTAATTAAGAAACAGAGCCCCCCGGCACCAGTGGCTCCCGCCTGTCATCCCAGCTACTCAGGAGACTGAGATCTGAGGATCACAGTTCAAAGCCAGCCCGGGCAGGAACGTCCGTGAGACTCTGATCTCCAAAGAACCACTCAGAAAACCACAAGTGGCGCTGTGGCTCAAGTGGTAGAGCGCTCGCCTTGAGCTGAAGAGCTGAGGGACAGCGCCCAGGTCCAGAGTTCAAGCCCCAGGACTGGCACAAAATAAAAAAAATCTGCATTTAAATACATAATTGGACATGTTAAAATGAAACTCCCTGGTACCACTGAATTATAAAAACAAAAATCTACTCTCAGAGATGGCCGACAGGGGGCAGGCGAGACACAGGTTTTCTTTTTTTTTTTTTTTCCTTTTGCAAACAGCTTTTCCAGTTTTGGTTTGGTTTGGTTTCTGTTGTTGTTGATGATGATTGTGGGATTCGAACTCAGGCCTTGGGCACTGTCTCTGAGCTTTTTCACTCAAGGCGAGCGCTCTCCCACTTTGAGCCACAGCACCACTTCCGGTTTTCTGGTGGTTCCTTGGAGATCAGAGTCTCACAGACTTTCCTGCCTGGGCTGGCTTTGAACCGTGATCCTCAGATCTCAGCCTCCTGAGTAGCTGGGATGACAGGCGTGAGCCACCAGTGCTGGGGCCAGATTTTTTATTTAGTTTAATTAATTAATTTAGTTTCTCAGATGTCCTTTGAGCAGCGATGAGCATCACGTGATATTTATTACGTGGTACCAACCACAAAACCTACATTTTAAAACCGGTTTTGCTTGAGAAAACCCTCTGCCTTGGGAACTGTGTTTTGCCATCCCGGGACCCAATGAATGAACCGTGTAATTTGTCAGTTGTTGATTTAACGGCGTCGTGTCTTGGTCCTCCTTTGATTGGCCTCCATGCGAGTCTGGGCCTTAACTCTGGCTTTAACAGGAAAACCACACCCGGGGCTCTAGGACGGTTTGGCTTCCGTTTATGAATTTGTTTTTTCATGCTTTTCAGCACTTTTT
>NW_012267245.1:2233500-2235459 GCF_000151885.1 Dipodomys ordii | reverse complement strand
CTCCTCCTCCTCCTCTTTCTTCTTCTTCTTCTTCTTCTTCTTCTTCTTCTTCTTCTTCTTCTTCTTCTTCTTCTTGTCTTCTTCCTCCTCCCTCTTCCTCTTCCCTCCTCCTCCTCCTCCTCTTTCTTCTTCTTCTTCTTGTCTTCTTCCTCCTCCTCCTTCTTCTTTCTTCTTCTTCCTCCTCTTCCTCTCCTCCTCCTCCTCCTCTTCCTCCTCCCTCTTCCTCCTTCTTCTTTCTTCTTCTTCCTCTTCCTCTCCTCCTCCTCCTCCTCCTCTTCCTCCTCCCTCCTCCTCCTCCTCCTCGGCTTCAGATTCAGGTTCAAATCGCATGGCGGGGTCATTTGGTCCTTGTATTTCTGGTCAACGTCTCACCCGCTCAGCAGCTGCGGTGAAGCTGCCCGCATCAGATCACGAGACAGCGCTCAAGAAAGAACCCCCGGGGTTTCCCCTCCTCCTGACCCCTCAAGGAATCTGGGGTGTCCACCAGAAGCTAAAAGCAGACCTTGGGCTGGGACAATGCTACAAAAGGGGTCACCAAACAAAATGACATTCGAGGTAACACTTTCTTACCTGTACTGACCTGTATAGTATTCCAGAGATGTGGGTTCTGTGTGTGCGGGCGTGCATGCATGCATGTGTGTGTGTGTGTGTGTGTGTGTGTGTGTGTGCGCACATGCATGCACAGGACGGTCCTGGGGCTTGAACCCAGCCTGGGCACTGTCCCTGAGCTATTTTTGCTCAAGGCTGGCGCTCTACCACTTGAGCCACACCTCCACTTCTGACTTTTGGGTGATTTAATTTGGAGACAAGAATCTCAGGGACTTTCCTGCCTGGGCTGCCTTTGAACCACGATCTCAGCCTCCTGAGTAGCTGGGATGGCAGGCGGGAGCCACTGGTGCCAGCCATTCCTGGCTTTTCTGTCTCACAGAGCTTTGATTCCCAGTCTCAAGGGCTCATTCCAGCCGTTTCTTTGTGACAAATAAACACCTTCCCTTAGGCCTCCTGTTTCTCAAAAGGGCCTCAAAATGCCTCACTCTAAAGTGTCTTAAACCGATTGTATAGACATAGATAAACCATTTCTGTGAATTAGCCTGCCTTTTCTGTTTCTGAGACTCACCAGAGGTTATGACTTTTTATGAGTAAGTGCCTTCATTTTGGCTTTCAAGCAAATTGAATCTCATAGCAATTTTATATTGTGCTTTGTACAAAAGCGATCTGTCGCTTAGCATTGAGAAATTAACTCTTGGAGGATAAAGATGTGATCTAGGCTCACAGGTGTCATTTTAATACCGAGCATAATAGCTGGTCAATAATAAATAAGCAGTCAACATTAAGTGCTGGTGGCTCACGCCTGTCATCCTAGCTACTTAGGAGGCTGAGATCTGAGGATCGTGGTTCAAAGCCAGCCTGAGTCCGTGAGACTCTTATCTCCAATGAACCACCAGAAAACCGGCTGTGGTTCAAAAGTGGTAGAGTGCTAGCCTGAAGCAAAAGAGCTCAGGGATAGCACCCAAGTCCTGAGTTCAAGACCCACACCTGCCGAAAAAAAAATTATGGATTTCATGACAGCATTTATAACCATTTCAACCCCAAGGAAAGAATTAGCTTTGTACAAAGATTAGTCTGGGACAAACTTGTTCTGAAAATCTCTCAAAACTGAAAAATTTGTTTGTAGGTATGTTTTGTTTGTTTGGTGCTGTGGCTGGGGCTTAGACTCAGGGCATTACAGTCTTGCTTGGCTTTTTGGCTTAAGATTAGTACTCTACTTCTTGATCCAAAGCTCCATTATTTTTGACTTTTTGGTGGTTCATTGGGGAAAAAAAAAGGTCTCACAAACATTCCTGCCTAGGCTGGCTTTGAACTGGGATCCTCAGATCTCAGCCTCCTGAGTAGCTAGGATGACACTGGAACCTGGCAAAGAAGGGAAGATTGTTTTTTATTTTGAAAATACCATACAGA
>NW_012267245.1:2231211-2232405 GCF_000151885.1 Dipodomys ordii | reverse complement strand
AAATAACTTTCAAACCTCCAGCCAAACTGTCAGTTCCTCTGAAATTCACACTTGGTGCAGAGTGGAGCCCTGAGATTTGAGCTGCATTTTATTTTACTTTTCTTATAGCCCTCAGAGGCCAGAGAGATCCAGTGTGTCAGAAGCGTCCAGGCATCAAAGAGAAATAGTTCAGTGTCTTTTCATCCGGTAATGAGAAACAAAGCCAGGAAACAGGAGGTTTTTCCCGAATCTTCTCTCCTTGTCTCTGTATTTGGAAAGATGCCTGATTTTCTACTTGGCTTTCTAGGCCTTTCTCTCTACATCGGTGTTGCTGGGCATCAGTGGCTCACGCCTGTCATCCTAGCTACTCGGGAGGCTGAGATCGGAGGATCGCAGTTCAAAGCCAGCCTGGGGAAAGAAAGTCCATGAGACTCTGATCTCCAGTGAACCACCAGAAAACAGGAAGTGGCGCTGTGGCTCAAGTGGTAGAGCGCTAGCCTTGAGCTGAAGAGCTGAGGGACAGCGCCCAGGCCCTGAGTTCAAGACCCAGGACCAGAAAAAAAGAAAGTGTGTGTGTGTGTTGTATACATAGATACACAGAAACACAGGTACCTAGTACATAGATATGGATTCTATATACTGTATATTCTATATACTGGCATCAGAAAAGTTCTACACACGTATGTCTACCTATGTGTATTTAATTTTGCCAGTCCTGGGGCTCGAACCCAGGGCCTAGGCCCTGTCCCTGAGCTTTATATTTGCTCAGTGCCGGTGGGTGCTCTACCACTTGAGCCACAGCTCCACGTTTGACTTCTGTTTTGCTTTTGCTCGTTCATCGGAGATCAGAGTCTCACGGACTTTGACCTTCCCCCCGGGGCTGGCTTCGAACCGCGATCCTCAGGTCTTCAGCCTCTAGAGTAGCTGGGATGGCAGGCGGGAGCCCCCTGGGCCCGGGCTAGGTTTCTGTGTCTGCGCCATCTTTCCTCTCCAGTGCTTGGCTCACGAGGAAATGCTGGTTCCACCCGTGCATGTGGCCCCCCAGAGGCTCCTGGCCTGGCCCCGGGTCGGTGGTGGGGTGGGGTGGGGAGGGAGCAGCCCGCAGGGCCGGGGGTTCGGATCCCGGCTGGGCGGGTTGGGCGGAGGAGGTCGGTGCAGTGTCCGGGCGCCGTCAGCAGAGGGCGCGCGCGCGCGGAGCGCATGGCTGGGGGGGGG
>NW_012267245.1:2223680-2230201 GCF_000151885.1 Dipodomys ordii | reverse complement strand
TCTGTCTGTCTGTCTGTCTGTCTGTCTCTCTCTCTCCCACCATCTCCCAAACCATCCTTTGGTGATTTTTTACGCATCGGGGAATTTATCTGGGTGTCTCTCTCCACCCCCCCCCCCAATTTCTTTTTCCACATTCGCGGCTGGTGATTTTCTTTTCTTTTTTAAAACACATCAAGTGTGGTGGGGGGGGGTTGCTTCCTGTCCTGATCTGATCCTCAGCTCCAGGGGCGTTTGGAGAGAGACCATAACCTTCTCCCTCACCCCCCACCTCTCAAGACACAGGTAGGTGATGGTCTTGACCCTGCCGGGCCTGCTCAAGCCAGTTCGGGCCACAGATCTACTTCATGACGTCTTGATCAGTATCAATACCCCTTCTGCTTTAACAAGAAAAACCAATTAATTCCCTATTACTATGATTATTTTTTTTAGGATGTTCGGAGGAGCTTGAAGGCAGGAAAAGGGGATGCGTTTGCAGAACCGGGCAGCCCAAGGGGCCAATCCCCCCCAATACACACACCCGATGTCACCATCCTGACCATCAGGCGATCACCATGGACTAACTCCATCCGGGATATCTGTGACTGGCTAGTTTAGCATGGATCCCAAGATAAGTGGCTTCCTGGGGGGCAAACCCAGAGACCAACCGATGCTTGTGACAACGCCTTGGGACAATGGACTCAGAAGACGGTGGTAGAGAGCCCCAGGGACAGGCTGAATCTGATGGGCAGGGAGAGGTGAGGGGTCCCCCCCCCCGATCGATCATGATCTCAGGCCTACGGTGTCTGGGTACCTCTGATTGTGCCAGGGGTTATTTGGTGAGTGAAGTGCTTTGTCGGATCTACTAGGAGATTGTTTTCTCCTTGACTCAAGGAAGGGGTGTGTGTGTGTGTGTGCATCCAAGCTCAGATCGGCTCCCCCCCATACACCCCTCTTTTTTTGGGGGGGTGGAGAGGAAGGGAAGATGAATCTCAACAATTCCAGCATGGATGGAGCCGGCGTGGTGGTGGAGAGAGACTTCTCCTTCCGAATCCTCACAGCATGCTTCCTGTCCGTCCTCATCCTGTCTACCTTGCTGGGGAACACGCTGGTCTGTGCGGCCGTCATTCGCTTCCGACACCTGCGATCGAAGGTGACCAACTTTTTTGTCATCTCCCTGGCCGTGTCCGATCTCTTGGTGGCCGTGTTGGTCATGCCCTGGAAAGCTGTGGCCGAGATCGCTGGCTTTTGGCCCTTTGGCTCTTTCTGTAACATGTGGGTGGCGTTTGACATCATGTGCTCCACGGCGTCCATTCTGAACCTGTGCGTGATCAGCGTGGACCGCTACTGGGCCATCTCCAGCCCTTTCCAGTACGAGAGGAAAATGACCCCCAAAGTGGCGTTTATCCTCATCAGCGTGGCTTGGTTGCTGTCTGTCCTCATTTCCTTCATTCCTGTCCAGCTGAGCTGGCACAAAGCCAAACCCCCTGGCCCCACGGAAGGCAATGTCACCACGCTGGTGGCCGAAGCAGCCACGGATGATAACTGTGACACGAGACTGAGCAGGACATACGCCATCTCCTCTTCCTTGATCAGCTTTTATATTCCCGTGATCATCATGATTGTCACCTACACGAGCATCTATAGAATCGCCCAGAAACAGATCCGGCGGATCTCGGCCCTGGAGAAAGCAGCTGTCCACGCTAAACAGTGCCAAGTGGCCACGGGCAACGGGAACCCCGTGGATTGTTCGCAGTCGGAGAGTTCCTTCAAGACGTCCTTTAAAAGGGAGACCAAAGTCCTCAAGACCCTGTCGGTGATCATGGGGGTGTTCGTGTGTTGCTGGCTGCCGTTCTTCATCTCCAACTGCATGGTGCCCTTCTGTGAATCTGGCGAGACGCAGTCCTTCTGCGTCGACTCCATCACCTTCGACGTGTTTGTGTGGTTCGGGTGGGCCAATTCTTCCTTGAACCCCATCATTTACGCCTTCAACGCCGATTTCCAGAAGGCCTTCTCCACCCTTCTGGGCTGTTACAGGCTTTGCCCTGCCACCAACAATGCCATCGAGACGGTGAGCATCAATAATAACGGGGGGCCCATGTTTTCCAGCCACCACGAGCCACGAGGATCCATCTCCAAGGAGAGCAATTTGGTGTATTTGATCCCACACTCCGTGGGCTCCGAGGACCTAAAAAAAGACGAAGTCACCGGAGCCACCAAACCCTTAGAGAAATTGTCCCCTGCTCTCTCGGTCATTCTCGACTACGACACGGATGTGTCCCTAGAAAAAATCCAGCCCATCACCCACACAGGCCAGCACCCAACTTGAGCCACTGCATAAGAGGAGAAAGAGAGAGAGAGAGAGAGATCTTGGCCACAGGTGTCCGTCCAGAAAGCAAAAGGAGGGGCTGGAGGTGTGGCTCAGGTGGTGGAGCGCCAGCCAGGAAGCAAAAAGTATCACCCATTGAATCGCTTGTCTTGGAAACAACCACAACAATAGACACATTATATATATTAAACAAAAATAATAAAGACCAAAAGCTTAATGGGAGAGTTGCTCTCAGGATCTACTGCTTATGTGTGAAGAGCTCTCTGTGACTTTCCAACAGACAGCTGTGGGTATTTGCCAGGGCATTCTGGTGTATTCTTCTGGTGTATTTTCTTCATCCCTGTGGATGCCTTTCGGACTTGTGGACTCAGTAGACAACGTCTTTGGCTCTGAAATTGGTTTGCAAGTGGAGTACCTTAGGACTTTAAGGTTTTGGTTTTGGTTTTTAAAAAGGGCCTAGAAAGTCACCACGAACAGCTTCATGTAAAAAATTCAAAGTTTTCTGGGAAGGATCTGAGAAGGGTTGAGTTTGGTGTATACAAAACAGGTGCTAAAAAAAAAATATATATATATATACACATATATATGTTCCAAGAGAAGTTTTCAGATTGTAAAGGTAGGTGCATGTCTTTGTAAATTTCTTTCTTCCAAAAACAACAACGACGACAGCAGATATGATTGAACCTTATCAAAGGAGTGGGAATTTAATTTTATCATTTGATTTTGCAGAATTCAGAGATCCTTTGTCCATAGGGGTTTTAATTGCTTGACAGATTGTATTATATGGGTATTTTATATTTATTCTAGGCCATCTGTATTTATCCTAGTTCACAGGTTCTATGAATATGTTAACTGAGCTTGGGCTCTCCGATAAACTAGCGCTGTCAAAGCCAGAGAAATGAATACGCAGACTCAGAGATGAAAATGTTTTCAGGAAGGTGGATTAAAAAAAAAAAACGAATTCACGTTGACCCTTTCAAACAGAAAAGCACAGATTCACCCGACGTGAGAAATGGAGGAATTCTATAAAAGCTCTACCAGCTTTTTTTTCTCCCCTCTCTTCTTTCTTTTTTTTCTCCCCCCCAAAAAAAAGGGTTTTGGAGAGAAAGAAAGAGAGAGGGGGAAAAAAACCCAGCCCACCAAACTTTTCTTTTTCTTTCTTTCTTTTAAAGCATCAGTGACCATTGTGCTTGACATGTTTTTTGAAAATGAATGATTTTTTTTTTCCAGGAGGCCGATCTAGTTCTGTAAATATCTTACATAAAAGCCAGGCAGAGGGAGGAGAAGAAGGAGAAGAGGTCTGCATTTTCTTATGTCAGGTGGCAAAAAGAAAATACACACACACACACACACACACACACACACACTCACACACACACACACACACAACTTGCCAGGTTGTATTTATGTAAAATAACCTTTCCTTCTCCCCATTGTCTTTTCCCATTTCATGTCTCACTTTCTTCTGAACTTTGGTATTTTCTTTCAAACAAAACACCTTTCAATATGAATGGAATGTCAGCTCACGAATAGAGCCGGATTCACCTCTACTGGGAGAGCACTTCTGTTTAGGAAAGAAATAAGAGGCTCTCATTTCTTTTTTTTGGGGGGGGGAGGGTTGTGCTTAAATATTTCCAAGCCCTGGGCATTTTCCACTCACAAATACTGTCCTTTTTGTCTTGAGAATCAGGGAGGTTGTGATCAAATCCTTGTCAGGTATCACGGATAGCTTGTATTGGAGAGACTAAGCCCAAACCTATTTAGGTAGGACATTTTGATCGTGCGTTTCGGAAAAGGGTCAGAAGGTGTTTTTTTTTGTTTTTTGTTTTTTTAATCAGCTATGGATTGAACAGGTGATGATATTGGTTAAAAAAAAAAAACTGAACAGCAACAACAACAACAAATCCCCTAAGTGTGGGAAAATATCTGCACCAAACCTGTGTCATTTCTGTATTGTGAATGTGTTCTTTTTCCCTTCCTTTCTTTGGACTGCTTGTGTGCTTTCTTATATACAATAAACTTATTTTGTGAACTCCAATCAACCAGCAGGAGCTGTGTGGCGTGGGGGCGGGGAGGTGGGGTGGGGAGGGATGTGTATTTTTTTTTTTTAAGAAATGAGAAGATTTCAAATGTGCAATTAAGTGCACAGGGTCATTTTTAGTCCCCGTTTACTTCGTAGTTTTATTTTTCTGAGGGAATAATAAGAAATTTCTCTTGTGTGTGCTGTGGGTCGGGTAGGTGTCCTGGGAAGAGAAGAAAATGGTAAGAAGAGATTTTTTTTTCTCGGTTTAGGCTGTTTCTTCCTGTCATCATCATTATCATCAAGAATAAGACTAATAATAAGTATTATTTTATGCTTATATTTTAATGTATATAAGTATTTTAATATATAATATAATAGGAAGTAGTATAATATTTAATATAAATATTATAATATATAATACTATTTTAATATAAAATGTATTTTAATATTTATGCTAGGTTTTTATAAGAATAATTATTTTGTTTAGGAACTCTCATTGATCGAAGAAATACCTTTACTTTGCATTTTTCAGATTTGAAAGCTTTCTGAAATTTTCACTTTTTTTTTTCTTTCTAAAAGGCTATTCTGAATACAGCAAACATTTCCACCAGACACCTGTGGCTCCCGCCTGTCATCCTAGCTACTCAGGAGGCTGAGATCTGAGGATCATGGTTCAAAGCCAGCCCAGGGCAGGAAAGTCCTGGAGACTCTTAACTCCAATAAACCACCAGATAACTGGAAATGGCGCTGTGGCTCAAGTGGTAGAGCACTAGCCTTGAGCTGAAGAGCTGAGGGACAGACAGCACCCAGGCCCAGAGTTCAAGCCTTAGTAGCAGCACCAAACCAAACAAGAAGTTCAGAGGCACAATCAAGCAAAGTTGAACTTGTCTGGCCCCAGGAACACCACACACCCAGACGTTCCTTTTTAGTTATTTCATTGGCAAAAGAATGCAAAGCTCAGGATAGGTTTAGAAATAGCCAGAAGAATCAAATTTGATACGACCAGAACGAGCCCACTGTTTGGGGGCCTGGCGATGAAGGATCTCCCGAATGCGAATTGTTCATAAAGAGTCTCCTAGAGCTGATCAAATTCATCACAGAGCAGGCAAATTTACAGCAGGACTGTTTGGTTCCTGTTTAACTTCAATGATGGTTGTGGGGCTTGAACTCTGGGCCTAGGCGCTGTCCCTCAGCTCTTCAGCTCAAGGTGAGCACCTTGAGCCAGAGCGCCACTTTCCTGCCCGGGCTGGTTTTGAACCGTGATCCTCAGCTCCCAGCCTCCTGTGTAGCCAGGATTTACAGGCATGAGCCACCAGTGCCCGGCTCAGGGAGGGATTTTCATTATGTTAAATACACGAGAAACACTTTACCAGTGGAGAGAGAATTTCACTCTCCCCTCTGAGAAGCAGCCTTCAAAGTCAGACACACACACAGATGCAGATACACACATAGACATATACACACATACACATGCACACAATCACATACACACAGAGGTGCACAATTAGAAGGAGAGGGAACACTGGACTTCATTTAGAAGATTGGGAGCTTCTTTTGGAGTCTCCCTGCTTTCTTTCGGGATCTGAGCAAGTTGCCCTTGCTGTCATCATCATCATCATCATCATCATCATCATCGTGTAGGTCCTTAGGCTTGAACTCAGGGCCTGGGCGCTGTCCCTGAGCTTTTTCATTCAAGGCGAGCGCTCTACCACTTGAGCCACTGCGCCACTTCCGGTTTTCTGGTGGTTCATTGGAGCTCAGAGTCTCACAGACTTTCCTGCCCAGGCTGGCTTTCAACCAGGATCCTTCAGATCTCAGCCTCCTGAGGAGCTGGGATGACAGGCGTGAGCCGCCAGCATTCTCTGCCGTTTTGTGGCCAGCCCCATCTGCCCGGTCCTGTGCTAATTTCAGTATCATGGTTGGGATTCACAGAATTAAAAGAAGCCCTGGTGACTTTAGGGTGTTACATCACTCCTGATTTGGGAGTTTGTGATTTCAAGGGTATTAGAAGCTCAGGAGTAATCTGCGATTTCAAAAGGGTTTAACTTTGTAATCACTACCAAAGGATGGAAGGAATTGGTTGCAATTGTTTGCCTGTCCTGAGGGCAGAGATTTTATTCAGCCATGGAAAAGGAGTTTCTCAGAGCCTTGTACCCAGATGTGTGGCAATTTATTATGCCTCTTTAGGCAGGG
>NW_012267245.1:2215596-2221975 GCF_000151885.1 Dipodomys ordii | reverse complement strand
TCAAGGCGAGCGCTCTACCACTTGAGCCACAGCGCCACTTCCAGTTTTCTGGTGGTTTATTGGAGATCAGAGTCTCACAGACTTTCCTGTCCGGGCTGGCTTTGAACCTCGATCCTCAGATCGCAGCCTCCTGAGTAGCTAGGATGACAGGCGTGAGCCACTGGCACCCGGCTTCATTTTAAATTTTCTTTGATAAGAGGCACTCCGACCTTGTACCTTTGTGTTGCTCCCCTAAGAATATCCATCTTTGGTCTCCCTTGTGTGTGAAAACAGACTCAGAAGGTTGACATTATGACCAGCAGGTTGTGACCAGACATGGCCCATCTCCCAAGGGGGTGGGGGGGACTCACAGGACCTAGCTTGAAAGAGGTGAGATTATTAGTCAAAGACCCCAGACTCTTGGGATACTTTCACCTACAGGAGGGCGCCCCAGAAACCAAGACTCCAAACCAGTAGATGCAACAAGCAAGAGGAGTTTATTCAGCGTTTGCGCAAACTCTGGCCCTGCAAGGGAGAGAGCCCCGAGCAAGCAGCAGTTATAGGCATTCTTAAAGGCAAAAACCACAAGATTAGCATATAACACCAGGTGTCCCCGGGATTGGCCCATTTAAAGTCACTATGTACTCCAGCAATCATTTTTACTACGTGGGGGAAGTTTATAACACTCTTTGTAAAACAGTTGGCTCGGGGCAAGTCTAGGGGGAGCGGTCACCCTGGAGGGGAGTTTACAGTTTATAGTTACAGGCTTGTGATTAACATTTGGCCTAGTTTGCTGGACTTGCCAGGTGGTCCCTATCTTGGGTCTCTATCTTGGGTCTCTATCTTGGGTCCCTATCTTGGGTCCCTATCTTGGGTCCCATTTAGCCACTTAGGGAGTTTTCAAACAAGAACTAGAAAATATACCTGTTTGTTCTTTATCTATGACCACAGACCTTGTCCCTGGGGTGGCATCTGGGCTCCAGAGACTTTTTTTTTTTCACTCAATTCCTTATTTCCAGAACGGAGGGGGGTTAGTGCTCAGGCGAGCAAGTTTACAAAAGTGAAATCAGCAGTTAGCAATTGTAAAATGTAACTCTACTTTTTAATCTTTCGATTAGCAGCCATCTTAGAACCAGTGGTCTCCAATTCTCGGACATATCCAGACTTCAGTCCTTTGTAAACCACCAGCAGCAATGGAGTGTGCTTTTCCTGATCTCACGGTACCTGGATTTCCTGCAACGATCCTTCAACCACAGTGTGTCTTCCAGGGATGGGGGGGGGGGCAGCAAACTCTGACCAGTGGCCTTGGGTAGGAAATGGTTGGGACTGAGAAAAGGTGCTTGGGTCAGGGCTGTGGATGGTCATGAGTCAAGCTGTAGAGGTGAAGGTCTGGCCCACAGCATCTCCGATTCCTATGACAGGGGATGGGCGCAGAATCCTTTCTTAGTACAACGGACCAATTAGCCCCGCCCTCAACTCAATCCTGGCCAATGGGGAGAACCGTTCTGAAGGAAAGATGAGCCTCTCTCCCTACCACTCTGAGCCTCCACTGTAGGTCTGGATTGTTTATAGAGCTCAGGCACATTCTGGCGACTCCCCTTTGCTTTCCTCCAAGTTTGGGACAGCCATCCTCCTTGTTACCCTGCCCAGGCTGAGTCTCCACGAACCCCCCCTTCCCTCCCCATCTCACAGCCTCTGCCGGAGCAGCACCCTGTCTGTGTCCATACTGTTGGCTTCCTCTTTCTTCTATGTCCTGTTCAACACAGGGTAGTACAAGACACACAGTAGGACCTTGAGGGAATAGTTATCTTAGGGAAATAAGTCAATCAGAGCCGGCTGTGGATCTATGGCTCAAGTTTGTCATCCTAGTGACTCAGGAGGCTGAGATCTGAGGATCACCGTTCCCAGCCCAAGGCTGTGGAGACTCCTATCTCCAGAGAACCAACCAAAAAAAAAAAAGCTGGGGGCTGGGGAGGTGGCTCAGTGGTAGAGCGCTGGCCTTGCATGCCTGAGGCCCTGGGTTCGATTCCTCAGCACCACATAAGCAGAAAGAAAAAACCAGAAGTGGTGCTGTGGCTCAAGTGGTAGAGCGCTAGCCTTGAGCTGAAGAGCTGAGGGGACAGCGCCCAGGCCCAGAGTTCAAGCCCCACGACTGGACCCAACCCCGCCCCGCCTCCCCCCACGAATTAGCAACTTTCTAAAAGGTTTAGGTAAGTCTTGGTCCCCACAGCATGATTTCTACCATGGTGTTGATCCAGTTGAGGGTCTAGGGTCTAAGGATGGTTCTTGTTTGCTAAGTGATGTTTCTCCCTCCCTGACAAAGTCAAGGGGAAAATGAATCGAATAGAGCTCAACTCTGCTATCAAAATGCCTGGATAGCAATCCACCCTTTTTACACGGGGAGGGGGGAGGAGGGAAAGGGGGAGGGAGAGAAAAATGTCAACCAGATGTCACAAATGCATTCCCAGATTATCTAGCCACAGACCGGGGCAGTGTAGAGACTGAGGTGTTTTGTTTGTTTTCTCTTTTTAGGTCAGATGTATTTAGCATTATCAACATGTTGACTGTAATTAAGATAATGGTCACTTCCATTCCTAAGATGCTTTAAAAAAAAATACAAACTGCTGTTTCTCCTACCCTGGGGGGGGGGTGGTGGTGGGGTTGGGCAGGGTGCTCTATGATAATTCTCCAAAACAGCTGTGGATTGTTTTCCCCCCTCTACTAGCTCGATAATGAGGTCGCTGTAAAACAGCATGTTTTTTTTCCCCCTGACTGGCATAAGAGGATTGTGTGTGTGTGTGTGTGTGTGTGTGTGTGTGTGTGTGTTGGGGGGCAGGGAAGGCAGAGACAATAAGGTGGCCATTCTGGGTTGCTCAAGAAACGCGGGCCATCCTCGTTTCATTTTTAGAAAGCATCTCTTGGCACCGACATTGAAATCAAAGCTTATCTGCTTGCTCCTGGGACCGTGTAAATTGGATGTAGCATTTGGACCAGGCTTCTGGCCAATAGCAGAGCTCTGGGCTAAGGGGCAGAGTTCGTTTTCCTCTCCTGTCCACAGCAGTGGAAATGGACAGGAACAAGCCTCAGGGGGAGGGAGGGGGGGGAGGGAATCAGCGTCCTGGGGCCCGTCCAGATTTCAGGCAGACAAGGGGAATTTGTAGAAAGACCCTCCCTGAGCTGTGTGTGTGGGGGGGAGAAACAGGGGCCTCTCCTCCCCTTCCCCTCCTCCCCCCAGGTATTTCAGACTCTAAGGTCCAGGGTCAAAGCACCAGCCCTGGAAGCTCTTTTCTGATTCCCAGCCCGTGTGGGAAGTTTAAAAGACAGGATAGATTCAAGCAGCTGTTGGGGAAGGATTTTTGTTTTTTAATGACATATGATGTGGTGAAAAACAAACACAAACAACAACTTGCTCAACAATGTGGATCCTATGATTCTTCTTTCTTTAAACAAATGCAAGGAGCCCTGTCTTCTTTATGTAACCACAGCGAACAAGAAAAGCGCTCCACCATCCCAATAGAATACCTAATGGGCATAAAGATAGAAATACTCAAGCCTGCGGTGCAGAACCCCAAATAACGTCAATAGAGAAGCCCCAGCAACAGCGAAGCCCCACCTGCTCAGGTAGACAAACCCTCCTCTTCAGTACCAGGCCACACCCACTAATAGATAAGCCCCACCCCCTCAGGTAGACAAAGCCTCCTCTTCAGTACCAGGCCACACCCACTAATAGATAAGCCCCACCCCCTCAGGTAGACAAAGCCTCCTCTTCAGTACCAGGCCACACCCACTAGTAGACAAGCCCCACCCCTCAGGTAGACAAACCCTTCCTCTTCAGTACCAGGCCCCTCCCACTAGTAGACAAGCCCCACCCTTTCAGGTAGACAAACCCCTCCTCTTCAGTGCCAAGCCCCACCCACCAGTAGATAAGCTCCACCTCTCAGGCAGACAAACCCCTCCTCTTCAGTCTCCAAGCCCACCAGTAAGACAAGCCCCACCCCTCAGGCAGACAGGTGTCTTCAGTAGACAAGCCACGCCCACCACGAAATAAGCCACACCCCTTTGGGTAGACAAACCTGTCCTCTTTAGGAGGCAAGCCCCGCCCATATAATCCCTGCTCCCTTAGGTCTATAAGCCCCGCCCCTTCTGTATATAAGCCCCATCCCTGATAAGCGCCCAGCCTTTGGATGTGGGTTGCCCACCAGACTACAGGGGGAGTAGGGAGGCGGGCAGGAAGGGGTGGAGGTGGGAAGGGGCAGGGCTGGGCTAAGGCTGGTTTGTCCCTGGGTGGAGATACAAGCAAGTCAGAGCTCAGGCTTAGTTAGGCCCTCCCTCCCCCCAACTAGGACAGGCCCTCCCCCCCAACCCCCTATGGGGGGGGGTCCTACTTTCCACACCCCTAAACTTCACAGGACTTATTATCTGTCTTTTGAGCAGGTGCACCTCATTTAGCTAGGAGCCTGAATGGCCTTTCCTTTCTTTTCTGTCTTTTTTTTTTCCCCCCTCCAATAGGTCAAAGCATTTTCTTTAGAGATGAAGAACCACTTTTCACCTAGGTTGAGGGCAGGAGGGTCAGCAGGGAGAACTCTCTGGAAGTCCTCGGATGTGACACGAAGTGACAGTCTGGCAGAGAAGGGCCAGACCTTGGCAGACCTCAGGCAAGCACAGAGAAGAAGATCAGCTGTTCGTTGCAAAGCAGGAGGATTTAAAGAATAACAATCATCACCACTGGCTCCCAGGTTCCATTTTGTGACTTTTTTTCTTCTATTGTAGAGTCCCTCCACCTTGGGCCTCGGGCCTCTAGCCTTTGAGGGGAGACTTTTGTGAAGTTGAGGATGATGGGAACTGAATACAGCAAGGATTTCTTCCTCCTTTCCTCCCACCTCCCCCTCCATGTTGAGAACAAACAAGCCGTGTGTTTATGATGTCTACCTGAGAGTTGTAATGGTGACACAAAGGACATCTGGACCTGGACGCTGTCCCTCAGCTCTTCAGCTCAAGGCTAGCGCTCTACCACTTGAGCCACAGCGCCACTTCCAGCTTTTTCTGCTTATGTGGTGCTGAGGAATCCAACCCAGGGCCTCAGACATGCAAGGCAAGCGCTCTACCACTGAGCCACCTTCCCAGCCCTGGTTATAGTTTTAAAGTAGAAAACATTCCAGCTTTTGTTCTTCGGTTGAACCTTTTGGGGAGGTTTTTCAAATACTGTTTTTCTCATCCCTGACATAGACATTTAATGTTCTAGGGACATATACATGTATGTATATGTCATAGTCACATATAACATTTATTAATATTTATGTTTATATATTATTTTACATATTAATATATGTTCAACTATATATGCTCATAGATTATTACCTATATACGGATATATTAGTTATTGTAAGATATTAATATAATATATATCAAGGGTAAATGTTCCCACAGGTTTTGTTTTAGGTATTTCCAGAGCCTAGCAGGAGCAGTTCCAAGCGTTGAGGATAAAATCGAATTTAGAGTGGAATGGCAGGGGGAAAAAAATAAAAGAAGACGTGATTTCTTAGTTGGTATTTGGTTCTAAGAAGAGGCAGACATTTCGGTTTGAAACGTCGGTTGTATAACACACACACACACACACACACACACACATCCCTCGAGGGATGGATTTCATGCTGGGAAGTTTGCTTCTCAGGGTGGTGATGTTGAAAGGCGGGGCCTAGCGGGAGGTAGTTAGATCCTTGGGGGCTGGGCCTGCTGGGAGGGGATTAATGTAGTTCTTACAGGGCCCTGGTTAGTTCTCACCAGAGTGGATTGTTATGAGCCTGAGCCTCTGAAGTCTGATCTCCCCTTGGTGTGCTCTTACCAGCTGACTGCCATCTACCACCTGGCCCGTTCAGATGGGCTCTGTTGGACTTTCAACCTCTCAACCCAGGAGCCTAAATAAGTCTTTTTTTTCTTCGTAAAGACCCCAGCTGCAGATATTTTGTGACAGCCACAGACAGCAGACCAAATGCAAACACCAATGGTTGGAGTCGGGGGTGGCTAGGGGTTGGGGAATTATTGGGTACACAAGTTTGTATGGGGTGGGGTGGGGTGTGTGTGTGGGGGGGGAGACCAAGGTTGCCTGTCCCGTGATCTCTGCTCTGTCTCCCTCCAACCTCACGGACTTGAGAAGTCAGCTGGATTGGTCTGGCCTTCATCTTGATGGCTGTTCAAACACAGATGTGTCTCCAACAGAATCCAAGTTCAGCAAAGAAGGAGAAAGAGATTGAAGCAGGGAGGGAAGGAAGGAGACAGGCAGGACTGGGGGCAGAATAGAGACCTTCCCTCCCTCCCTCCCTCCTGCCCTCCTTCCCTCCCTCCCTCCCTCCCTCCCTCCTTTCCTGTCTCCCTCCTTCCCTTCCTCCCTCCTTCCAAGTAA
>NW_012267245.1:2212640-2214163 GCF_000151885.1 Dipodomys ordii | reverse complement strand
ACACACACACACACACACACACACACACACACACACACACACACACTTACTTGCCTTAGGCCTTTCTCTCTCATCTATCTGGGACTGACAGAACATGACTGTTTCCTGCGTTAAAATGCCAGCACACCAGAATGATTGATTAGTTGGAGTTTTAAGAAGGCAGAGTTGAAGCCTCTTTTTTTTTCTTTTTCTTTTTTTTTCAGTGTTGCTGAATTAGTGAGTGTAGGAGGCAGGAAGATTTACACAGGTGAGAAAGAAAGTCATCTTCATCGGGAACAAAAAAGAATGTAGGAGGAACCCGACAAGAAGAGATTAGTAATAGGGGGACCAGCTTGGGAAAAAAAATGACATTTGAGCTCAGGGCAAGTAGAAAAAGTTTTAGTTGTGAAGGATCTTAAATAGGTTAGGAGCAAAAGAAAAAGAAAGGGAGTTGAAGGGTATTCGTGATTGATTTTTTTACATGCTAGTTGAGGCATTGGGTGGTTTTTTTTTTTTTTTGGTCAGTTGTGGGGCTTGAACTCTGGGCCTGGGCGCTGTCCCTCAGAGATTCAGCTCAAGGCGAGCGCTCTACCACTTGAGCCACAACTTCCAGCTTTTGTGGCTGTGCTTCATCAGAGATGAGAATCTCACAGATTTTTTTTTTTCCTGCCTGGGTTGGCTTCAAACCACGATCCTCAGATCTTAGCCTCTTGAGCAGCTGGGATTCTAGGCATGAACCAACAGCACTGGGCTCTGTGTCCTGGTTGAATGAGCAGAATCAATTAGCCTGTGGGAGGTTTCTCAAATTCAACAATTTTCTCCCCCTCTCCTCTCAGCCTATAAGATCTACCCACCCAGGTGAAGGATCCCTGTGGACAGGCCGAAGCAGGAAGGCAGGATGGTTCATTTTAGATTGAGGGAAAATTTGTCCTGGTTGAATCTTTAGCCAGGCAAGGGTTAAGAAACGGGGCATTCTGTCAGTTACCCAGGGAGCAGGAAGTAAGGTGTCTTATCAAAACAAAAAACAAAGAGCAGGGGTAGGGGCAGGTAGGGAGAAAAAGAGAAAAAAAAAATCTTCCTGTTCTCCATTACCCTGGAGTATTTCCAGATAGTTATAGCTGACTAGGTAGGAGAAAGACCAAGGTTGAAGCTGGTTTGGGCTGGTTTAACAGCCACCCTACAGTTAAGCATTGTTCACACTGGGGCTGTTGGCTTTGTGTGGGCCGTGGCCATCTGGGTTTGGCTGTCAATCGTGGGTCAAGTAAAGGAAGCAGAGACTCAGGCTTCAGGCTGCCACTCCCATTGGTTTAGCTGCAGTTCCATGGGGCCAATCCCGTCATGGGTCTAAGTGCATCAGCCAATGGGATGGGAGAGAATACATTGTCTTGCAGTCAGGACTTCAAAAGCTACAGGTGGAGCTGTGGCTCAAGTGGTAGAGTGCTAGCCTTGAGCAAAAGAAGCTCAGGGACAGCATCCGGGCCCTGAGTTCAAGCCCCAGTACTGGCATACACACACACACACACACACACACACACACACACACA
>NW_012267245.1:2209632-2212458 GCF_000151885.1 Dipodomys ordii | reverse complement strand
AAAGAACAAGCCCCGCAGAATTGCAACAAAATGGGAATCACTTTGAAGTTCTATGGTATTTTACATAGCTGTAATCATCCCGTGAATACAATTCTGTGATCTGAATTATTATTGTCGACATTTTCCACTTTGTTCTATATCCTAATAACTATAATTTTGACTGGCAGCATGGAATTTTCTTTGACTGGATCAAGTGTAATTGACTCGGGTTGTTTTCGGATTCTTTGACGTTTAGGTAGTTTCTTTTCTTTCTTTCTTTCTTTTTTCCCTTCTACTTTTACAAATTGAGTCAGACAGGATTCTTGGATGGCAAGCAAGGAAAATCGACTTTGGGCAGCTCAGTGGCAGAGTTAACTTGGTGAATTACAGACAAATTCATGGGGCTCCCAGTGGGTAGGGGTTGGGGAGGGGGGTTGTTGAAGAATCAGGTGAATTAGATAGCAGGGTTTTGATATGTTCTAAGAGGCTAAGTATCAGGAGCCGGTGGATTATCTGGCTCCATTGTTCAGTGTCGCTCCAACTAGTGACGCATGTCAGCTGTGAATCGTTTCCTTGTGATATTCCACCCTAAACACAAATCCTAAGGAATATCTTGTCCAGTCAACCCTAGGAGTGAAGGCAGGGAATGTATTCTCAATGCACCCAAGCCCCTGTATTCAGAATTTGAAGAAGTAAAGCCTTCAGAGAGAATAAGGACCAACAAACCAAGTTTCTACTGTGTAAAACCTTCATCCTTCTATATATAAAGCTTTCTAGAGGGGCTGGGAAGGTGGCTCAGTGGTAGAGTGCTTGCCTTGCATGCATGAGGCCCTGGGTTCGATTCCTCAGCACCACATAAGCAGAAAAAGCTGGAAGTGGTGCTGTGACTCAAGTGGTAGAGCACTAGCCTTGAGCTGAAGAGCTGAGGGACAGTGCCCAGGCCCAGAGTTCAAGCCCCACGACTTGACCAAAAAAAAAAACCCAAAAAACTTTCTAGATGTTGGAACCTGGGTTTTTTTGTCCTGGGACTTGAACTCAGAGGCCTAGGAGCTATCTTAAGCTTCTTTTTGCTCAAGGCTAGTGCTTTACCACTTGAACCACAACTCCACTTCTGGTCTTTTGCTAATTAAGCAGAGGTAAGAGTCTCTTTTCACAAACTTTCCTGCCCAGGCTGGCTTTGAACCACAATCCTCAGATCTCAGCCTCCTGAGTAGCTAGGATGACAGGCGTGAGCCACCAGTGCCCGGCTACCCAAACATTAATCAAACAATTTGTTGCTCTGATAAAATGCTTGAGAGAAACTTTTCCTAGAGCTTAAACTCTGGGCCTGAGTGTTGTCCCAGAGCTTTTGTGTTCAAGGTTAGAGCTCTATCACTTGAGCCACAGCTCTACTTCTGGTCTTTTTTTTGCTGGTTAAGTGGTGGTAAGAATCTCATGGACTTTCCTGCCTGGGTTGGCTTTGAATCATGACCCTCAGATCTCAGCCTCCTTCTGAGTAGCTAGGATGACAGGCGTGAGCCACCAGTGCCAGCTATGTTGCTACTCTTTTAATGCAGGACCAAGGTCTTTGTCTGACTATTGTCTATTTGGGATTTATTGTTTAGTCAAAATGCAAAAATCAAGGAGCATTTTTATCCTATCCACGACTCTGACCCAAATCTATTTTGGTTCTCCTCTTTGTCCAGCCTATGAAGCGAATATACTCTCCCCCAGGTCCCCACACAAGAAACCATCTTTCTTCAGAACTTAGGAAAGTCGCTTTTCTGGAGTTTTCCAATCCCCTTCCTGTCCCTGCCCCCAGCCACCCCCCCCTCCCCCAACATGCTGGCTCACCCACACCTCATTCCACATCTAGAATTTCACACCAGTGACTCCTCCCCTCCCCTTTTCTTTCTTCTTTTTGAACCTTTCCCAAGCCTTCAATTTAGTTTTCATTGGCACAGCAGCTCGCTGGCTTCTCCCACTCCTACTTAATAGGTTTCTGTAATGTGTGTTTTAATGGCGTAATTAGCTAAACAGCTTAAAGGGGTCTGAAAAGACGTTGGCGACAAGCATCACTCACCGGTGCTAAGCAGACAAGTCAGTGGATGGAGGGGGCATGGGAACACGGAGTCCCTACACCGGTCCCAGGGCACCCCGCACTCTAGTTAACCAGGGGGGTGGGGGGTGGGGTTGTTGAGGAGAAATTCTGCAGCGCCAGGATACATGAACCCCTCTTCCTAGCAGGGAGCAATCCTCTGTACCCTCCACACCATCTGATCAAACTCCTAGAGATCCAACCGTGCAACGAAAGTCACCATTTTTTTTTTTTTTACAGTATTGTATCTGAGCCCGGTGCAGGTGGCTCACGCCTGTCATCCTAGCTGCTCAGGAGGCTGAGATCTGAGGATGGTGGTTCAAAGCCAGCCCAGGCAGAAAAGCGTGTGAGACTCTTGTCTCCCATGAACCATGGAGGGGGGGGGGAGGCAGAAGTGTAGCTGTGGCTCAAGTGGTAGAGCTCAAGGACAGCTTCCAGGCCCTGAGTTCAAGCATCAGGACTGGCCTTAGTTATACTTATGAAATGTTGAAACATATTTATATTGAAGACACAGGCATTTCTTTCTTTCTTTCCCTTCCTTCCTCCCTTCCTCCCTCTCTCCTTTCCCTCCTTCCTTTCCCTCCCCCTTTCCCTCCCTCCTTTCCCTCCCCTCCTTTCCTCCCTTCTTTCCTTCCTCTTCCTTCCCCTCCCCTCTCCCCTCCCCTCCCTCCCTCCCTCGCTCCTTCCCTCCCTTCCTTCCTTCTTTCCTTCCTTCCTTCCTTCTTTCCTTCCTTCCTTCCTTCTTCCTTCCTTCCTTCCTTCCTTCCTTC
>NW_012267245.1:2203117-2209487 GCF_000151885.1 Dipodomys ordii | reverse complement strand
CTTCCTTCCTTCCTTCCTTCCTTCCTTCCTTCCTTCCTTCCTTCCTTCCTTCCTTCCTGTCTTCCTCTCCCAGCACTGGTTTGAATTCAGGGCCTGGGCACTGTCCCTGAGCTTTCTTACTCAAGGCCACTGCTCTACCACTTGAACCACAGCTCCACTTCCATCTTTTTTATTTGTCAGTTGTGGGGCTTGAACTCAGGGCCTGGGCGCTGTCCCTGAGCCTCTTCATGCTCAAGGCTAGTGCTCTACCACTTGAACCATAAAGCCACTTCTGGGTTTCTGAGTAGTCAATTGGAGATAAGAGTCTTGCAGACTTTTTCCTGCCCATGCTGGCTTCAAATCACGAGCCTCAGATCTCAGCCTCCTGAGGAGACCAGGATGACAGGCGTGAGCCACCAGAGCCCAGCCCAGAAGGTTTACTGAAGTGGAAAAATGCAAATTGCTTCCACACGTGCTTCGACGAAGGCAGAGTTGGTGGGTTTGAGGCAATTGGGGGCGCCTAGGGGAATTTCTAGCAAATGCTTCCTTGCTGCAGAAATGCACTGTGTCAATGTTTTTCCCTGGCTGAAATCTCAGCTGTTGACTCCCGGTGTGATGTGTGCTGTCTGGCGTGACACAACAAGGCACACGTGTCATTCCACAGACACCGAGGAGGCGTCTGAGTCACACAGGTGAAAGGCAGATCTGTGAGCTGCCTTCTATAGCCCTGGCCCTTCATATATAAACAGTACCTGTGACACACATGCTCACGTTATTTGTTGAACAAGGAAAGAGAGCTTGGAGAAATAGCACTCAGCTTGTAAGGGATGGACAGAGATTTTATTTCTCTCTCTCTCTCTCTCTCTCTCTCTCTCTCTCTCTCTCTCTCTCTCTCATCTGTTGTGGGGCTTGAACTCTGGGCCTGGGCACTGTCCCTCAGCTCTTCAGCTCAAGGCAAGCGCTCTACCACTTGAGCCACAGCGCCACTTCCGTCTTTTTTATTTGTCAGTTGTGGGGCTTGAACTCTGGGCCTGGGCACTGTCCCTCAGCTCTTCAGCTCAAGGCAAGCGCTCTACCACTTGAGCCACAGCGCCACTTCCGGTTTTCTGGTGGTTCATTGGAGATCAGAGTCTCACGGACTTTCCTGCCTGGCTGGCTTTGAACAGTGATCCTCAGATCTCATCTCAGCCTCCTGAGTAGTTAGGGTGACAGGCGTGAGCCACCAGTGCCCGGCTTGTCCATGTCTCTTGTCTCTTCGTGTTATTGGGCCTTGAGCTCTGACTTGGCGTTTTGGTTTTGTTTTGGCTCAAGGATGGTGTTCTACCACATGATCCAGTCCCACCACTTCCAGCTTTTGGCTAGTTCACTGGAGGTAAGAGTTACACAAGCTGGTTCCACATGATGATTCTGAGATCTCAACTTCCTGGGTAGCTAGGATGACAGGTAGGACCCACCACTGGTACCTGACTGACTTGGTGAAGCTCCGGACACATTATTTTGTGACTATGAAAACTGAAATCAGATGGATCTGGGCTCAAATTCCACTTTCCATCGATTGCCTCTGTGACTGTGTGTGTGTGTGTGTGTGTGTGTGTGTGTGTTGGGGCTTGAACTCAGGACCCAGGTGCTGTATTGGAGCTATTCTGCTCAACGGTAGAGCTCCATCACTTGAGCCCCCAGCTCCACTTCTGGCTGTTTTGGTGGTTCATTGGCGATAAGAGTCTCATGGACTTTTTCTGGCCCAAGCTGGCTTCGAACCACGATCCTCAGATCTCAGCCTCCGGAGGAGCTGGGATGACAGGCGTGAGCCATCCAGGATCTATCTTCATCGACCTCCTCCCTTCTGTACCAGGCAGGCTCCTTTGCAAATGTGATGCCTCAGAGATAAGAAAATAGCACTCACCTTGGCAGTCCCACGTTTGATTTTTTTTTTTTAACTTTCAAATGTTCCTGGATCCATTCCTTCCTAAAGACACTGGCTTTTCTCCCAGCATTCCCTCCGAGTCAGGAAACTGGCCCTGGCTTTGGTCTGCACGTGTGTTTATAGATTCCCTTAATCCTCAACCGGACAGCATTGGAAGGGTGGAAGCTTCTGGAAGTAATTAGCCATTAGGTGAGGTCATTGGGATGGGGTCCCTCAAGGGGCCACTAGGGGATTTATGACAAGAGCCACAAAAACTAGAGCTCGCGCACTTGCGCTGCGTGGAGATCACATCCCCCACCAATGTGTTAGATGGCGGCCACTTGAGACCCTCACATGATGCCCGTTACTATGAGCCTGGGAATGTCTCGGCCACCATGACTGGGGGCCAGAGAACCTTCCACTCTTTATACATGAACCAGTCTCCGGTGTTTTGTGATAACACCAGAAGCACACTAAGGAAGGCAGAATCGAACAGGTGCAGCCAGCCGGTGAGGGAAGGGCCCAGACTCCTCAGAGCTTGAGGATCTGGGGACAATTTCAATTAGTTAGGGGACAGAGCCGGCCTGGAAGCTGTGTCTGGAAAGAACTGTGGCCGTGGCCACTCTTCCTTCCTGTATGACTCTTCCCAGAGAGGCCCAGGAGGGAGAGAAAATGGCATCCAAAAGCACAACGGGCACGCTCACAGGAAAATGTAGTCAGCATGCGTGGCCAACGAAGCAGGAAAGACCTCATGGCCAATAAAAAAAACAAAACAGGGTGGGCTACTCAGGAGGCTGAGATCTGAGGATCGAGGTTCAAAGCCAGCTTGGAGTAAAAAAAAGTCTGTGAGTCTCTCTTCTCCATTGAACTTCCAAAAAGTTGAAAGTGGAGCTGTGGCTCAAGTGGTAGAGCGCTAGCCTTGAGCACAAAAGTTCAGGGACAGCGCCCAGGCCCCGAGTTCAAGCCCCAGGATTGGTACACATACAACCAACCAACCGACAAAACCAAGCCAACAAGAAGGTTTACCCTACACTGACTCTAAGGTCTTTTCTTTGCCTTTAGATGTGAGAAGTCTTAAAAGAAAAAAAAAAAGAAAGTTCTTCGGTGAATACTTCATCATCAACCTCATAATTAATTATAATTGTTCTGTCCCTGTTGCTACGCAATGCAAAATTCTGAGATGTGGAGCTCCGGTTTCAATTAGCATATATTAGGCTTTCAAATGTAGCCTTCTCCCCCAAGAGTTGTCCTCAACCATGGGGCCTCCCCCACCTCGGAGGGGGGGGCCCCCCGGCGGTGGCTAAGAAGAGCAGAGAGGTAAAAGAGTCACAAACAGAAGGAGTTGAGTCAAAGGGCAAAAGAAAGGAAAGAAAGGTGGTTAGACTCCCATGGGGATTGAACTCAGGACCTGGGTGCCATCCCTCAGCTCTTCAGCTCAAGGCCAGCGCTCTACCACTTGAGCCACAGCGCCACTTCCGGTTTTCTGAGTGGTTTATTGGAGATCAGAGTCTCACGGACTTTCCTGCCCGGGCTGGCTTTGAACCGTGATCCTCAGCCACAGGTGAGGCCTAGTTGACCAGGAGGTGTGTCTTGGTCTCTGGAAACACAAAGCGGATCTCGGATCAACTGGTCCTCTGAGTCACACGTGCTGTGAGCTAAGCAGGAGGCTGAGATCTGAGGACTGTGGCTCAAAACTAGACCAGGTGGGGAAAAGAAAGTCCATGAGACTCTTTACTTCAACCAACAACAAAACTCTGGAAGTGGAGCCGTGGCTCAAGGGGTAGAGCACTAGCCTCAAACAATAGCAACAAAAAGGCTCAAGAACAGCGCCCAGGCCTTGAGTTCAAGCCCCAGGATTGACACCAACACCAAAACCAAACCAAAAAGGACTCCCCAGGTACCACAGAGATTCCTAGATAGATGACTTGTTTATCCTGACCAGCAATGAAACCCCTTCCCCAAATAAGGACTGCATGAAGTATCAACCCTAACCCTAACCCTAACTCTAACCCTAACCCCAACACCAACCCTAACCCTAACCCCAACACCAACCCTAACCCTAACCATCAGCCCAGTCTACTCTTGGACCAGAATTGGATTGAGTGTACACACCTGCATTTTCTACGCCACTTCCTTGCCTATTTAGATAGCTTCATGGCTTCCCCCCCCCAAAGATGGCTGGAAATGTCATCTCCCCATGGATTGAATCTTATTCCCTGCCCTTTTTATTTTTATTTTATCTTCCAGTGTCTTCCTGTAGAAGCTTCAAGGCTTCGGGTCCTCGGTTTATTTTGTGGTGTGTGTGTGTGTGTGTGTGTGTGTGTGTGTGTGTGTGTGTGTGTGTGTGTGCCAGTCCTGGGGCTTGAACCCAGGATCCTGGGCACTGTCCCTGAGCTTCTTTTGTTCAAGGCTAACACTCTACCACTTGAGCCACAGTGCCTCTTCCGGCTTTTTCTGGGTCTGTGGTACTGAGGAATCGAACCCAGGGCTTCATGCATGCTAGGCGAGCACTCTACCACTGAGCCACCTTCCCAGCCTTATTAATTTATTTAAAGAACACAATTCAATCTGTACCACGTATGTCAGCTAGGATTGTGTGACATCCATCTTAAACTACATCCAACAACATCCACTACCTATTACCTATCAACTCCCCTCTTTATCTTTTTTTTCTTTCCGGATTCTTCAAAGGGAAGGTGAGAATTTAGACCTTCGAAAGAAATCCTGCCTGCAAACCTGAGGAATTATTTTTTTTTAATATAACGAATATCGCCATTTGATGGCTGTTTTCCTTTCCACCCAACTCAACTGCAGATTTTATCCTGTATGTATGTATGTATGTACGTACGCATGTATATATGTATGTATGTATGTATGTACGTACATATGTATGTATGTACATATGTATGTATATATGTATGTATGTATGTACGTACATATGTATGTATGTATGCATGCATGCATGCATTTTGCATTTTACCTTTATTCTAGCTCTCAGACACACTCAACTTTATTTTCAGAGGCTTTAGGCTTTTTGTTCCTCTTCCTACTTCTGCTGCAGAGCCTTCCATGACCTCGCCCACTTCTAAAGAGCAATCCAGCTGGGTTAGAGATGGGTGTGTGTTTCCCTAGGGGGCTACGTGACTAACCCAAGGCCAGCTAGAGCCTGCAGTGAGACTGGAGAACCAAGTACTTTTGGGGGGTCCATCAACTTTACTTAGCAGGTGCAGAGCTGAGTGGATCTTGGGTGAGAGTTGTACCTGTGGTAGGTGCACTGTTACCTTCAGGCAAACTCCTACACATTCACAGGAGAAAGCTGCCACCTCCTTACGAGTCTATTCACGCGCTGTCACAGCTGCTCTTTCTTTTTGTTCCAGCTTAGAAACTCTTTGGAGAAACTTAGGAGGAATCAAGGAAGGTCGCGGGGGTCACTCGGATTCATTCTTTTTGAGCCGCCCAGAGGAAATTTGGCTTGTGAACGCACTCAGCTGACCAGAGGGGTGGTGTGTGTGTGTGTGTGTGTGTGTGTGTGTGTGTGTGTGTGTGTGATATTGGGATTTAGACCAAACTCCAGACTTTGCCCTGGCTCCCTCGACATTCTGACTCAGCCGGGTGTTTTACCCCTTGAGCCAGGCCTCCAGCCTGGACATTTTTTTTGCTGGTTGATTTTGGAGATGGAGTCATGTGGACTTTTCTGGTCAGACGGGTCTGGAACTGCAATCCTCTAGATCTCTGCCTCCAGAGTAGCTGGGGCTATAGGTGTGAGCCACTGGTCTCTACCTGGTTCACAGAGACGCTCTTTCCCATCCTCCTTTCTTCGGACACAGGTGCTGTAGGACCTTGACTTGAGCATGCTCAGAAGGGCTCATGCTCACCGTTTCTTTCCCTCCTTTTCCCAATCTGCTTCCTCCTCCCACTCCTCCTTTCCCTCCCTCTGCTTCTTCCTCCTCCTCTTCCTGCTCCCCATTCTTCTTTTCCCCCTCCGCTTCCTCTTTCTCCCTTTTCCGTCTGTCCTTCCTTCCTTCCTTCCTTCCTTCCTCCTCCCCTTACTTTTTCTCCCCCTCCTCCTTCCCCTGGGCTTCTTCTTCCTCCCCTCCCCATCCTCCTCCTTTCCCCTTCCTTCCTTCCTTCCTTCCTTCTTTTCCTCCTCCTCCACCTCTCCTTCTCCTCCTCCTCTTCCTCTCCCTCCTCCTCTTCCTTCTTCCTCTCCCTTCTCCTCCTCTTCCTTCTCCCCCTCCTCCTTTACCCCCTCTGCTTCCTCCTCCTCCTCTTGCCCTCCCCCTTCTCTTTTCCCCCTCCACTTCCTCCTCCCTTTCTTTTCCTTCCTTTCTTCCTTCCTACTCCCCCTACTCTTCCCCCTCCTTTCCCCGAGCTTCCTCATCCTTCCCTCCCCCTCTTCCTTCCTTCTTCCTTCCTCCTCCTCCTTCCTCCTCCTCCTTCTTCCTCCCTCCCTCCCTCTCTTCCTTCCTTCCTTCCTTCCTTCCTTCC
>NW_012267245.1:2187143-2202647 GCF_000151885.1 Dipodomys ordii | reverse complement strand
GCGGCCGCTCACCCTGCCAGCTGGCTGGGCCAGGGCTGCCGGGTAATCTTACCCGTCTTTCCCACTGGGAATTGGGGTGTCTTGCGGGGAGAGGGGAGCGAGTCCTACCCTTTCATCCTCATCCTCTTCTCCTCGGACCCCCGCTTCTACTGGTGGCTCAGCGGATACCAAGGCCCCCCAAATAAATAGTGACGCTTTGCATAGGAAATTGGGGGGGGTAAAGCTTAGGAGGAGAAACATCCTTCCCCATATTTCTGTGTTGTATCTTGGCATCTTTTTTAGATATGTGGGGGGGGGTGGAGCCTTGTGGGAGGATGCATTAGGGGCAATGATGTTTGGGATTTGGGGTACATATTCACTGGAGGGGGGAGCATTGAAGGGTAATAAGGCTCCCAGGCTGGAGATGGAAATGCGTCTAGCACTGAATGCCATTTTCCCAAGGATGCTTTCCTTCTGATCTGCCAGCCTGGCTTGGGGACCGTGACTCCTGTCTTGTCACACCAACCCCTCCTCCCCCCCCCCAATCCCCCCGAGGGGACTTCGAGTCACAGCCAATGTTCTGTCTCATCCCAAGGAGTTTGTCAAGGAGATGAGTCACTGGTGGAAAAGCCCTGGGCACATTTCTGATTTCTATTCTAGGAACTCACATGGGTATAAAGGAGTTCCTCTTTGTCCTGCTCACAGAATTCTACCTCTGTGGTCTAGTAGTGTCGTACGGTGTCAAAGCATAGGTTTTGACTCCTGGCTATACACTAGAAAGAGAAAGGAGAGGGAAAGCGGAGAACTGTACCTGGGATTGTGTGGTGATCGTTGCAGAAGGCTGGCATTTGTTTTGGTTTTTGGTCAGTGGTGGGGCTTGAACTCTGGGCCTGGGCGCTGTCCCTCAGCTCTTCAGCTCAAGGCAAGTGCTCTACCTCTTGAGCCACAGAGCCACTTCTGGTTTTCCGGTGCTTTATGGGAGATCAGAGGCTCACAGACTTTCCTGCCCGGGCTGGCTTTGAACCACGATCCTCAGATCTCAGCCTCCTGAGTAGCTAGGATGACAGCAAGTTGACATTCTTCTTCCCACTTTAGAGTGGGGAAAGTGAGCCTTGGAAACTCAAGGTCATACCACTCTCAAGGTCACAGCCTTGGCCCTGGGTTTTTATTTGTTTTCAGTCCTACACATGCTAGAAATATGGGAAACCCAGGTATAAACCCAACGGGTGGGGTGGGTGCCAGGACACGGTGGCAAATCCCTGGGCACCTCCCATGGCTGAAGTGCATTGTTTGGGTTGAAAAAGCCCCAGACCCAGGGGTTGGCAGGGTGGAGTTCTTCTTTCCTTGACCTGGAGCTATGGCTGACTACTTCCTGTGTCTTCTTCACATAGTTGTTTTCCCCTGCACTGTGTGTGTGTGTGTGTGTGCAAAATGCCTGGGGTATAAGACAGGATGGTTGGGTGTGGAGCTGTGGAAGCAGAACTTTCTAGAGTGTCTCCTCCCACACATGTCTGGCGAGTTGGAGCTGGGATGGGAGGGAGCGAGCGAAGTGGCTGTGGTGGTATTTCTGCTGTCGGCAGCGTGTGTGTGTGTGTGTGTGTGTGTGTGTGTGTGTGTGTGTGTGTGTGTGTGTGTAGCAGACACAGCCCTGGCTCTGGAGGAAGCTGGCGGCTGGTGGCTTCCCTGCCCCCCCTGCCCAAGCTTTGCCCCACGCTTCTAACCCAGCTTGGGTTGTGTGCTGCCCACGGGGCCCTGCAAGTCAAGTTGCCCCTCTGAGTTTTGTTCCTCTTTGTTGATTGAGAAAATTAGTAATTCCTCCCTCCCTCCTTCCCTCCCTCCCTCCTTCCTCCCTCCCTTCCTCCCTAGTTCCCTCTCTCCTTCCCCTCTCTCCTTCCCTTTATCCTTCCCTCTCTTCCTCTCTCCCTCCCTCCCTTCTTCCCTTTCTCCCTCTCTTCTTCCCTCCCTTCCTTTCTCTCTCCCTCCCTCTCTCTTCCTCTTCTTTCCTTCCCTTCTTCCCTCCCTTCCTCCCTCCTCTTCTCTCATTTCCTTCCTCTTTCCTCTTTTCCTTCCCTTCTCCCTCCCTCCCTCTCCTCTTCCCTCCCTCCCTCTTTTTCCTTCCTTCCCTCCCTCCCTCCCTCCTCCTTTCCCTCCTTCCCTCCTTTCCCTCATTCCTTCCCTCATCCCTTCCTTCCTTCCCTCCCTCTTTCCTTTCTCCCTTCCTTCCTTCCTTCCTTCCCTCCCTCCCTCCCACCCTCCCTCCTTCCTTCCTCCCTTCCTTCCATCCATCCTTCCTTCCTCCTTCTCTCCTTCCTGCCCCGCCTTTCTTTTCTTTCCACTTAGTGATTTCCCCTTGCTCTTTCTTTGTTCCGTATCTTTAAGTAGAGAGAGAGGAGGTTCACGTGAGTCTAATGTATCTTAGTGACACCCTTCCATCCTTCTCCCCCATCTCTGCCCACCCCACCCCTCCAGTTCCATCCCCACATATGGACATTGACTATCAGGACCCCCCTCACCCCCCCTTCCTCCCTCCACTCCTCCCCCTTCGCCTCTCCCCTCCCCCTCCTCAGCACCACACACCAGCTCCTGGTGTTCACTTTGGGAAGTATGACTTAGTTGTTCAAAGGGGTCACATCTTTGAACCCTGCCTGTACCCTACTTTAGACATGAAGTTTAGAAGCATGCACCTATGATCCTGTATAGATTATCAAATATTTTTATGATTTAGATCTAACCTCCACCTATGAGAGAAAACACGTGTCCTTTACCTCTGGGAGCCTGACTTGCTTCACTGAATATACTTTTTCCCTGCTAGGGCCATCCATTTTTCCTACAAATGCCATAATATTCTCTTGATGGGTAAAATTCTATGTGTGTGTGTGTGAGAGAGAGAGAGACAGAGAGACAGAGACAGAGAGAGAGAGAGGGAGGGAAGGAGGGAGGGAGGGAGGGTCTTGGGGCTTGAATTCAGGGCCTGGGTACTGCCCTTGAGCTTCATATTGCTCAAGGCTGGTGCTCTACCACCTCAGCCACACACTTCCACTTGTAGATTTTAATTTTGGTGGTCCATTCATTGGAAGTAAGAGTCTCATGACTTTCCCGCCAGGGCTGGCTTCGAACCTCAGCTCTCAGCCTCCTGAGGATAGGAGGGCCAGATGTATTCTACCAGCGCCTGGATTTAGAAGTTTAGCTGTTTTAAAATTCGTTTTCCCCAGTAGAATAGTGCCTGCATGGGAACTTGTGCAAAGGCAAATGTTACTTCGGAAGAAGGGCTCACCATGAGGCTGAATCTTGGCTGGCGAGCGAGCAAGCAGGCAAGCAGAGCAAGCCAGCCATAAAGCAAGCATAAAGCAAGCAAAGCACACAAGAGCGCATGTGCACCCAACAAGACCAAGGCGGCGGCTGCTCCCTCTTTAGCCCTAACCCAGCAAGCCCCGCCCCCTCTTCTCGGATTGGCTGAGCTCAGGTCCCTCAGCTGCTCACGATTGGCTCAAGAGGTTAAACCCTTTCTCCTGTTCTCTTGGGACAGAAGACATAGGCTGGGGTAGGAGCTGTCCTTGGTACTGAGGGCCAGGGCCTTGGACCAGGGCCTGTCCCAGCAAGGGCAGGCAGAGACAGTACTTGCTGAGTTTTCTTTTGTGCCAGTCCTGGAGCTCGAACCCAGGGTTTGGGCCACTGTCTGGGCCACTGTCCCTGAGCTGCTTTTGCTCAAGGCTTGCACTCTTACTACTTGAGCCACAGCGCCACTTCTGGCTTGTTCTGTGTCTGTGGTGCTGAGGAATGGAACCCAGGGCTTCATGCATGCTAGGCCAGCACTCTACCCCTGAGCCACCTTCCCAGCCCAGTACTTACTGTTTGAAGTTTCCTTCCCTGGCTCTGTGGTTTCATCCCAGGGGGAAGTGAGGGTGGGGTGGGGGATATTTTAATATTCAAGCTGGTTTCTGGAAGGAGAGAGAACATTTCAGGGTCCTGGGGTCCTTTCTGCTCTTCATAACGCTTCTTATATGAGGTGGCGTAGAGGTGGATGGAAGAAATTAGCTACGCAGTAAACACCTGAGCACGGGTTGCTTGGCCCTTAATGTCTGCTAAAGTATTCTTGAAGCTTCTCTAAGTGGCAGACCCTGCACCCCACACCCCACCATGGTCCCACACATTGGGCTGGCTGTATTCTCTGGGGGAGTCTGTCCCCAATTAGAGAGGGTGGAGATGTGGAAAGATTGTTTAAACACACACACACACACACACACACACAAAACCCTCATCATTTTCTGCTTCAGTTTATCACAGCCAGCTGCTGACCCAGGTTCTCTGTTCTTGAGAACCTAAAAAGTATTCATGAAAAGCACCTAAGAGGGGCTGGGAAGGTGGCTCAGTGGTAGAGCGCTTGCCTTGCATGCCTGAGGCCCTGGGTTCGATTCCTCAGCACCACATAAGCAAAAAAGAAAAAAGCCGGAAGTGGCGCTGTGGCTCAAGTGGTAGAGTGCTAGCCTTGAGCTGAAGAGCTGAGGGACAGCGCCCAGGCCCAGAGTTCAGGCCCCCCGCCCCGGCCCCCCCCCCCAAAAAAAAAAGAAAAAGAAAAAGAAAAGCACCTAAGAGCCAGGCACTGGTGGCTCACGCCTGTCACCCTAGCTACTCAGGAGGCTGAGATCTGAGGATCGCGTTTTAAAGCCAGCCCAGGCAGGAAAGTCTGTGAAACTCCAATGAACCACCAGAAAACCAGAAGTGGTAGAGCACTAGTCTTGAGCTGAAGAACTCAGGGATAGACAGCACCCTGGCCCAGAGTTCAAGCCCCACGACTGACAAAAAACAAACAAAAAGCACAAAACAACATGAAAAAGAAAAACACCCACACGATTGCTATGAGCCTTACATGATGTGTTCTCCCTTTCCTCCTCCTCCTCCTCCTCCTCTTCTTCTTCTTCTTCTTCTTCTTCTTCTTCTTCTTCTTCTTCTTCTTCTTCTTCTTCTTCTTCTTCTTCTTCTTCTTCTTCTTCTTCTTCTTCACATCACTTCAACTGGCCAAGGTTCCATTTAAAATTACTGACAACAGTTTTCTGATTGCCCGTGATAATATATTCTGGTTCGTTATGATTCCATCTGTAGGGAGATTCAAATTGAAAAAAAAATTCTCCTGAAACATTTTGAGTGAAGTTCTTGATATAGTCTTACTTTTGCACTCTAGTACGTGTGAGTACGGATCCTCAAAATAACCAGATTGCCTGTTCTTTCCAGACCACGAGCCCCCAAATTGGTCTACAGCCTCCTTGGTATGAATACACATAGCTAGATAGCATCAGTCTATTTTTCCCATCAATTTTGTGTCTCTCCTTCCACCCCCATCCTAAATCCTTGTCTGAGAAACGGTATCAGTCAATCCAGCCTAGATTATGTTCAAGTAACAAACAGTCTTAAAAGCTCAGATGTCTTATGATGATAAACGTTTGGTATTATCTTTTCTCAGCCAGGCAGGTTTTCTCCATTTAAAAAAAAAAACCTTCATTCTGAGACTCAGCTAGTGAAAGAAAAAAAAAAAAACCTTTCTGGAACATTGTCAGATGTGTAGAAAGAAAGAAAAAAATATATAGCAAATCCTGCCCTAGCTTTTCAAACTTTTGCCAGGAAATGAGTCATACTTCCTTCCTGCTTACCATGGGCCAAAAAATAAAATAAAGATAATAAAAATATCACGTGGCTCATTCCTAATTCACTACGGTACGAATGTATTTCCCTTCCACAGGGAAGGGCTAGAGGCTCACGCCTTTCATCCCGGCTACTCTGGAGGCTGAGATCTGAGGATCACATTTCAAAGCCAAACCAGGGCAGTGAAAGTCCATAAGACTCATCTCCAATGAACCACCAGAAAACCGGAAGTGGCGCTGTGGCTCAAAGAAGTACAGAGCTCACCTTGAATGAAAACAGATGAGGGACGGCGCCCAGGCCCTGAGTTCAAGCCCCACCACCACCACCACCACCATCACCAACAATAAAAACAATGTCAGGATCGCTAGTCCCACTTGGAAAACGGAGGGAAACGGAGGTAGAGACCAATCTGGGGTCCACCCATGGCTTCCAGTGCCTGGGCAGACATGAGCATTCAGTGTCTGTCCATGTTCCCTTGCTCAATGGAGCAATGAATGGTCTTTTCTGTCGTCTTTCTCCAGTGCAATCCAAGAGGGATGTGGAGATTGTGTCGTTGTGGGAAGATGAATGTATTCTCTCATCTGCTTCCTGCCATTGGAGATTTGAAGACCCCCCCCCCTCCACAGAGGTCTTGAATTGTCATACTTTTTTTTTTTGGTACATTGTAGCATACATCCTTGGAACTGCTCACTCTGTCAACAACTGAGCTGGGATCTTTCAGATAGGGGACATATGGTGGTAACGACGCCCACAATTCTATCTGAGACATGACTCTTTCTCACAATTTTCATTGTGGGGATGCTGAGGTTTTTTTGATTTTTTTTTTCATTTAGTTTTCTGAAGGCTTCCTCTGAGCCACTTGGTCCAAGGGGGAAAAGACTTTATAGGATCGCCTTGCACATTGCTGTAGTCTGACTGGCTTCAAGCAATGCTCGCTCTCTGATTGTAGATCTCCTGGTCAGAATTCTGGGCAAGAGTGTATCAGGGTTCTCAACGAAGCAGAAGTGTTCTGGGGTTCAGGGTCCTCTTTTAAGGTCACCTCTTTTCTCAAGAACTCAATTTTACATGATGCTAAAAACTCTGAGACTCCCTCTCTCCCTCCCTGTCTCCCCCCCACCCCCATCCTGGGGCTTGAACTCAGGGCCTGGGCACTGTCCCTGAGCCTCTTTGAGCTCAAGGCTAACACTCTCCCATTTGAGCTACAGCGCCACTTCTGGCTTGAGTGGTTCATTGGAGATAGGAGTCTCATGGACTTTCCTGCCCAGGCTGGCTTTGAACGGCGATCCTCAGAGCTCAGCCTCCTGAGTAGCTAGGATGACAGTGTGAGCCACTGATGTCTGGCTTCTTTCATTCTTTTTTGTGTTGGTATTGGGCCTTGAACTCAGAGCCTCATGCTCTCCCTTGGCTCTTTTGTTCAAGGCTGGTGCTCTACCAGTTGAGCCACACCACTAATTCTGGATTTTTTCTGGGGTTAATTGGAGATTAGGGTCTCACAGATATTTCTGCCCATGCTGGCTTAGAACTGTGTTCCTCAGCTCTTAATCTCTTGAGTAACTATGAATACAGGTGTGAGCCATTGGTGTCTGGCATACGTTTTAATCAGTCTTGTCTTGGTTTTATTGAGAAGCAGTACTTCAACAATATATAAAGCCTCCAGTTTCTGAACTTGCTATCATGTCTTGAAACTTGACTTAAAAAAAAAAATTCAGCTCTCTGGGCACCAGTGGCTCACGCCTGTCATCCGAGTTTCTCAGGAGGCTGAGAATCTGAGGATGGAGATTTGAAGCCAGCCTGGGCAGGAAAAGCCTGGGAGATTTTTATATCCAATGAATCAGCAAAAATCCAGTAGTGGAGGGGTGGTTCAAGAGGTAGAGTGTTAGCCTTGAGCAGATAAAGCTAGAGGACAGTGTCTAGGCCTTGAGTTCAAGCCCTAGTACAAGCACAGAGAGAGAGAGAGAGAAAGAGAGAGACAGAGACAGACACAGAGACAGAGACACAGAAACAGAGAGAAAGAGCAGGAGATCTTTGACTCTTATTTGATGTCATCGCTTTCCTGTATGATTTTATCACGTGCTTAAAATAGTCACCCAGGCATACTGCTGACATTCTGATTTTGTTCTTTTTTAGCCTCCAGTCACACGCTCATCAGGATTTTACGGCAGATGAGTTGTGTTAAATGTTTTTGGTGGGTTTTTTTTTTTTAACCCACAGCATCACTGTGACTTTCCTCTCTATTCCTGTTTTCTGGGACTGCAGCCTTTCTCTTTTATAGAAGAAAAACTCCCGTTTTTAGAAGCGCTCTCTGTATTTAGTTCGAAACAGGTCCAGTATACTATTGCCTAACAGATGACATCAAAAGCCCCGTCACTTCCCACAAGATGATATACCCAGCCCAGTCAGCTGCCTCTTCAGCTGGAGGCCCAAAAGAATATTATTTTTTTCATCAATATTTTTAAATGTTTTTTATTGTAAAAATACTGTACAGAGGGGTTACAGTTACGTGAGTAAGGTCATGAGTTCCTTTCCTATCGAGCATTGTTACCTCCTCCTTTGTTTTTCCCCTACCATTCCTTCCCTCCCCACCTCCCCAACTTCTCCCCCCCCCATCAAGTTGTAAAGTTCATTTTCAACACAGGGTCCTGTACATCTCATAGTTACAATGGGTCAACCTGTATCCTTGTTTCGGCATTTTGTGATTTCCCTTCCCCTCATTAGAAAAAAATGTATATACAAGATGCAGGGCACCAGAATCAAATACAGAGAAAACAGGGTTTCTACCTTAGGGGAAGAACGTACAAGAGAAACCAAACAAAAATCACGTAGTACATTTTAAATACGTTGAAAATAGTAACAAGAAAGGGAAAAAAAACCCCACTTGTTTCCCTAGCTTGGGGTTCATTTCACTTAGCATCATTTTATCTGGTCCCATGTACCTAGCTTTTGACCTTTGCTGCTTGTCCTAGACATATATTAGTTATTGCAAATAAGGGAAACCATGGGGCCTATGTTTCTTTGGGCCTGGCTTACTTCACTTCATGTAATTTTTTTCCAAGTTTTCCCATTTCCTAACAAATGGGGTGATGTCATTCTTTCTGATGGAGGCATAGAATTCCATTATATATAATATATATAACATATAATATATATATATATATATATATACCACATTTTCTCCATCCATTCATCCACTGAGGGGCATCTGGGTTGGTTCCATACCTTCGCTATGGTGAATAACGCTGCCATAAGCATAGTTGTGCTGGCACCAAAGCGAATATTCTATGTGTCAGCACTGTGGCCTATAGAGACAGGGCCAGACTCCTCATAGACTATCCTTGAAGTGACAGGCATTATCTCTATAGCCCACAGAACTGGAGCTGTGCCATGAGAGGCAGAGAAGATTAGCCTGGGCCTCAAGCTGAAGTATCCTGAGTATGCTGGCTGGGCATGGTGGCTCACACCTGTAATCCCAGCTACTCGGGAGACTGAGATCTGAGGATCATGGTTCAAAGCCAGCCCCAGGCAGGAACGTCCGTGAGACTCTTATCTCCAATGGACAACCAGAAAACCGGAAGTGGCGCTGTGGCTCAAGTGGTGGAGCACTAGAGGAACAGAGCTCAGGGACAGCGCCCAGGCCCTGAGTTCAAGCCCCGCATCTGCCTAGATGTGTGTGTCTGTGTGCACCTATATACAAACACATACACCTATGTATATATGTGTATATATATATGAATATGCACATATATACACATATATGTATATACCCATACATATAGAAATATGAATTTCTTGAAGTCATCTCATTCGTGTAAATGTGGGTGCTTAATTGGCTTTGATGATATGAGACATGGGTCCACCAATTCCTTCTGTACGACCCCCCTCCCCCCACCCCCCCTCACTGTCTGTACCCAAAATGACTTTCTCTGTGTCTCTCTCTGTCTCTGTGTCTCTGTCTCTGTGTCTCTGTCTGTGTCTCTCTGTCTGTCTGTCTCTGTCTCTGTCTCCCTGTCTCTCTCTCAGGCTTTTCCTAGGAAAGTCAGCTATCATCTGAGATGCCATCTGGCTTTCTGGCGTGAAGTCAAATGGCTTCAGGAAAACAGCAACAACAATAAAAACCCGAGGAGACTTCCTCGTACACTTTTCTGAGCTTGGGCCGGAGCCAGCAGAATGGAGTTGGCAGGGGAGAGGGTCTGGATGGGAGAACGGAGGACAAGGATTTGAGCACTCATCATTTTGGGGAGGGGATTGCCTCTTTCCGCCCCCCCCCAAAAGCAGCAATGGAGAGAATGAAGCAGGGGAGAGAGGAAGCTCATATAGTATGCGTTTACAAACCAGGTACCATTGGTACAAACCAAGGTCCCACTGGTGACCTTGGGAGATGCCTTTCAAGGTCATCCTAGAACTGTGATCCTGCGGATTTCAGCTTCCTAAATGGATTAGGTGACAGGTGTAAGCCAATTCTCTTGGCTAAGCAATTGAGAAAGTTTGTGTGTATGTGTGTGGGGCGCGGGGAGCTGTCTCTGAGCTTTTCTAATCATACCAGCCTCAACCCTCGATCCTCCTGATTTTAGCCACGCAGGTAGCTAAGGTTCTACGTATGAACCACTGGTGTGTCTGGCTTTGGAATCATTTTTTGTTGTTGTTGGTTGTGGGGCTTGAAGTTTGGGCCTGGACACTGTCCCTGAGCTTTTGGACTCAAGGCTGGTGCTTTAACCACTTGAGCCACAGCACTACTTCTGGCCTTTTCTGCTTGTGTGATGCTGAGGAATCGAACCCAGGACCTCATGCATGCAAGGCAAGCACTCTACCACTGAGCCAACCTTCCCAGCTCCTGGCTTTGGAATAATTTATTGGATGGGAGGTGGGAAAATGATCAGGAAGCTATCAACGTAACAAGATCTGTGGCTATGTTATGTGCCATACAATGAATTTACTTATTTATTTGTTTGTAGTGAAATGTCTTGGTTTTCCTACCAATAAAAGCAATTTAAAAAAATAAATGTAAGAAGGCAGGGCGGTGTGTTAGCACTTCCCATCCCTGACAAATTCTTATCCAAGATGCTTGAAGGGGCAACAAATGGGAAGAACCACCTTAGAGAAATCCACCTACCTACCTCCTGCTGGTTTGTGTTGGCCAATACTCATTTTCTGTCTCTGATCTGTTTCCAGAAGGATCTGTGTGTGGCCTTCTCTTCTTTGTATTGGAGAGAGTTTGCCCGGGGAAACCACTTGAGCTGGCTCATTTCATAATTGGGAAGATGTGGAAAGGAGAAAGTCAGTTTCTCTAGTTGGTGTCTGTCTGTCTGTCTATGCAGGTTTTTCTGTTCCTTTGTTTGAGTTTTGATGATCTAGGTGTGCCCAGGATGTTTTGCTGTTTGGCTTACACTGTCTGTTGAGGTCAAGTGCTTTAGAAGGATTCCTCGTTATCGGAGATTTATAATGATAGTGCTTCCTTTGTTCCTTCTCTCCTTCCTTCCCTTCCTCCCTCTCTTCTTTTCTTTCCCTTTTTCTTTTCCTTCCTTCTTCTTTCTTACCTTCCTTCTTTCCTTTTTCTTTCCTCCCTTCTATCCTTCCTAATTTCTTTTCTTTTTCTTCCTTTTTTCTTTCCCTCCCTCCCTCTTCTTTCTTTCTTTCTTTCTTTCTTTTTTTCTTTCTCTTTCCTTCCTTCCTCCCCCCTCCTTCCCTCTCTCCCTCCTTCTTTCCTTTCTTTCCTTCCCTTTCATTTCCTTCCTGTTCCCTCCCTCTTTCTTTCTCTTTCCCTCCCTCCCTCCTTCTTTCCTTCTTTCCTTCCTTCCTTCCTTCTTTCTTTCTTTTTTTTTTGGTTGGTCATAGGGCCTGGGGCCCGAACTCAGGGCCTGGGCGCTGTCCCTCAGCTCTTCAGCTCAAGGCTAGTGCTCTACCACTTGAGCCACAGTGCCACTTCCAGCTTTTTTTTTTTGGGGTCCGGTCGTGGGGCCTGAACTCTGGGCCTGGGCGCTGTCCCTCAGCTCTTCAGCTCACGGCTAGCACTCTGCCACTTGACCACGGCGCCACTTCTGGCTTTTTTCTTTTTGCTTATGTGGTGCTGAGGAATCGAACCCAGGGCTTCATGCATGCAAGACAAGCACTCTACCACTGAGCCACCTTCCCAGCCCCAACTACCAGCTTTTTCTACTTATGTGGTGCTGAGGAATTGAACCCAGGGCCTCATGCATGCAAGGCAAGTACTCTACCACTGAGCCACCTTCCCAGCCCCTTTTTCTTCTCTTCTCTTCTCTCTTTCTTTCTTTCTTTTCATTTCTTTCTTCCTTCTTTTTATTCTTCTTTCTTGTGCTGTGTTTGATCACAGGGCTTCATGCTTTGTAGGCAAGTGCTCTACCATTGATCCATGCCCTTTTTGTCAGTCCTGGGGCTTGAACTCTGGGCCTGGGCGCTGTCCCTCAGCTCTTCACCTCAAGGCTAGCGCTCTACCACTTGAGCCACAGCGCCACTTCCGGCTTTTTTTCCTGCTTATGTGGTGCTGAGGAATCGAACCAGGACCTCATGCATGCAAGGCAAGCACTCTACCACTGAGCGGCCTTCCCAGCCCCTGCAGACCTGGTTTTTGACTTTAGTTTTCTAGATAGAGCTTTGGGCTTTTGCAGGGACTCACCTCCAACCACAGTCTTCCCACCTTCTGCCTACAGAGCCACTGGACTCATAGATACATGCCACCAACTCCAGTTTGAGTCCCGTCTGAGACAGGGTCTCCAACTTGACTAGGCTGGCCTCACCCAATGATCCTCCTCTTCCTTCCTCCCGAGGAGCCAGGATTACAGGCGTGAGTCACCCTCACCAGCCAACCCCCAACCAAAGTGTAGAGCCGTGGTTTCCTTCTGCTTAAGACAAAATGGAAGCTTTGAGGTTAAGGATGGGAAGAGGGAAATGAGGGAGCATGATGGAAAGGGGGGGTGACTTTGATCAAGAAGTGTTGTGCTCATCACCTGACTTCATGGAATTGTGAGCTCTTTGTACCCCTCCCTGTCGTTGTTATTATTGTTATTAATATAGATACATTCATTATCTACATTTTCATCCATTCTCCCCCCCCCCCGACCCCTTGGGTACCAGGGTTTGAACTTAGGGCCTCATGCTGGCTCAGCTGGCAGTCCAGAAAGTTCCGCCCCAGTGAGCGGCTGCCACCAAAAACTTCAGATCAACTGACAACCAACTGCCACAACAGTCACTGTCTGCCAGCCCAGAGGGGAGGCGGGACGCCAGCCCCACCCAAATCCTCCTGATAGGTGCAAACACCACCCTTCACTTGCACGACGGATGGCCCTGATTGGTGCAACCAAGAGGGGGATGTCGTGATTGGCTCGGACACTCTGGTCCTGCCTCCCCTCTGGGTATATAAGCAGGCTCCTCCACGCTGTGAGCAGTTGGTCTGTGTCTCGCCACTTCTTTTCTCCATGATGATGATGGTGGTGGTGGTGGAAGAGGAGGAGGACTATCAAGTCCTGATGAAGACTTCATTCTAGAATGTTCTCGCCCACTTTTGCTTAGCTGCTAAACAAGAAGAGAAGAAAGCAGCTGGGTCAGGATGATGCTTTCCCTGAAGTGAAATGCCTACTGGTTGGGCATCCTGGATGCCACCATCCAGACCATCCAGGGCCAGGTAGCGGAGAAAGTCAAACTGACCACAGCTGGCCATAGTGTCTTGGGAAGAGACTCCCTGCCCCTTGACTGCCAAACACTAGCTGCCAAAGGCCCAGAGGACAGATACCTGTGCCCAGGTATCTGGGACAGGTAAACCCACAAGGGCCTGAGATAAATGGAGGTGCTTTTCCTAGTCGGCCACAGTTTCTATCTGCATAGACCAGAAGAACGCTGGCCAGCTTCTCTGTGGGGACCCCAGACCTCACTTTGGGAGGTTCAGAGAAAAGGGTCATCGCTCTTGGATGATTGTTATTGGACCTTTGTCATGGGAGACAAGGGGACAGTCTGAACTTACGCTTCTGTGCCAGCCATAGTTGGTAAGCCCTCCCTAAGCCCCTTTGCCTTCCATTCCTGTGTGCATGTGTGTGTGGTGAGTATGTACGTGTGCTCACAAATACTGGAGCTTGAACTCAGGGCCTTATACCCTTAGCTTTATGTTTGCCAGTCCTAGGGCTGGAACTCAGGAGGAGGGCGTGAGTACTAGTTCTGAGGTTGGTTGGTTGGTTTTCTCCAGGCTAGCACTCTACTACTGAAGCCACAGTTCCACTTCTAACTTTTTTGGTGTTTCATTGGAGATAGAATTTTAGGGACTTTTCCTGCCCAGGCTGGCTTTTGAACTGTTATCCGCAGATCTCAGCCTCCTGAGTAGCTAGGCTGCCAGGCGTGAGCCACTGGTGCTTGGTTAGTGGAGCTTTTTGTTCTTGGTGTTCAAGGTTGGTGCTCTACCACTTGAGCCACACCTCTCCGCAAACCTCACTTTCCTACACAGGTTGACGCATTGTAACCACGAGATGTACAAGATACTATGTTGAAAACAAACTTTACAACTTTGGGGAGGGGGAGAGAGGAGTTGGGGAGGTGGGGCCAGAAGAGATGGTAGAGGAAAAGCAAAGGAGGGGGTAACAATGCTCAACACCTTACTCATGTAACTGTAACCCCTCTCTACAGTATCTCTAGAATGAAAAAATTAATAGAAAAAGCTAGCAGGCATTAGATAATGTCATATAGAAAGAAACTAGGAAACTGAGTAATCATGAAATGTTCTCTTTTTGTTTAGGTTCTTTTTTAAAAAAAAAAGTGAAAAAACAAACTCCAGAGGACACCGAATATCACCAACTTGTTTGATAATGCTTGAGAAAGAAGGAAGCGAGAGAAGAAATCCAATCCCTATTTAAAACTCAGTGCCCTGCGTCTGGGGACAGTTCTCTCTGACAGTACATTTATCCACCATAGCTCATTCAAGGCCCCACCGGGCAGCCTGGTAAGGTAGGCGCTGTTGGCTTCAATTCAGAACGCCATATTGTACAGAGATGTGCAAAGACTTGCCTAGGGATGTCTCGTTATAAAGGGGGGTGTGTGTAGATGTGGAGTTTGAAATGCACCCCCCCCAACTCAGCTGCTAGGTCAAGAGTATCAGGGAGTGTCTGAAGCCATTGAAGGTGGGTTCAGAGGGCGGATACAGGCAGGACGGAGGAGAGCCGTGCCTAGGAACGCTCATGTCCACAGACAAAGGCAGGCCAATATCAAATACACGGGGAAAAACATAGAACAATCCAGATGCTCGGTGCTCACAGAGGGTGTCTCAAAAGAGCACCCACAAGGTGCCATAACACACAGACTTGACATTTCCCAGACAAGCCGATAGATGGGTGCAGTGCAGTGATCTGGGGGTGGGGGAGACCCGAGATTTAAAGTGGAGGTAGTCAGGAACAAGCGGCATTTTGGCCCTGCACCCCTTTGCTCCCCACCCCACCCCACCCCCAGCCCCCCCCCAGATCTCCCTGGACTCAGTAATTTTGCAGCAAGGGTTGCGGCCTGCTAAGTGTATGCACTGCGCACGCGCAGCCCAGGGCTAGACGCATGCACTGCACATGTGCATTCCAGTGCTACGTGTATGCAATTGCCAGGTGCATCCCAGGGCCAAGTGTGTGCACCAAGCATGCACGCGCAGCCCGGGGCTAAATGCTCGCATTACGCATGTGCACTCCAGTGCTAAGTGTTTGTAATTGCCATGTGCATCCCAGTGCTAAGTGTGTGCACTGCACACGCGCAGCCAGGGGCTGAATGCTCGCATTACGCATGTGCACTCCAGTGCTAAGTGTATGCAATTGCCAGGTACATCCCAGGGCTAAGTGTGTGCACTACGCAGGCGCAGCCCGGGGCTCCGCGCAGGCACAGCCCAGGGCTAGGTGCGTGCACCGCGCACGCGCAGCC
>NW_012267245.1:2180807-2185667 GCF_000151885.1 Dipodomys ordii | reverse complement strand
CCCCCTGCCTCCCCCCAGCCTGTCAAAGTCCTCTGTTTTCTTACACAGTTCAGTCAGTTGGAGGGGCTTGAATCACACAGAAGAATTGCTACACATAGCACAGGCGTGTGTGTGTGTGTGTGTGCCCCCCTCACTAGTTACGAACAGCTTTGCATCAAGGGTACATTTAGAAGAAAGTGGGCCTCACTGACGGAGGTTTGCACAGCCTGCTTTGCTACGTAGCTTATGACTGTGCTCTGCTTTTCCTTCATAAGATAGCTTAGCATCCCTGTTCTCCAGTGAGCAATATTCTACCACCATTGCATCCAGGCGCCAGCCTAGCACTCAGGCCCCCACCCCCGACCTGGGCTAGTGGAAAGCCATCCTGGGGTGAGGGTGGGGGGGGGTAGGAGAGATTTGCCTGGGTCTTGAGAATTCCACTAAGTTCCCCCAGAGTGAACTTGGTAGTTTCCTTACTGACGTATTTATGCACATGGATAGCCATGAGTTCTAGTCTCCTCCAGGGGTTCCCAAAGCCAGTTTGTCACGGGCAGTGTGGGGCTGTCTTTTTAATCTGTAAAAAGGGGGGGTGCATGAAAGCAATCCCAGGGTTTGATGCGCTAGGCTAGTGTCAAGAACTATAACTTCTATTTTCCTAAATATGACTCCACATTGGCGCCTAGCAATTACCCGAGGACTAACAGAAAGTAGCGCTGAGTTTGGACTGTGTGTGTAGCACTAGATTTTTCACACGCAGCCTGGTTTTTTTCTTTTGCCGGTCCTGGGGCTTGAACTCCAGGGCCTGGGTATAATACTGCCCTTGGAATCTTACGCTCCAGGCTGGTGTGGCCTTGCCCACTTGAGCCACAGCCCCGCGGCTTTTTTTGCTGGTTCATTGGAGAGAAAGAACCTCACAGACTTTTTCCTGTGCAGGCTGGCATTGAACCGTGATCCCCCCCCCGGGGTCTCGGGTAGATTTTGGGGGTGCACACTTTTCACTCTTTCACTGAGGCAACCTTAGCTGTTAGATTAAAAAGGAAAAAGAACCCAAAAGGAGCTTCAGAACCCGTAAGCTTGGTTTGAGTGAGAACTTAGGCCCAACCTTCTGGGACCACTGGACCTGGATGGACAGACGGACGGTCCAAGACCTGAAAATGTACTGGAGACTTAAAATGACTACAAAGGCGTCTCTTGGCATTTACCAACTTGCATCCTGGGAAAGCAAGATTCCCTACACTCACCCCTCCTCCAGCTTGGCCTCTAGAGAGGAAATTTGACTCAACAAAAACCAGCCAGGAAATGAGATTGAGCCTCCCTCAGGAATAAAAGCGCCCCCCTTCAAAGCCAGGCTCAGAGCACCGGCTTCAAGTCCTCCTCGGCACTGGTTGTGAAAGGAGAGCTGAAGGCAGTCTTTCCCCGTGGGAGCTCCTGTCCAGGGGTGGACCCCCCATGGACCTTCCTCACCCCCCTCCACAGCAGGAATCACATGGCAGAATGTTCTAGAACATTCTAGCACAGGAAGTTTGCAAGCCAATGTCTACTCTGCTTGCCTTCTGGGTTGCCATCCAGAAGGTTGTGGAAGCTCGTGGTGTAGAATTGGGGGACCTGCCTGCTCTTTGGTTTGCTTTTTTGTACGGAGGAAGAAAACCGAATCCTTAAAAATCAGGAGGGCAGATTCTTCTCCTCTGACTTCAAACTCTGCCTTGCTCCTGCGGCTTGAACTCAGGGCCTGGCTGCTCTCTCTAGCTTTTAAAAACGTCCACCCCCACCCTCCCGCCCCACGCTCAAGTCTTGGCATTTCTGCTCACTTGTGCCACAAACTTGGATTTCATGGTGTCCAGCTGTGACATTTCTCTGTAACATCTGGAATTCGTCATCTGGGAGCAGGCCACCGAAACACCTGGTGGCAGCTGCAATAACATCAAGGGAAGAGAAGACAGGCTTGAGGGGACTCTCACCCACCTTCTTCTCTGAGCACGAGGTCCGGGCCTCGGCCTCCCAGGCTCCAGCCACCGACGAGGTGAGCAAATCCCACCTCCCCATTACAGAGACTTGTAAAAGATATGTGTTGTTGGGGGGGCGGGGGTGAGGGTAGGGGAGAAGAGCTGGTTCTGGGGCTTGAACTCAGGGCCTGGGCACTGTCCCTGAACTTCTTTGGCTCAAGGCGAGCACTCTACCACTTGAGCCACAGCAACCCTTTTGAGACCATTTCTCTATATGTGGTACTGAGGAATGGAACCCAGGGCCTCATGCATGCAAGGCAAGCCCTCTACCACTGAGCTGCCTTCCCAGCCCTCATGCTTGATTTCTTCAGAAGAATGCTTTTACTCTGTCGAATTATTTTAACCAGTGAACCCATTTTTCTAGACACGATGGAGAATGGTGGAAGATGGCCTTTCCTGGAAATCTCTACGGACCTGAGTTTATCTGCAGGTGCCCTGACCCAGCACCTAGAAGACTGGAGTTGGGCTGATGTGTGAGGTGTTGAGTGTTCTTGTGCGAGTAATGGCCTGGGAATTTGTAAATGTATATCTGAATAAAAGACATGACTCAGATATTCACAACCTCCTCTCTCACTGTAGAAAAAGGGATCTAGAATTTTAGAAGTTACAGTGCATGTGAGTGTGTGTGAGAGAGAGAGAGGGAGAGTGAGTCCTGGGGTTTGAACTCAGGGCCTGAGCACTGTCTCTGACCTTTTTGTGTTCAAGGCTAGAGCTCTACCACTTTGAGCCACAGCGCCACTTCCGGTTTCCTGGTGGTTTATTAGAGTCTATAGACTTTCCAACCTGGGCTGGCTTTGAACTGCGATCCTCAGATCTCAGCCTCCTGAATAGCAAAGGTGACAGACAGATGTGAGCCCCTGGTGGCCTGGTGTGAATTTTTCTCCCAGGCTCTCTCTGGAATCTCAGTGGGCAGGCAGAGCTGGGGACCATGGCCCTTGAAAGAAGGGCCTGTCCTCTGCCCCGGCATCCACTGAGGATTTGGGCCCTACATTCCATGTGCATCTCCCTCCCTCTCCACGCCATCTCTGCAGCATCTCCCTGAGGATGCCTGGTCCTTGCCCTGAGGCCTTGGCTTGGGCCAGAGCCAGGCCTGGCTGTCTGCAGAGCAAGAAGCCTCATGGCACACAACCGCTGAACTCCATGAGGAGATATGGTCCTCGGGAAGTCCCTGAGCTTTTGTGTTCAAGGTCAGCACGTTACTACTACTTGAACCATAGCTCCACTTTTAGGGGTTTTTTTTTGGTGGTTAATTGGACTCTTCCTGGCCCCTGGGCATGCTCTGAACCACGATCCTCAGATCTCAGCCTCCTGAGTATCTTGGATTACAGGTGCGAGTCACCGTGCTTGGGAACATCCTAACGTTTTAAGTTTTGGTGATCATGGCTTTGTATGTAGAAATGATAACGGATTGGGGCTGAACGTGGATGAAAATACTTAGCGCTCTTCAAGTGAAAAGCTGAAAACCTGATTTTTATCAAAATTGTGTTTATTTTTTTTTTGTGCTGCCTGGGGCTGGGGCTTTGTATCCTCAGGTTTTTAGTTTTTTTTTTTGTTTTGCCCACAGCTGGTGCTCTACCACTTGAGCCACACGTCCACTTTCTACATCTTGATTTTGAGCCTTATCTTTTTTTTCTCTCTCGCTCCAAAAGTCAAATTCCTGTTGATTAAAAAAAAAAAAAAACGAACAGAAGGGATGCAGTCCAGATGTGAGGAGCTAATATATTCTTTGCTTTCTGTCTGGCGTGAGTCCTTTGTGCATCTTGAGTTCTGTGTGTCCTTGGAACGTTAATAAACTTATGATTTTCATTTTCACTGGGCTGTTTTAGGATTATTATCATTATACATTCTAATTCTTCAGGGCAGCCTGGGTCATTTTCTTTCCACCGAGCCTACAATCCATTGTGATGACATTTGCAAAATGGTGCAGAGACATAAAACTTTGTGACTGGCAGAAATTAGTTCCTGCTCAAGACTGGAGTAGAGCGCCCATTTTTCTACTAACCTCCTAATAAAGATGAAGTCACTTTTTTCACATGAAAGTCTTAACTTGCTATGGAAATAATATATCTTGGTATGTGTGTGTTGGGGGAGGGGGGGAAAGGGAGCTTTTTCTCTAATTTTTCTTTTATGCCCATCCTGGGGCTTGAACTCAAGGCCCGAGCGCTGTGCCTCAGCTTTTTGTTTTTGCTAGGGCTGTACCACTTGTGCCTCAGCTCCATTTCCAGCTTCTTTGGTAGTTAATTGGAAACACGAATTGTGTAGGCTTTCCTGCCCAGACTGGCTTTGAACTGCAATTTTTAGATCGCATCCTCCTGAGTAGCTGGGATTACAGGTGTCAGCCACCAGTGCCCAGGCACAAGGAAGATGATTTCTTAGATGATTTGTGAGCAGAAATGATGGCTCTCCAGAGGGAGGGAGAGAGTTATGGAGAGACTGAGAGAAAAGTCTGGAATGTGATGTGGTTATAATAAAGACTAACTACTCAGGAGGCTGAGATCCTAAGGATCATGGTTCAAAGCCAAACCTGAGGAGGACAGTCAGAGACTGAAACTCTTATCTCAAGACACTGAAAGGGAAGCTGTGGCTCAAGTGGTAGCATGCCAGTCTTGAGAAGAAAAAAAAAAAGCTCAAGGACAGTGTCCAGGCCCTGAGTTCAAGCTCCATGCTGGACACAAGAACCAAACACCAAAAACAAAACACAGGGCTGGGAACGTGGCCCAGTGGTAGAGTGCTGGCCTAGCACGTATGAAACCCCGGGTTCAATTTCTCAGTACCACAGACACAGAAAAAATCCGGAAGTGGTGCTGTGGCTCAAGAGGTAGAGTGCTAGCCTTGAGCAAAAGAATCTCAGGGACAGTGCTTAGGCCCTGAGTTCAAG
>NW_012267245.1:2172500-2180757 GCF_000151885.1 Dipodomys ordii | reverse complement strand
ACACACACACACACACACACACACACACACACACACACACACACACACACACACCTAGATTCTCAATGGAAGGATGCCTTCTCCCTCTATGGTTCAGGTATGAGAAATCACTGATGGAGGAAGATGTGGAAAATCAGGAGTGTTGGCTCGCTGGCCAACACTGAACCCAAGAGCAGCACCAGATTTCTGAACTGAAATTCGGTTCCTTCCTGATGTGTTTGTCCTGGGTGGTTTGTGTAGATCAAATTGACCTTTCCTATATTGAAACACAAACCTTAATTCTGCTGCCAACTGTATATGCGAGGAGCAAATACTGAATTTAGGAATCAGCTCTACGACACCAGAAAACAAATAACTGTGGAAGAGAAACTACATTCCCCGAGTGTAATAAAATTTAAGGTACAATAATTTTGCATGTAGACTATGGGAGATTCCTTTAAAAAAAGAAAGATCAATGTGTTTCATCGATCTCTCCCTGTGTATCAGGAAAGTCCTGTTGACCCGGGACAGTGAGCAAAACTATCATCCTAGCTACTCAGGAGATGGAGATCTGAGGATTGTGGTTTGAAGCCAGTGTGGGCAGGAAAGTCTGCGACACTCTTTAATCAATCACCAGCAAGCCAGAAGTGGAGCTGTGGCTCAAGTGATAAAACAGCCAACCTTGAGCACAAAAGCTCAGACAGCACCCAGGCCCTGAGTTCAGTCCCCAGGACTGGCACACACACGCGCACACACATACACACACAAGTGTCAGTTTCTGTCTGTTTCTTGAAGGTACAAACGTGTGAGTCAGAGGTGCTATTTCAGGTGCTACAAGGTTTCCATGACAACGTCATCTTCATTTTTCTGTCCTGAATCGCATGATTGAACGGTGACTTGGAACCACCACCAACCCAAGATCCTCAAATTCTGTTTTCTTTTCAAGCTTCATTTGCTCACCTCCAAGCTGAGAGGAGAAGAGCTTTAGAAGGAATTCACACCAACGTCCCTCTTGGTGATGAACAGAACCTACCCTTTTCCTGATATCATTTCCTATTTTTCCCTGATGGTCTTATCACCTCCACCACCAGGAGCTTGTGTCTCTCTGACTTCAAATCTCCTTGGTAGAAATAGCAGAAGACATGCCACCCTCTTGAGGGTAGGAAAGAGACATTTCTAGAAAAACCTGGCCAAGGTCATGAGAGAAATACAAAGCACAAAACACTGTAGTCTGTAAATGTGGGGGTGGCCTAAGGATCCTATTTAGAAAATTAGAATAAGGGGGATGGGAAGGTGGCTCAGGGGTAGAGCGCTTGCCTAGCATGCAGGAAGCCCTGGGTTCGATTCCTCAGTACCACAGACACAGAAAAAGCCAGAAGTGGCGCTGTGGCTCACATGGTAGAGCGCTCGCCTTGAGCCAAAGAAGCTCAGGAACAATGGCCTGAGTTCAAGCCCTGAAAATTAGAATAAGAAGAGAGTTTTAGTGTTTCATATTTTCACAAGATTTTACAGGAAGGTGAGAAACTAGGGAAGGGTAGTGGTGGTGAATGGAACATCTCAGTCTTGGTTTGGTTTGATTTGAACTCAGGGCCTGGGCACTGTCCCTGAGCTTTTTGCTCAAGGCTGGTGCTCTTACCACTTGAGCCACAGCGCCACTTCTGGCTCTTCGGGTAGTTTATTGGAGCTAGGAGTCTCATGGACTTTCCTACCCAGGCTGGCATCGAACTGCAATCCTCATATCTCCGGTGTGGGCACCAGTGCTAGGCATCTTGGACTCTATAGGGGCATAAACTTATCCATCCTTGTGTGTGTGTGTGTGTGTGTGTACAAGGGCTTGAACTCAAGGCCTCACACTTTCACGTGGATTTTTCACTCAAGGCTGGCGCTCTGCCACTTGAGCCACACCTCCACCTTCAGCTTCTTGCTGGTTAGTTGGAGATAAGAGACTCTCAGATTTATCTACCCAAGGTGGCTTCGAACTGGGATCCTCAGATCTCAGCCTCTTGAGTAGCTAGGACTGTAGGCATGAGCCACCGGCAACTGACTGACTTATCTATTCTTTGTGGCGATATTGTAAGGAAGAGGAAAATTGGGCATTTGACTTGGTACTCACAAAAACCTTCCACAAAGGTTTTATTTTTTTTTGTTTGTTTTGGTCTGTTGTGGGGCTTGAACTCTGGGCCTGGGTGCTGTCCCTCAGCTCTTCAGCTCAAGGCGAGTCCTCTACCACTTGAACCACAGCGCCACTGCTGGCTTTTTCTACTTATGTGATGCTGAGGAATCGAACCCAGGGCCACATGCATGCAAGGCAAGCGCTCTACCACTGAGCCATCTGCCCAGCTCCAGTGTTTTCTTTTCAACTAGCCTTTACATTAATATCTTACAGCTGAATCGTAGCCATGCATATCTGTTTGAGATAACACAGCCAACATGGTCTCTGTGACATATGGTTCTTCATGCACAAATAAGGGCCCCAGTCAGGTGACCCGAGTATCACTAGAGCTCAGTCATGATTGACAGGAGATTTCCCTTGCTGAGACCAATAAGAATAGACCTTCCTGAGCCAGGTGCCCATGGCTCACGCCTGTCATCCTAGCTACTCAGGAAGCTGAGAGTGGAGGATCACGGTTCAAAGCCAGCCTGGGCAGGAAAATCCAGGAGTCTCTTCTCTCCAATGAACCACCAGAAAACTGGAAATGGCGCTGTGGCTCAAGCGGTAGAGCGCTTGCCTTGAGCTGAAGAGTGCAGGGACAGCGCCCAGGCCCAGAGTTCAAATTCTGATATTGGCACCAAAAATAAAAATGAATAGGCCCTTCTAGGCACCACAGATTCTGAGCGGTTTAAAAAATGGCTTCCAGTTGACAGAGCAATGGAAAGCATTTGGCTAGATCTAAAGACGTACAGGATGACTTTCTTCTTCAGTGTCATTTACCTCCCTGGAGTTATGACCTGCATCTTTTAAATCATAAAACGAAGAAATCAGAGAAGATCAACACACCGAAAACCTGCTTTCTCCCCATATCCCAACTAAATCCACCTGAGTTACTCTGAAAGGTTATTATTTAGAAGAAGGTAGTTGCAAAAAAAAAAAAATCTAAGACTCAATAAAAAAAACAACAGTGTGAACATTTGTTACTACCACCCAAACAAGGCAAACTGGAAGGGATTCAAGTTCTGTTTAATTTAATTAATTTGCTTTGACTTATCCATATGGTTGGGAAATAATCCCTTTGGAGATGGAGTTCTGTCTCTGGCTTTCCAGGCTCTTGGCTCAGTGCTTTATGAATAATATTTCCAATGGTTTTTTCTTCTTCTTCTTTATTTTTAGTTAAGTAGTTGTACAAAAGGGTTGCCATTTAACCTGCCAGTTTTGGAGTCCATTATATCCTGGGCAATATCATCCCTTCCCTCCCATCCCTACCCCTTCTTTTTCTCCTCATCCTCCTCGTCTTCCTCCCCCTACTTCTTTCTTCTTTTTGGTGCTGGTCCTAGGACTTGAACTCAGGGCCTGGGAGCTGTCCCTGAGCTTTTGTACTGGGGCTGGAGTCTCCACCACTTGGAGCCACAGCTCTATTTCTGGAGTTTTGGTGCTTTGTTGGAAATGGGTTTCCTAGATTTCTTTTTCCCTGCCTAGGCTAGCTTTGATCCTCACAAATCTCAACTTCCTGAACCGCCAGGATTCTATCTGCTCTAACAGCCTCACAGGCTTTACAGATAGGAGCCATCTTCTCCTCTTTTGAGAGGGAAAATCATGAGCGTCAAAGCCAGGCTGAGTTGAAGATTTGCAGAGGACCATTCTAAACCTTCTTGAAATAAAGAAAAAAAGTAAAACGTGTTCCAGCCGGATGGAACATGTTTCTTCTTCTTCTTCTTTCAATAAAATTATTCATTTTAGCCCCCAGGTGAGTGGAAATGCTGAATAGCAAATGCTTTCAAAAGAGCGTGGAAATCTGCATAGTATTCAGGTATGAGTGATGAAGATGCCCTTGGCGTGACCTTGAGAATCTTGCCTCTGGGGCTTCCTGGTTCATGCTGATTGATTCCAGGCAAATACAGGGAGCAGAAAATTGACCCCATGCTTGATCTTGTCAGTTATCATCAGCACAGTATTTTTTAAAATACTTCTGAGGATGTGTGCGTGTGTGTGTGTGTGTGTGTGTGTGTGTGTGTGCAAATCCCACATGTGGGTGAGGCTGGCTTTTGAGCTTCCGGCCTCAGCCTCCCGGATGACCAGGATTACAGGCATGCGCTACTCTACTTGGCCATTGAAGAGCTCCTCGTTTTAACCCTGTGAGAGTTTGGGAATGATGCCTTGGGGGTTGGAACTCAGGTCTGTGTGACAGCATGTTGATTTCCTGTCACTCCTTGTATAGACTTGGGGGTCTTCGCCAGAATCGACTTCCTTTCTTTCTAATAACAGCAGTGTGATGTTTGCTTTTCTTCTCTGAGGACCCATGTCTCCCTCTTTCTTAGGCTGGCTGTCTTGGTGCTAAACATGGACAGCTGCCCCTTGTCTGCCAATATCTCACCGCTTAATTGGAATTTGGAAATTTGTTTCAACAGTGCCTTAAGCATCCAGGCTGAATCCATTTAAAACAACAGCAACAAACCCAATTGAGAGAGTTTTGTTGGAATCAACGCAGAAGAGAAATTCTTGTCTGGTCGGGGTTGCTTGCTGGAGAAATTTGTTCACATAGTACCTTCTGGATCTAGGCCAAGTCAATAAAAACAAGCCAGAGGGTTTTTTGACGAAATCAATGCAGAAGAGTAATTCTTTTCGCGTCGGGGTTGCTTACTGCAAAGAGAGCACCAGCGTTGGAATTCTAGGCCATACAGAGATGGCTTGGCGAGTGTTTGTACCAGCAACAGAGCAAAGACACCCATTGGACAGAAGGACAATGGCCGATCGCCAGGCTCATTCCGATTGGCCAGTGTTTGCCCACTGTTTAGCACTGAAACCTCTCCATTCATTCCCAGAAGGCTCTTGTTCATTCATTCTTTCTGGGACCTTTGGACTCTGTTGGAGAGACCAAGGAGGGTGGGAGGGTGAGAGAGAGAAAGAGAGAGAGAGTCTGGTATCACTGTTCAGCTCCATGGATTGATGCAAGGCTGGCATTACAATCTCCCCTCTGTGCTTGCTCCAATAAAAGCCTTTCCTTCTCTGTGTAAGCCAGATTGAGTTTTTGGTTTTTGTTGTTGTTGTTTTTTTTAAATCAAAATATGTGGCAGGATTCTGATGAACTTCTATCATGCACTTTGGGACTTAAAACTCTATCTAGCCCAACAAGAGTCAGTCCATGGATAAGGTTCTGTAGCCAAGACAAAGGAGGGCGAAAGACACAGGAGAGCACTGGTTTGAGATCATTCCAATACACGTGTTAGGGGACGAGTGTGTGTGTGTGTGTGTGTGTGTGTGCAAGTCCCGGGACTTGAACTCAGGGCCTGAGCAATGTCCCTTGGATTTATTTTTCTGTAGAAGGAAACCCTGTCCCTAGGATTTGAGCCTCGGCTCTGTTTCGGGCAAACAGGAGAATTTAAATCGAAGCGAGCCCCCAACGAGGGAATCTCTTGGGAACAGAGGGAGTGGCAGCCAATTTGGGGACTGAGGACAATCAAGGAAGGCTTCCTGGAGAAGGTGACACAGGAAAGAGAGGCAGTTCACCAGGAGAAGAGGAAGGTTTGCTTTCATGCATTATTCATACGACTAATTACTATAATTCCTTTCATTAATTCAACATACTGGGTTTTCTTTTGTTGCAAAGGATCGAGGGGGAAAAAAAAGTTTTAGCCACAAAGCAAAAAGAGAAGAAAAACCAGAGATCGAGAGAGAGAAATTATTGTTTCTTCTCATGGATAATTGGTAAGTTCAACAAGTCGCAAAACAACGAACGAGTCTTTAGATTTCAAAATTCAACCTTCGCATAAACAGACAAAGGAAAAGCCTTTTGAACGCGGTGGATGGCAGAGTCTAATTTCATGTTCCGTGAAAGATGGGAGCGCGAAGCCTGAGCTAGATTGCTAGATTTGATTACCTGCCACTTCCAGACAAAGGGAAAGTATTAATTATCTCTCCCACGACACCTTACAGGGAAAGTGCCTCCCGGAGAAGAGAAAACAGAGAAGCGACGGCAGAAAATACATCAGAGCACAAGGCTGGTGTCCATGGTTTCGTTAAGAGGTCTGGAGTCAGAAGGACCTGGGTTCAAATCTCGTTTCATTTCTAATGAGCTTGGGAACAGATCATCTGCATCCCCTCCGCTTCTCTCCCCCTCCTTGCTTTTCAGAACTGAGGTGGAAAGGCACCTCCACCCAACAAGGCGCCAGGGCGGCTGTCAGGTCAAGGCACGTTGCTTAGACCCAGTCTCCCGACTTCAGAGTGGGGGAAAAAACACACACAAAAACAAAACTCCAGCAATGAATTTCCAGAAGGATTGTTCCCTTCTGCAGCATTTGAGCCTAGAACTGCCAGTGGCTGCCTTCCTTCCTCCTTGTCCAAGAAGACAACCCAGCCTGAAAGTCTCCTAGAAAGCAGACACCTGTAGAACGGTTTGCCGAAGGCCGAGGATCAAAAGGATCCTGTCCTTAGGACCAGGGCCACCCAGGTGATGAGAAAAACAACAACAACAACAACATCTATTCTTGCCCGACATGGGTAGGTAGCGCACACCTACAATCTCCACTTCTCTTCTTTGGGAGGCTGAGATCTGAGGATCCTGGCTAGATTGATGGATTGGGTTTGTCTGGCCTTCTGTCTCCTGCAGGTGGCTTTGACCTCCTGGGAACAACACCAGCCATCCAGATGTTTCCCGTGACAACAATCCATCCATGGTCCCAGAGGAGGCTGGAAGACTCAGGTCCCCGAGATTGTTGACTCAGGAGTGGGGTGGAGAGGGATGGAAGGGGGGTGGGGGGGCTCCTGGCCCAGGATCTGGGCTGTGTATCCTCAAGGGCTCTTCATCCTCTTCTAGGCCCCTACCCCTTTCTAATTTCCCCTTTTGTCTCTCATAAAATATATATATTAGCATAAATTAATCGTACAAAGGACTTTCATGATGCTATTTATATACAGGCATGGAACGTTCTTTGATCCAATTCACCCTGCCAGTATTATTCTTTTTTAACCCCTCCCTCCTCTTCTCCCCGCTTCCACCCATTGTCACGGTGGTTTAGCGGGTTTTATTGTGCGATTTTCATAAATGTGCATAATGTGTTTTGATAGTATTGACCACCCTCCTCCTCTCCTTCCCCCTCCCTTCTCCATTAGTAATAAAAGATAGCGGTCATGTCAGATTGGAACCTATCTGGTCCCCAAACTAGCTTGACTCTTCCAAAACAAGGCCACATGGCTGGGGTCTGGTGGCTCATGCCTGTAAATCCTGGCTACTCAGGAGGCTGAGAGCTGAGAAACATGGTTCAAAGCCAGCCTGGACAGGAAAGTCTGCCCAAGACTCCTATGTCCAAAGAACTACTGGAAAACCGGAAGTGGAGCTGTGGCTCAAGTGGTAGAGAGCTAGCCTGGAGCACAAAAGCTCAGGGACAGTGTTCAAGCCCCGAGTTCAAGCCCCACAAACAAAAATTAAAATAAGGCCACATCATGAGGTATGAGGAATGAGGGTTCCACCATTTGTGTGTGTGTGTTGGTACTGGGGTGCTCTACCATTAAGCTACAGCCCTACTTCTGGCTGTGTGTGTGTGTGTGTGTGTGTGTGTGTGTGTGTGTGTGTGTGTGTGAATTCTGGGGTTTGAACTCAGGGCCTAGAAGTTGTCCCTGAGCTTTTGTGCCCAAGGCCAGTGCTCAACCACTTTGAGCCACAGCTTTTGGCTTTTGATAGTGAAGTGGAGAATAGAATTTCAAAGACTGCCCTACCCAGGCTGGCTTTGAACCTCCAATCCTCAGATCTCAGCCTCCTGAGTAGCTACGATGGCAGGTTTGAACGACCAATGCTTGGCTTACATAAGGCTTTTTGGTGGTCTATTGGAGATAAGAGTCTCATGGACGGTTCCTTTCTTGGCTGGCTGGAAACCATGATCCTCAGGTCTCAGTCTCTTGAGTAGCTAGGATTACAGGCGTGAGTCACCAGGGCTTGCCTGTCTACATGATTTCACGAGCTTTTTCTGGCTATTGGGAAGTTAGAATGAATGAGATGCATATCACGAAGATGATTAACAGAAGCCCTGAACAATTGGGATGGCTTCCATTTTTGTGGCTAGCTACACCAATGTCCAGTACCCCAAAGAGCCCTGGAGTAATTCTTCCTTCCTTTTTTCCTTCCTTCCT
>NW_012267245.1:2161235-2172450 GCF_000151885.1 Dipodomys ordii | reverse complement strand
TTCCTTCCTTCCTTCCTTCCTTCCTTCCTTCCTTCCTTCCTTCCTTCCTTCCTTCCTTCCTTCCTTCCTTCTTTCCCCTCCTCCTCCCCCCTCCTTCCTCCTCTTCTCCATCTCCTCCTTCTTCTCCTTCTTCCTCCTCCTCCTTTCTATTTTTTCCTTGTTGTCCTTCTTCTGAAACGCTTGTTATAAATGGTCAAATCACTATCATTGGGTTGTAGGATCATGGAACTTCCAAAACAGCCCTGTTACCTTCTGGAAATAGCCAGGAGGAGCTAGCTCCTTGGAACCAACCAAGGAGACATCTGAGACATTCCTAAGAGAGGGGCAGGGGAGACGGGAGGGTGTGGGGGGCCTTCCTTCCTCGGGGTCTGCCTGCCACGCCTTCTTGTTGAATTGGAGGGCAGCCAAGCCTGGTCTCCCCCCTCTTTCATTTCCAATTCCCCTCACCTTTGCTCTGATTTCTCTTCTTCTTTGCCAGATCTGAACTATGTATTTTTTAGGGGTGTGGGGGGGAATTGGGGTAGCTACAGTGCTCAAACCCAGGGTTCATTCTTTATCATCCCAGTCATTAAGTCAATGGGGCCCCATCTTCCCAATCAATGACACGTACCATTTTCTTTCATCCTTCAGCACTTCTGCAAAGATGGAAGTATTTTCACTCTCCCCTCGCACCCCACCTCCTTTTCTTTTTGCAGAAAAGAAAAGGTTGCGGCATGGGAGATGTTTTTTTTTTCTCTCCCCTCTTCTAACCCCCAGGAGGCGATGCGAACACACTGGTAAACTGAGGTCCCGTGGTTATAATCCGGACAGCCTCAGACTGTGAGCCTGGTAAAGAAGCAGAGCAAGAGCAACAGACGGCAGACATTTTCCACCCTCGGGTTCACTACAGCTGCCTTTCCCACCCGTGTTCTCCGCCTTTCCGAGAGACCCTATGTCCCTCTTGCCTTTCGTTCCTGTGGGTGTTTTGTTTTGATTACTGCTAGTACTAAGGCTTGAACTCGGGTCCTGGGTGCTGTCCCTGGGCTTTTTTTTTTTTTACTCAAGGCTGGTGCTCTACCACTTGAGCCATGGCTCCACTTCTGCCTTTTTTTTGGGTGGTTCATTGGAGATCAGAGTCTCATGGACTTTCCTGCCCAGGCTGGCTTTGAACTGTGATCCTGCAGATCTCAGCCTCCTGAATAGCCAGGATGACAGGCGGGAGCCCCCAGCACTGGCTTATCATTCACCAGAGACTCAGCTCTGTTGTGGAAATGTCAGCCAAAGCCTGGTGTGAGGAGTCTTTCACTGGCCTTTCTCTCCCACACCATCCTCCTCCTGTGTCTCTGTAGCCCTAGTATTATAATTATCGGGACATGCTTGGGGTGTATGTTTGCTGGTGGATTCGACTTCCTCTGGGGGCAGAGCCGATGTCCTATTTTCCCTCGATTTCTAGACTCCAACACAGTGATAACGGGCGATTCATCAATGTATGGATTGATCCCTCCAATATTTAAACATGAGACACAGAGAATTCCTGCAATGACAAGTTCATCAGTCAATGCCTGACATAAAAAGTCAAAGCTGATTTTATCTTTGTATGCTAGAGACAGCCATTGCTGGTCAGGATCTCTCTCTCTCTCTCTCTCTCTCAATCTCTCTCTCTCTCTCTCTTTCTCTCTGTCTCTCCCTCCCTTCCTTTCTCCCTCCCTCCCTTTCTCTCAGATGAATTACTTTATACAGAGTTTTGGGGACGAAGGAAGTTGAGGGAATTGGTGGATTTTGAGATGGCAAATGAAGTTGGCCTGGTCGATGGGTCTCAAAGGTATTGTTTTGTTCCTGGTTGTCTAGTGTTCTGATGTGAGGCGCTAGCAATGGCTGGGTGTCTTCCAAAAGGAGTTTTACTGAGATAAGCAGTCCTGGATCAACTTTCCGAGTTTAAAATCTACATCCATGTACTTGTTACCATGGCTACACACCCATTTCTATTTCCCTAAATTTATGAGAACTAATTTTTTTTCATTCTCACAGAGCAAGTATTTATGGTCCAATATGTGATGTTAATAATTTTAATGAATGCACATAGCTTTCATGAGCTTTAGGTTTCTCAAAATCATACATATATATGTATATACACACACAAACATAGCTACGTACCTATATGTATATATACACACACATATATGAATAAATGAATTCTTTCTAAAATATTATCTTAAAGTAGATGTCATTTAACAAAGCAGTTTATGAATACAATATATCTTGGCCAGTGTCACGCAAATGAACTCTTTTCCACTGCAAAAAAAAAATATCTAACATTGATATCAGCGTTTGTCTATTCAATATTTCCAAGAAGTTCAGCTTTTTCATTTCTTAAAGTTATTAAGTCCTTGGAATGAACCTCCAAGTCTTACTCAGAGCTTCGAAGAACTGTTTGCTGGAGAAGACAAATCATAAAATAGAAACAAGTGATGTGTAGAATAATTCTTTTTTTTCCCAAGAGAATACCCATAATGCATTGCTTTTTAAAAAACCCAACAAAATAAATCAAGCTGGCCTTTTATAGTTCAGTATAAAATATGACTTAAGATGGAAATATGTGTGCACAATCTTTTTTCATCTGACTCTGCCTACTTGGGCCCCACAGATTGAGAAAACTTCAAAATAAATAAATCCTGCCAAGCTGAGATTATGTGGGAGGGAGGAGAAGAAAGACCACGTGACCAATAGCTTCTCAGATGCCCTCAGCACACATGGAGACGTTGGGAACTATTCCTCAATCCTGCTGTCCAGCAGGAAAAATGGCCCACACCACAGTCTAGCCCTTAGATCACATTTAGGACTCTTCTGTGATCTCCCCCACCTCCAATCCTGCAGCTTCAACTCCGGGCTTGGGCATTGTCCCTGAGCAACTTTTTACTCAAGGCTGGTGCTCTACCACTTGAGCCACAGCTCCACGTCTGGCTTTTTCTGTGATTCGTTGGAGATCAGAGTCTCACGGACTTTCCTACCCGGGCTGGATTTGAACTGCGTTCCTCAGATCTCAGCCTCCTGGGTAGCTAGGATGACAGGTGTGAGCCACCGGCGCCCGGCCCGGTCAATAGTTCTGCTTGTCCAAACCACTAACTACCTTCCTCCAGCCATACTTGTCTCCCATGCTTGTCTTATTTTGGCTACATCCTTCTCAACTATGCCGCTAAGTTGGAGGTTTCACAACTGTGGCATCCTAGCTACTCAGGAGGCTGAGATCTGAGGATGGCGGTTCAAAACCAGCTCCAGGCAGGAAAGTCCAGGAGACTCTTATCTCCAAGGAACCACCAGAATACCGGAAGTGGCGCTGTGGCTCCAAGCGGTAGAGCGTGAGCCTTGAATGAAAGAGTTCAGGGACAGTGCCCAGGTGCTGAGTTCAAGTCCCATGACTGACAGAAAGAAAAAAAAAACAATTGGGATGATCCCACTCTTGTCAGGACTAAGACAATCATGAAGCAGTTTTTTCTTCCAACACCTAGATTCAGAAACAACCACCACCACAGCCACAAACACCATCTTGTGTGTCTGTAGGCTCCCTGGGCCTGGGCTTTAATCCTGTGTGTCAATGTACGCAGTTGAATTGTGGAATTCTCCTTGGGGATCCATTCTTGGTACCAGAGTCTCCATTTGAGTAGCCGTGGCTGCCATCTCCTTGGCCATCACTTGCCAAACTTTAGTCCTGCCAACTGCCATGTACCTGCTGCCCCCCAAACTTGACCCCCCACTTCAACACCAGCTCATGGCTTTCTTCCACCCATTAGAGTTACTCACTTAATGGACTGGCTTGGGAGACAGGCGGGGAATGGCCACCAAGTTCCTATCTGTGATTCTGGAACTTGAAGACTCTCTCTGTCTCTCTGTGTCTCTGTCTCTGTCTCTCTCTCTCTCTCTCACACACACACACACACAACTCTCAGGAGCCTGTGGGATGAACGCCAGTCCTGAACATAGATTTAAGTGTCTAGAAAGATCTAGGGTTCACTAGATCCATGGCACGCCTGAAGATTCTGCTTATATCTGCTTCTTCTAGCTCTGGGCTCGAAGCCTTCTGTGCTTATTAACAAAGGAGATCAGAACCAGGTACCGGTGGCTCACGCCTGTCATCCTAGCTACTCAGGAGGTGGAGATCTGAGGATCGTGGTTCAAAGCCAGCCCAGGCAGGAAAGTCTGTGAGACTCCTCTCTCCAATGAGCCATTAGAAAACCAGAAGTGGAGTTGTGGCTCTAAGGAGAAAAGCCCTCACCTTGAACAAAAAGGAGCTTAGAGACAGCGCCCAGGCCCTGAGTTCAAGCCCCACCCACAAAAAACAACAACCACCTAGAAGTGGAGCTGTGGCTCAAGTGGTAGAGCACCAACCCTTGAGCCTAAAAGCTCACGGACAGCACCCAGTCCCTGAGTTCAAGTCCCTGGATTGGCACCAAAACAAACAAAAAAGGAGATCTGCAAGGCTTAGAGGAACTGTTAGACATATTCAAACAACACGGAGACTCTTCCTTCATGTAATCAGAAAGATTGTTAGCATGCTGGCTGGTTCCATCTGTAGCCTGAAGACTGGACAGTAAACATTGCCCTTGACCCATCCCATTTGACCTTGAAGATGTCCAGTTGAGAGGTCCTTCCACCCCATCCTGCAGAGAACGTATGTGAAGTGCTGCTCCACCGGGAAGAGGAACCAAAACGTTTGGCGTCCATCTTCCATGATGTCACTAGTGGTTGGACCGGAAGTCCTGCTCTCCAATTCTTCCTCCTTCCTCTCTCCTTCTCCACAGGAGGCTCCAAGGTCTTCAAAGATGGACAGGACCTTTTTGTAATAGGCAGGGTGGACACTTGATCGAAAGGACTAGAACAGATGTCTACACCGTTAGCCATCTATCAACTTGCCAGGCAAGGCCTGAGGTCCAAGGGATGCTGGGAAACTCCCTAAAATGCCCCTAGCCAAACTTTACCCCCAAGCATCAAACTTCAATTGTGGCAAGGAGCAAGTACGGGTGTTTGTTTCCATATAGCTTCAAGCGCTTGCAGGCCTTTGGCATTTCTTCCCTCCTTTCCCACAGCCTTTCTTCCAGAAATCCTCCATAGAACCATTTAACTGTCCTTTATTGCTAGGAGAGAGGTGATATACAGAGGGATTACAGGGACATGAGTCAGGGAATGAGCACATTTCCTTTTGTACAGTGTCTTCCGTTCCCTCCTCCCCTCGCAGTCCCTGCCTCCTTCCCGTCTCCACCCACGAGTTCACTTTCAGGGGTGTCCAGTGAGCTCCACTGCTGTGCTTTCTCACCCGCTTCCCCCTCAAGTTCTGTTTCCTCCCTCACCCCCAAACCTTCCTGAAGATATACACATGAAAATACCACACGTAAGGCAAAGAAGACAGAATCACCAAGAACTCAAAGCAAAGCAAAACCAAACTCTTTTGTTGCCGTATCTTGGAGTTCATTTTTCAGTATGTATATTATTTTATTTAAATATGAAGAGGCACATAGGCATTGCGCTTTTGTGATTTTTCCCCCCTAAGAGTATCCTTTTTTGGTCTCATGGCCTGTGAGTATTTAGAATCTTGTATAATTTGCCATATCCCAGCATGTTTTAGATCTAACTTCCACATATCAGAGACAACACATAGTCTCTCTGATCTTGACTTACTTCCCTTAATATGATTTGCTCTAGTTCCATCCATTTCCCTGCAAATGACATTATTTTATTCTTTCTAATGACTTAAAAACTCCATTGTGTATAGGTACCACTTTTTTTTTGGATCCATGCATCTATTGTAGGGCATCTGGGCTGTTTCCATATCTTGACTTATTGTGAATAGTGCAGCAATGAACATGGGTGCGCAGGTATCTTTATCATATCTTGGGTTATATCAGGGTAGATGGCCAGGAGTGGTATGGCTGGGTCATAGGGAAGGTCTATGTTTAGTTTTTTTTTGAAGACCCTCCAAATTGCTGTCCAGAGTGGTTGTACTAGTTTACTTTCCCACCAGCAGTGCAGTAGGATTCTTTTTTTCCCCCACACATCCACATCAGCATTTGCTGTTGTTGGAATTCACAATGTTGGTCAATCTAACTGGGGTGAGATGGAATCTCAGAGTTGTTTTGATTTGCATTTCCTTTATGACCAGGGATGATGAACATTTCCTCATGTGTTTCTTTGTCATTCTTACCTCTTCTTTTGAAAAGTCTCTCCTTAGCTCCCTTGCCCATTTAGTGATTGGTTTATTCTCCATGAGCTTTCTTTTTTTCCTTAAATCATCTCTGCAGTGTACTTGTGTACTCAAAGACCTGAGTTTTTCCACCAGGACTTTCCAGATTTCTTAGCAATCAATCATTCCCCTCTCTTCTGCCACCACAAAACTGGAGAGAAAGCAAGAAGGCAGTCCAAGAACAGAACACAAGACTTGAAGGACATGCCCCCTCCCCCGCACACACACCTGTATACCTGTAATTCTGTATTGTATCTGTTGGCCAACAACTTTGCAAATTACTGAAATTCAGGACATTAAAGTTTATTCTACACTAGAGCTCTAGTTTCTGGGCAGGTGTTGGGTTCTGTGGAAACAATAGTTATTGAATTAATCTAAGTAACTGTACTTGATAGATTGTGGAACATGTGGGAAAAAAAGATTGCACACGTGTGATTGAATTCATGTCATTCAATTCCCTAGATTCTTACAAAGTGCTTTTCATGTGTCAGACATTGTACTTGTGAAGTAAATAAGGTACTGTGTAGAATGAGTGAACACAGAGGTAGGTACAAGACAGAAAATATATGGAAACTCAGTGATTGCTTCTTAGAAATGGAAAGAGGACATAAAGTTGTCTTTTCTCTTCCTTCCTTCCTTAGTTTCTTTCTTTCTTTTTGGTAGCACTGAAGTTTGAACTCAGGACCTTGTGATTGTGAGGCAGGTGCTCTACCACTTGAGCCACACCTCCAGCCCTGATTTTCAGTGCTATCTTCCATTTAAGGCCTTACATGGTTATAGACTAGCCTAGATGACCATCCTTTTATTTATATTTCCCACACACCTGGAATGACAGGTACGTACTATAGTGCCCAGCTTTTTATAGGTTGAAATGGGGTTTTGTGAACTTTCTTCCTGGGCTGGCCTTAAACCTTGATCCTTCCCATCTCTGTCTGGGATTACAGGCATGAGCTACCTTTCCTGGCTGATAATACATTTAGTAGTTAGACCTTGGGCATGAGTAGTAATTCACCAGTCTTTAGGATTTGATAAGGTCCTGCTCACGACAGAACTCAATAGATATGGAAACCCATATTAATCTTTTTTTATTGTCTTTAAGTAGTGGCGCCAAGAAGCTTCCGTTCTACATATCAATTTATGAGGACAGTGTCACCCTAATATTTAGTGTTTATTAAACAAATGCAAAGCTCCTATTTAGGCAGGAAGGTAGACAAACGAGTTCTCAACTTTCCCAGAGTTTTAATTTAGGAGAGTGGGAGACTGTCAATCAACTCAAACCCCATCAATAAAATAAAAAGGAAACCAGATTCCAATGTGCCGGTATAAATAACTTACAGCACCTGATAGGAAGTGTAGGATGAAGAAAGAAAAAATTGGGAGCTGACTTTGATGCTAGAGCTGAGATCCAATAGCAGGAAAAGCTTTGATTCCTTTGGACAACATTGCATCGAGAAGAGCAACGGGGCCTGGTGAATGTGCAGAATAGAAAGAAATCTTGTGATTGGATGGTGGGGGTAAAGTTTGCGATGGAAAAACAGAAAGAAGTCTTGTGATTGGATGGTGGGCATGAAGTTAAAGATGCAGAGCAGAAAGAAGATTTGTAATTGGATAAGGGAAAGGAGTTTGAGAGGAAGAACAGAAAGAAGACTTGTGATTGGACGGTGGGTGTGAAGTGTGAGATGCAGCATGAAAGAAGACTTGTGATTGGATGGAAGTTGGCGATGCCAGTTAAAGTTGGAGAAGTTCAGTGGTTCAAACATGGCACCCGTCCTTCCAGATGCTACTCAAGAATTGGGGTTGAACCCAAATGTGATGGAAAACCTTTTCTTTTCCTTCTTCTTCATGTTATCTTTCCTAATACCTAACACTCACTACTTGGGTGTGAAAAGCTGGATTCCCCCCCCCCCCCAAGGACTTGTATGATTTCACGCATCCTTGGAACAGAGAGGCTCAGGGTGTAATACTTGTCTTGTTTTGAGCTCCATCTTTAGGTCTAGGTGTCTTCATGTCACTCAACGGAAAGGAGGTAGGAAGGGATGCAAATTAATGCAGTCATTTTTCCGAAACAATTGAGCACTCTTCCTGATCTCCATGGAGACTGCTCTCTTAACTGCTCTGTTTATATCGTGTCCTATTCAGATCGGAGGCCATAATTATTCAACGATCCCCTCCTCTTCGCGGAACCTGCTGCTCAGGGTGGAGAAATGAGGCATTTTGCTGTTCATAAGACTTTTCTCTTGGAAATCCTTTGCATCAATCTGAGGACAGCGTTACCAGACAAGGGAGGCATGGAGAAGGTCTGAGATGTTGAACTCACAGAGTTGAATACAAATCCACGATTGGGGCTCTAGATATCTTGAGTTCAGATCCTACATTGGCTGTAAATTTAGAAGCTGTGTGACAATGATCCAGAAAAGTGTGTCTCTGGGCTTTCACATCCTCATTGGCACACACAAAATGAGACCGCAGTATTATAGGAAGTCGTTAATATTGATTTTTCCTCCTTCATGTCTCTTTACATTTTTCTAGAACGAAATATCCTTTCCTGGTCTTAAATCTCCTGGGCCATGCCAAGTCACTAGGCAAAGCTGGGCTTATAGACACTAAATTGTTTGAAACCACACAGGCTTTTTCTTTTTTTCCAGTGCCAGTCCTGGGACTTGAACTCAGGGCCTGGGCACTGTCCCTGAGTTCTTCTGTTCAGGATTAGCACTCTACTACTTGTGCCACAGCTGTACTTCTAACTTTCTTGGTGATAAACTGAAGTAAAAGTCTCATGGTTGGGGCTGGGAAGGTGGCTCAGTGGTAGAGCGCTTGCCTTGCAAGCCTGAGGCCCTGGGTTCGATTCCTCAGCACCACATAAACAGAAAAAACGTTGGAAGTGGCACTGTGGCTCAAGTGGTAGAGCGCTCACCTTGAGCTGAAGAGCTGAGGGACAGCGCCCAGGCCCAGAGTTCAGGCCCCACGACCAGACCCCCCCAAAAAAAGTCTCATGGTTTTTCCTGTCTAGGCTGGCTTTGAACCCTGATCCTCAGATCTCAGCCTCCTGAGTAGCTAGGATGACAGGTGTGAGCCACCAGGGCCACTGTCCCTGACCTTCTTTCTTTCTTTCTTCCTTCCTTCCTTCCTTCCTCCCTTCCTCCCTCCTTTCTTTCTCTTTCTTCCTCCCTTTCTCTTTCTTTCTTTTTTTTTCTCTCTCTCTCTCCCTTCCTTCCTTCCTTCCATCCTTTCTTTCTTCTTTCTTTTTGGTCTGAAATAAGAGTCTCACAGGGACTTTTCTGCCCAGGCTGGCTTTAAACCTTGATCCTCAGACTTGAGCCTCCTGAGTCGCTAGGATCACACACGTGAGCCACTGGTGCCTGGTTAACAGGCAGACTTTTAAAATGCTCTTAGACTAGGCACCGGTGGCTCACGCCTGTCATCCCAACTCCTCAGGAGGCTGAGATCTAAGGATTGTGATTGAAAGCCTGCCCAGGCAGGAAAGTCCATGAGACTCTTATCTCCAATGAACCACCAAAAAAACCCCACTATAATTAGAAACATGGCTCAAGTGGTAGAACATTAGTTTTGAGCAAGAAAGCTGAAGGATAGTGCCCAGGAAGATCCTATTCATTGTCTCCTTCTCTCTGTGTCTAAAATACATTCGCTCTGGTTCATATGAAGCGAATTCAGCAGCAGAGATAAAACACATGCAGATGAATCTGTGTCTTTCGGCCTCAGGCCTGCCAAAGACAGGCTTGCTCACAGCACAAGGAATAGATTGGTTTCTTCTAATCCTCAATTCAGCTTGCCTAATCCTATTGGCTCCAGATCCCCTCATCTCCACCCTCTGGAGCTGCTGATTGACAAGCTGTCAATCATCCCAGATGACTCTGAGAAACTCAGATATTCACTCTGCTCCTTGAACCAAATTTGTTCTCTGCTCCCCACCCTCCCCCAACTCGAAGTTCTAGAAGTTTCCCTCCTGTGAAGCCCTCGGGATAACTTAGTTCTCCTCTCACGTTTGAGTCTGGGTATGTGATTGCCCGTTCTTGATGGCAAAATGGAGAGATGACTGACGGAGAGAAAATGCCAGTAGTAAAAGTTCACCTTTTAGTTAATGCTAATTAAGTAGCAGGCACATAATATTCCCTGAACACAGAAAGTGGGTTGTTGTTATTATCTTTGTGCTCTGTGTGTGTGTGTGTGTGTGTGTGTGTGTACCTGTCCTGGAGCTTGAACTCGGGGCCTGGGTGCACTGTCCCCGAGCATTTTGCTCAAGACTAGTACTCTACCACTTGAGCCACAGCTCTATGTCCAGCATCTTGGTATTTTAATTGGAGATCAGAGTCTCACAGACTTTCCTGCTGCAGCTGGCTTTGAACCCTGATCCTCAGATCTCAGCCTCCTGAGTAGCTAGGATGACGGGCATGAGTCACTGATGCCTGCCTACTTCATTATTGCCTAAATGTTCAGTGAGCATCCAGTAAGATGATTGTTGTGATGGAGAGAGTTTAAAGAGCTATAGGAAATTCAGAGGGAACTGGGTGCTGGCAACTCATGTCTATCATTCTAGCTGATCTGGAAGCTGAGATCTGAGATTCAGGTTCAAAGCCAGCCAGGGCAGGGAAGTCCGGGAGACTCTTCTCTCCAATGAACCACCAGGAAACCGGAAGTGGTGCTGCGGCTCAAAGTGGTAGAGTGCTAGCCTTGAGCAAAAGAAGCTCAGGGACAGAGCCTAGGTCCCTAGTTCAAGTCTCAAGACCTATGTGAACCAAAAAAAGAAAGAAAGAAAATACAGAGGAATTGGTGTTTCAGAGAGAAGGAAGCAAAAAGCAAGGGAGAGAGCAGAAGAACCAAACTGCGACTCTGGATTTTTTTTTTTTAAAAAAAAAAGCTTTAAATAACATACTATGAATCCTTGTGTCATGCACAAAATTGTTAACAAAAATAATAGCTGTAAAATTCCATTAGGCGATGTGTAAATTTAGGCTTTGCTCATGAATCATAAATAAATGGCTAGTT
>NW_012267245.1:2147630-2156155 GCF_000151885.1 Dipodomys ordii | reverse complement strand
TGTCTCTCTCTTTCTCTCTGATGATCCTGAGACTTGAACTCAGGTCCTGGACGCTCACTATTCCTCAATTCTTTTTCTTTTTTTGCTTAAAGCTAGCGCTCTACCCTTTGAACCACAACTCCCCTTCTGGCATTTTTGGCCATTCATTGGAGATGAGAGTCTCACGGATGTCCCTTCCCCGGGCTGGCTTTGAACCCCGATCTTCAGGTTTCAGCCTCCTGAGTAGCTAGGATGACAGGCAGGAGCCACTGGTTCCTGGAGATTTAAGTGTCCCAAGATTGGGGTCTTTGAGAGGCTGCTGGGCCTAACCCACCCCCCCCTCCCCACAGATACCAAGAGGTGTGGGGTTTTACTGAGGGAGACTTAGAGATGGGGGGGGAGAGGAAGGGGGCGGGCACTCCTCTTGGAGTGAAGGGATGATGAGCCAATCAGATGCCAGAGCAGCTGGGAGGAACTGCATCTACTTCTGGCTCCCATTGGTCTCTGTCTTTCACCACTGTCTTCCTCTCTTCCTCCTCCTCTTCACCTCTCTCCTTCCTCCCCCTCCCTTCCCCTCTCTCCTCTCCCTCTTCTCCCTTCTTCTCTTCCTTGCTCCCCATCTCTTTCTCTTCTTCCCCTTCCTCTTCTTCCTCCCGCTCCCTCCTCCGCCTCCTCTTCTTCCTCCTCTTCTCTTTCTCCTCTCCTCCTCCTCTTTACCCTTCCTCTTTCTTCTCTTCATCGTCCTCCTCCTCTTCTCTTTCTCCTCTCCTTCCTCTCCTCCTTCCCTTCTCCTCTTCCTTTTCCTCTTCCTTCTCCTCTTTACTCTTTCTCTTCCTCCAGTCTCTCCTCTTCCTTCTCCCTTCTTTCTCCATTCCCTTCTTCCTCCCTTTCTCTTCCTCCTCCTTCTCCTCCCCTTCCTTCTCTTCCTCTTTACCTCCATTCTCCTCCTTGTTACTACTCCTCTTCCTCCATTTTTCTCCTCTTCCTCCTCCTCTTCTTTCTTTTCCCCTCTTTCTCCTCTCCCTTCCCTTCCTCCTTTTCCTTCTCCTCCTCTTCTTCCACTTTCCTACTCCTCTCCTCCTCCTATTCTTCCTCCTCCTCCTCCTCTTCCTCCTCCCCAGGAAGCAGGTAGGTAAAACCTCCTGTAGCACACAAGGTTGAGGCCTCCGTCGAAGCCTTGCTTAGACCAACCCACCAAGAAGTGGCTTTTCCTCAGTTTCCCCTGGCACCCTACTTTCAAAAGAAAAAATGAAAGCTCACCTCTGCCTCTTCCCCCACTCCGCATGCCTCACAACTGTTTACGTAATGGAAAGGAAAGAGCTCAAGACCCCCCAGATGGCATCTGAAGAAACCCACCGACACCCCACAGTCTCTCAGCCTTGGATCCGGGCGCTGCACACGGCACTGATCCGACGGCTGGGCCCTGACTGGGCGCTGACCAGGGCAAAGCCCAGATCCGGTTCTCCTTCTGGCTCACTTCAAGTCTGAACCTCCATTGCTGTGTCCTAAAATCTATGGACATCAGAGGAGCCAGATGGAGAGAAGTCAAGGGGGAGTGGAAAGAGGTAACTGAACATGCTGTACCCCCCCCCAAAGCTCTCCACTCCTCCAGATTCCTGGGACAGCAAAACAAGCAGAAGTCACGCCTAGCACCCCGGTAATGGGTGCGAATCCCTGTACTGAACCCGTCCTCAGAGGGAACTTGGGAGCAATCATGGATTCCAAGGTAGAAAACTCCCATGCCGAAGTAACTGCACGAAGTAACTGCAAGTGGGATAAAAAGGAGAACTGTCTTTCACAGAGGGCCGAAAAGACGGGTGGGAAGATCAAAAAGCAGCATGGACACAAAGAAGCGTCAATTCATGGCTGTCAGGGGCAAAACTGCAAGCTAAAGTGTGTGTGTGTGTGTGTGTGTGTGTGTGTGTGTGTGTGTGTGTGTGTGCATGTTTGCCAATCCTGGGGCTCGAACTCAGGGCTTTGGTCCTGTCCTTTAGCTTAATCTGCTCAGGGCTAAGCCCTCCACCACTTGAGCCATTGCTCCACTCCTGGCTTTTTTGGGTGGTTCATTGGAGATCAGTGTCTCTCAGACTTTTCTGTCCAGGTTGGCTTCGAACCACCATCCTCAGGTCTGTCTCTGAGTAGCTGGTTTTACAGGCATGAGCATCAGTGCATGGCCTGCAAACCACCTGAATATTATTCATCACCAAGGGCAGCATGGTTTTGTATGTCTCTCTCCACACCCGGGAGAAAGAATGAGACGTATTTCTGAGAATTTATATTGAAACACCTAATATGCACATCCCCCACTCCCCACATATCCCTTTCATTTTTAAGCATTTTAAATGTCCCCACTGGTCTCTTCAATAACCCACTGGTCATTCCAAAGTGTGTCATTCACTGTGCACAAACGGCTCATGCCTGTCATCCTAGCTACTCAGGAGGCTGAGGTCTAAGGATCATGGTTCGAAGCCAGCCCAGGCAGGAAAGTCCGTGAGACTCTTTATCTCCAAAGAACCAACAAAAAGCTGGAAACAGCGATGTGGCTCAAGTAGTAGAGGATCAGCCTTGAGCAAAAAAGCTCAGGGACAGCATCCAGGCCCCGAGTTCAAACCCCAGAACCAACCAACACACACACACACACACACACACACACACACACACACACACACACACACACACAACTTAGCTTGCATTCATCTTTTGTGGCTATACGGCCTTTTCATCTTCTTGTTATATCCCCTGAGTGTATTTGCTTGGCAGTGCCAATGGCTTCTGTAATCCTGGCTACTCAAGAGGCTGAGATCTAGAGGATCACAGTCCAAGCCCACGGAGGCAAAAATATGAAGGCTGATAACAGCCACTTTCCCAGGATGGAGGCCCATGGCCTGGCTTTCCTCTGATCCCAGATCCCACCACCCCTTTCTGTGCCTAGATCGAGGTGCATTCATTAACTCCTCCCCGGGGAGGGGCTGAATGGGGGGGGGGTGGAGAGGTACTTGCAGATGTTTAGAAAGAAGAGTGACATGGCTGGATCAAGGATCATGTTGGAGTCACAGGGAAAGGCTTCAATCTGGATGGACAATTGTGGTGATTTCTCCTCCCCCTCTTCCTCCCCCACACTCTGCTCCCTCCCTTCATTCTGTCTTTCCCCACCCCCATCTCCTCCATTCCGTACCCCTGTACCCATCCTTTACTCCTCTTGCACTTCTGGGGTTGATTCACCAGGCCCGCCCTCCCTGGCAGAGCCTAAGAAACAGCCTGAGTTTCTCACAGGAAGTTTTTGAGAACAAGCACTGCCCAGCCAGCCAGCCGGGCTCTGTACCTCACGCCTGTAATCCCAGCTCCAAAGGGAGGCTGAGCTCTGAGGATCCTGGTCCTGGCAGGAAACTCCGAGTGACTCATCTCCAGGAAACCAGAAGTGGCCTTGTGGCTCCAGTGGTAGAGGGCTAGCGTTGAGCAGAAGCAGCTCAGGGACAGCAACCAGGCCCCGAGTTCAAGCCCCAGGACTGGCATTAAAAAAGAAGAAGAAAAAGAGAAAAGATAGAAAGAAGAAAAGAACAAGCGGTGCCACCACGCCCTGCCAAGATGCCACCTCCCACCGCTGAGCTGTCACTAAACTCTGCAAAGGTTACATCTCCTACCCAGCAATCATCTCCCCGGAGCTGTCAGAAGCTTTCCCTTGGAAATGCAAACCTGCAATAAGCAAAGCTCGCTCACACAGAAAGCTGCCAATCCGCCCATCCTCGGGGTGCTGTGGAAAAGACTAGAAGGAGGTGGGGGAGGGGGTTGGAAGACCTGTGGCTGCATATTCACAGCCAGAAAGATGATATGCAGGGCTTTTCCTGGGGGGGGGAAGGGGGTAGGGACCTCTATTTGGCCTCTAAGTGGGGGTCTGGAGTCAAGGGTAGGGTTCAGGAAGACTCTTGGGTCTCTGGGAGAAACAAATTTGCTTAAATTGTGATCTATTATTATTATTATTATTATTATATTTTTGACCTGTCCTGGGGCTTGAACTCTGGGCCTGGGCACTGTCCCTCAGCTCTTCAGTTCAAGGCGAGCGCTCTACCACTTGAGCCACAGCACCACTTCTGGTTTTCTGGTGGTTCACTGGAGAGAAGAGTCTCACGGACTGTCCTGCCTGGGCTGGTTTTGAACCGTGATCCTCAGATCTCAGCTTCTTGAGTAGCTAGGATGACAGGCGTGAGCCACCAGTGCCTGACACCAACCTAGCTTTGGGTCTTCCATTACAGCAATCTCAAAGGGATGAAGAATCAAACAGAAGAAATGAGATTTCTATAAAAGAGACTTTCCAGTGCACGCATGGGCACTTTGTTCCCTCAGGCTCTCTCCAGGAAGTAGCTGTCACAAGCTCCTCCTACTTTTCTTCCTCTTCCTCCTCCTCCTCTTCCTCTTCCTCCTCTTTTCCTTCTTCCTCTTTCCCCTTCCTCTTCCTTTCCCTCTTCCCCCCTCTCCTTCTTCCTTCCCCCTTTTCTTCTCCTCTTCCCCTCTGCTCCCCCTCCTCTTCTCTCTTTCTCCTTTTCTTCCTCCCCCTTCCCCTTCTTCCTCCTTGTCTTCTTCCTCCTCCTTTTCCAGGAAGCTGAGGTCTGTCCCCATCAGGTATTTCTGAAAGCATTTTTGGGTGCTCACTGCTGGGTGGGTGAAGGAGCAGGCAGAGCGTAGATGAGCACACTCTCACCCCTCAATTCCAGCGTCTCCAAGAGAGCTCGGCCAACAGCACCCCACTGCACCCCAGATGAGTTCGCTGGAAGATCCCTTCCCTTTGTCTATCTGCCGCCTCCTCCTCCTCCTCCTCCTCCTCCTCTTCCTCTTCCTCCTCCATTTTCAAATGCAGAGTTCAAGAAAGTGTGCTGAAGCCAAATCCTAAAAAGTCATGGCCTTTTCTCTCTCTTTTCTCTTTTCTTCTCCTAGTTTTGAGCATCCTATACTCCCTGGAGTGTGACCCCAAAAAGCAAGTTTTGACTTTGAAAACATTAAAAATCTAGGATCAGGATGCAGGGATGGGCTGGATAATACTTTTTTCTCTCCCTTCCCTTCCTTCCTTCCTTTTTCTCTCTCTCCCTCCCTCCCTCCCTCTTTCTCTTTCCCTCCCCCCTCCTTCCTTCCTTTCTTTCTTTCCTTCCTTCCTTCATTCTTTCTTTCCTTCCTTCTTTCTTTCTTTCCTTCCTTCTTTCTTTCTTTCTTTCTTTCTTTCTTTCTTTCTTTCTGTCTTTCTTTCTTTCCTTCCTTCCTTCATTCTTTCTTTCCTTCCTTCTTTCTTTCTTTCCTTCTCTTTCTTTCTTTCTTTCTTTCTTTCTTTCTTTCTTTCTTTCTTTCTTTCGACTTGAACTCTGGGCCTGGATGCTATCCCAGAGCTTTTTGGTTCAAACTAGCACTCTACCACTTGAGCCACAGCTCCACTTCTGACTTTTATTCTTGGTTGGGGGGGGTGTGATTCATTGAAGATAAGAGTCTCACAGACTTTCCTGCCAGGACTGGCTTTGAACCACGATCCTCAGATCTCAGCCTCCCGAGTAGCTAAGATGACAGGTATGAGTCACCCATGACTGGTAAATACTTTTCTTGATCGCAATTCAGAAACCGTGATTGCAGGGTGTATGCGATCTGGTGAGTTATATAAAGTGACAGGCGTGTCTTCCAGAGGAGAGAGACTCTCCTCTAGCCAAACTCCACAAAAGCAGAGGCTGAATACGAGGAAGAGACCCTCCGTAATTGAACAATCGAGCAGCGCTGGGAAAATCGAGAGCAAGCAAGCGAGGGCTGAAACACTATATTGGTAGGTGAGATACCACGGTGAAATGCCTGCGGACAATCCCTCTGCAGAACAAAAAGTGGGGTCGGAGGTGTAGCTCAGGTGGTAGAGCACCAGCCAATGAGCAAAGGCAAGCCTCAGACTCTGGGTCCCAGTCCGGCCCAACAACAACAAAAATGAATGGCAAGAAAAAGAGAGATGGTGATTGGGGATGGGGGGGGTGTCAATCAGGTCAAATGCTTTCTATGCACGTGTAAAAATTTAACAATGAAGCTCGCTGAGATTGGCTTGGAGGGGGAGGAGGGAGGGTGGGGAAGGGGTACGTCTGGTAAAGGGAAGACTGAATACCAGTGGGAGTCTGCCCTATTGCAGCCTACTTGTAGCCACTAGTTGATATTAATGGAAAGTAGAGACCTGACAGACAAGAGATCTTGGTAGGTGTGCCTTGATGAGTTGGCATTGCTGTAAAGAGCAATCTGGAAGCTGTGTGGAGCACCACTTGCCCACTAAGATCTGGCCACCCCGTTCTTCCAGGCACTCCAGGTGCCTTCCGCGGTCCTCTGACTCTGAGAACGCCGCCATCTTTCCTTCCTCCCCCGCCCCTTCCTCCAGTCCATCAAGCTCAAAGCCATGGCAAGTTGTAGCTTGGCTTGTTGCAAAGGGTTCTTTTCTATCATCCTTTTATCTCTGCATGAAATGAATGGATAGCTGGACCAGAAGAGTGGATGGATGGACGGATGATTGGATGGATGGGTAAACATATGGACCAGTGGAACAAATGGATGGATTAACACACAGACCAGTGGAGAATGAATGAATGGAGGAACACAAGGACCAATGGAATAGATGAATGGATGGATGGATGGATGAGCACATGGTCCAGTAGAATATATGTATATATGGATGGATGGATGGATAGATGGATGGATGAATAGATGGATGGATGGGGGAACACATGAATCAGTGGAATGAATGAATGGGTGGGTGGAAGAACATATTGACCAGTAGAATTTATGAATTAATGGGTGGATGGATGGATGGACATGTGGAATGCATGGATGGACAGATAAATACATGGACCAGTGGAATAAATGGATGGATGGATGGATAAATATGGACCAATGGAATGAATGGATGGACAGATAAACACATGGACCAATGGAATGAGTGAATGGATGGAGGAACACATGGACCAGTGGAATGGATGGATGGATGGATGGCTGGATGGATGGATGGATGAACATATGGCCAATGGAATGAATGGATAAACATATGGACCAGTGGAATGAGAGAAACGATGGAGGAACACATGGACCAGTGAAATTTATGAATTGATGGATGGATAGATGAACACATGGACCAGTAGAATGAATGGATCGACAGATAAACACATGGACCAGCGGAATAAATGGATGGATGGATGGATGAATATATAGATCAATGGAATGCATGGATGGATAAATAAACACATGGACCATGGAATGAGTGGATGCATGGAGGAGCACATGGACCAGTGGAATAAATGGATGGATGAACATATGGACCAATGGTGGACTGAACGAATGAATGAAGGAGCACACGAACCATTTGGAATGAATGGAGTTTGGAATGAATGTTATAAATGGATAGATAGATAAACCCATGGACCCAAGGAATGAATGAATGCAGGAATGAATGAACCAGTAGCTGCAAAAAGCTCAGAGAAGGTTGTTCCCAAGGCTTTGGTCCACTGTTCCTTTTCAGTTGCACATTTAGCAATACATTTGTTTTGTTTCTTTTTTGAAACTCATGCTGTTGGCTTATCTTTCCACTCCTCTGGCAGATCAAAACCCCACCTCCTGAATTATTCAACCTCAGGGTCTCAGGGGGTCACCCATCCAGCCTTGACTGGCGGCTGTCCCCACTGTGATTAATTACTTGAGACACTGATTCTCTCTGAACCGATGGAACCCGAGGAAGGAATGTCTGCCCAGCCCTGGATTGAGAAATGGCTCTGCTTTAGAAATGATGCCTTTCAGCTACACCTGCACCCCTGGGGGGGGGGCGGTGTCCAGCAGGAACAAAGACAGATAAGAGAAACAGAGACATCTCCTCTACCTCCCACGTGTCTGGATCTGAACAAGAACCAGGACTGGTTTGCCTTGGGTCAGGCAGGGCTTTGGTGGCTGGCTGAGCTTTGGTGCGAAGGGTTAACTCTCTTTGCACCCTGGGAACGCAGAACTGACACCAAGAATTAAGGGGTGCCTTGGGCCTCCGGCGAGTCTCAGTGAGCCAGCCAGCGCCAAAGCAGAGAGGACACCATTGGAAGATTAATTCTTCCCTGAGGTCTGAAAAATTCACCCTGATGGAAAGGAACTGGTGCCTGTCAATCAACCTCAGACAGCTGGATGGACACAGGATCCTAGGGTGCTGATTGGTCCTGGCCCCGAGGGGGGGAGGAGCCTCCAGAGCAGGCTTATGTCAGTGGCTGGCATACCAGTATGATGTAAGCTCCCCCCGAACACCCCCAAGTCCTGGGTCACCCCAAAGGCCTTGGCTCTTGGGGGAGACAGGAAGGCTGCCCTCAACTCTTCTAGGTTCTCAATGGAGGCTCTGGAATGAAAGGCAGATGAGCAAGAGAAAAAGCATTGGATTTCCTCCATGTACGTGTCCTATGGTAAGGAAACTGTGACCCGGAAATAAAGGCAGAGAAGTGAAAAGATCTGAGATAGGCCTTCCTTCCTTCCTTCCTTCCTTCCCTCCCTCCCTCCCTCCCTCCCTCCCTCCCTCCCTCCCT